>NC_073626.1:33800876-34109106 GCF_029407905.1 Bubalus kerabau | reverse complement strand
GCTGGTGATGAATCATGATATAAAGAAGGGAATAGAAACAGAGGGTCTGATATATTAGAAGAAATGAAGGAGCTAAAGATCTAGAGGTCTCAATACAGTTAAAAACAGATGCTGTGAGATTAGTGGAGGAGAATAGGTGTTTTCCTCCTAGAAGAAATGGGTGTTTGTTGACAGAGAATGGGCTATTAAGAACTTAGGTTCCAGGTAATGGTGTAGGTTTTTTGGGACTATCTTGCCTGCTGAAAATAACCACAAATGCTGGATAAAATATAAAATCATCTTCTTAAAAGTAACAAGATCAGTAAAAAGCACAAGATAGTAAGGAATTACCAGGTCAACATTTAAGGAAAAAAAGAAGCCAGAGAGGTAAGTGAGCAAAGAATCTGCTTTTGACCTGAGGGAATTTGACATTTTAGCAAATCTGAACCTCTGTTTTATCTGACAAAGTTAAGTCAAAGGCCAGCAAAAAAGTGTAGAGTCTAACAGAAAACTTTCCCCATTATGAGTGGGCCTCCTAAGAAGCTTTAAAGCAAGTGAACTGAATTAAACCATCTCTTACACAGTCTTGCAGCTCAGATTTGTACTACATGACTAGTCCAGGGAAATTCAAACCTTGACCTTGGATTAAATCTTAGTTCTAAACTAAGGTTACCAGATATATATCCTCTACAAATAATTTTTCAAGTATTATATAATGACTAGCACATAGTCAAAGATAGCTAAATAACATAAAAATATATACCAGGAGCAACCCACAGATGTAACAGATTTCAGATATTATTATCAGACACAAATTTTGAAAAAACTCTGCTCATTTTGTTTAAAGAAGTAGAAAATTAGCTGAAAAGTATCTACGGGGAATGGGAAACCATTAAAAAGGACACAAATTTGAAAATCAAATAGAATTCTTAGAATTAAAAAAGACAATAGCAAAATTACAGCATGATCACTTTGATCAGAATAGAGTGATGAAAATAGAGAATGATCTACCTTCTGAACAGAGCGGTTACTGGTGTTGACATTGTTCAAAGTGTGGCCAGTGAGAGCTTGTGGCTAAGAGGGAATGGAGGAGTCATTCAGAGGAGCTGAGGTGATAAAGGAACTGAGAGGTGAGGAGGGTTGGTGGATCGTTCATGTGACCTGTGAACTCCTCCAGAATCAATGGCAGGACTTGTGGTGAGGAGACAGGTGCCACTGGATGAGAGAGTAGTTATTAGATGACAGAGTGAAGAGAGCTAGAGTGGTCTTGCCAAGTGAGATGGAAACCCATCAGGGAATTCTAACAGGAGTGGAGAGGGAGTGATCAGGAAGTGGTGTTGCTGAATGAGGAGGTGGATCTCATTTCTGTGTCAAGAACTATGCAGGGTCTGCAATTTTGCCTACTTATAAACTGTTAAGACTGACACAGCTTCATGGGTGCTGGCAGAACATTTGAAATTCCTGGGTCAGAGACAGAGGATAGTTTATTACTCACAGCAATATCAGTAACCAGAGGATTATCACTTGCATTGATTCTTTGAGCCCCAGTTCCTACAGGGTGATGCAAAGATCATCAAGTGATACATACATTTGAAGTAAGTGATGTTTCAGGAGAGGAACGCTGAGTTCAGAGGTCGAATCTTTTATAATAAGCCATAGCTTGGCATTACTTCTTCTTTGGAGGCAGACACAGTCTCTATTGTCAGATTCTGGTCACCACACAAACATCTTGAAAAGAAAGTCCAGAAGGAACGGAGTCAGTGACACCGCTGGAAAGATGTTCCGTAAGATGAAAGATCCGTGGAGGACTATCAACACATACGAGCCTCTGGTCCACCAGGTATGAGGAAGAATGGCTTTTACTTTACAAGACTCAAAGGAAGTGATGTTCTCAGAGGCCAGCAGGATTTTAAGTAAGGCCAGGAGGTGAAAGATATTATGAACATCTATGAGAAAATTAAGAATTTATGGAATATGTTCTACCCATTAAATAAATTCTTAAAAGCAGAATTAAATAAAATCCTAAAAACAGAGGTGCTTATTGGATCATTAAAAATAAAATCTTGCACCAGAACTCTGTTTGGTATAACATAACACAATACAACATTGTGTTGTGTGTTCCAGAAAAGACAGAGTGAGAGAGGGGCTGGCCACTGGACCAGAAACAAGGAGACCTGGACAGTGGCCCAGCTCTCCACCAACTGGCTGTGGGGAATTGCTTTCCCTCCCTGGTCATCATTTGTTCATATAAAATGAGAAGGAAGGAGATATTCAATAATTTTGAGATCTACCCCCTCCTTTTTTTTTTTAAATCGCTTTTTTTTTTTAACACTAACAATCTATGTTGTACCAACCGACTTCAGTATTTTTGCTTGGAGAATCCCATGGACAGAGGAACCTGGCAGGCTAAAGTCTATGGGGTCGCAAGAGTTGGACACGACTGAGTGACTAAGCGCACGCGCGCGCGCGCACACACACACACACACACACACACACCCCTATGTTGTCCATATTCAGAAAATCAGGACTCTAAACATAATACCTAAAGAAATTCTCTATTTACCAGAAAACCTCACTTTTCATCCAGGCTGAGGACAGAGTTTAGTAAAATTTAAAAAGATGATTTAAATAAAGTAGTCACAGAGGTAGTGATAACCATGACTATGAAATAGAAGATGGACAGTATGGCTCCCAGTCTGGTGCTGCCCTTCATTTGGCTTTGGATGCCAAAAGTATCCATGGCTATTATTGCCTAGACAGTACATTTATTTTAACTTTCTGGAGAGTCAGACTGACCAACTCTGATTTCCTAATATAGGAGTGCACATTTAGCGCCTCAGAGAGGCAGCATGCGTCAGAGAATGAATGTGGGCTTTGGAACCCAATAAACCTGGGCATAAATCCAGACTCTTCCACTTACTGGCGAGGTAACTACAGTCCGATAGTACTTTGTGGCACGCCCCACACCCCTCTCCTTTGGGAGCCGTTCTGGAGGCTGCTCCCGTGGTTCAGTGGGAAGCTGCGGATCTCATATGGCCACACACCCCTGGTCACAGCTGATTGGTTAAGGGACAGGTCTCTGGCCCAAGCTGAGCCAATCAGAGTCTTTCCCTGGGATTTCTGAAACTGAAATTGAGTAATGGAGTCAGTCCTCTGCTGACCAATGCTGTGGATGACAGCCAGGAGGGAATGTAGGCAGATGCTAACTGCCACGTGCATTGGAGCAAAGACGGGAGGTGGAGAGAGAGGCTCAGGGTATCTGAACCCCTGCTTCTGGTCACTCTCAGGCTGCCACCCCTTGCAGGGTTTGCTTCTTAAACACGTGATTGTACAGGTATCTCTTGCTTTTTGAAAGTTCAATCTACAGTACTTTGATTTTATGAAAGCACAGCGTTAGTACTTGTTATTGCTAACCAAGAGAAATCTGAAGAGGATATTTGCTGTTGTGAAAAAGGAGGAAAGCAAAAATAGCGTTCAGTGTTTGTTTTGCAGAGGCAAATTGTGGAGGCAGTATGTACCAGAGAGTGGCTCCACCAAGCTCCTTCCCTGGGAGCTACACTCAGCTTCTGAGCAGCATACCGCCATAGCTTTGAGCTGTGTCTGTGAGCGTCTGTGCTTTATATCGATTTATTCTGTGTATCCCTAAGGAAGATGAGTCCCAAGGTAATTGCCTCTTTGCTTTAACACTAATTTTGGACAGTGAGGGGAACTTGTGTCGTCGGATACATTGAGTCCCTTTGGTGTAAAGTTGGCTGAGTTGGCTTTAATCATTTGCATCTCAAAGAAGACTGACTTGTTTAGAAATCCTGATCGAGGAACTTCACAGTTCTTCAGTTTTCTGATTTATAAAATGGTAAAATTGGGATAGAAATGTATAGTAGGGGTAGACAAGCAGATGAACTGACATAGCTTATGAGAACACTTGGCACCATGCCTTGCCAGTAGGTAAGCTCAAGAAATATTAATATTCTTTCCTTTTTGGCCTTGCAGGCATCCGGGGTGCTGTTTCTTTCTTCTTTTTAAAAAAAGTTTACTAAGCAGAAGATTTACCTTTTTTTTTTTTTTGACTGTACAACTTGCGGGAACTCAGTTCCCTGACGGGGATCAAACCCGGGCTCCCTGCAGTAGAAGCATGGAGTCCTAACCACCGACTGCCAGCGAATTCCCTGTTTCTTTACGTCAACATTTATTGAGCACTGATCCCAAGCCAGGCATTATGCTTGGTGCTTAGAATGCCTACTTTCAGTTAGCCCCACAATCATCCTAAGACGTAGCTACTATTAATATTTGGCTCCCCACCCCACCTGTCTTGTGCCCAAGATTGGTGGCTGTCCCTTGAGGCATCCAGCAGTGTCTCAGCACCAATAAGAATGCATGCCTCCTGCCCTCCTTGTACTCTGGGACAAGGCTGGGCACATCTCCATCTTACAGATGTGGAAGTGATCATGAAGGGAATGGATAAGGGGCTATGAACTTGTTCACTGGAGTTAAGGATCTTCAACTCCACCCAGGTCCTACACTGCCTAAACTTCAGAGGAGGTGGGTTTGGACAGTTTTAACAGAGATGTGAGAGTAAATGTTCAGAACTTACTACCTCGACAAGACCTTTAGGCTGGAAACAGGAGACAGTTCCAAGAAGGCTTGGTTGAGATAACACAAGTGTGTTATAAGGGATATTAAGGGGTGCTACGAGGAGGGAGGTGCCTACCCCTCTTGAATTTAGCATCCTGGAGGAGACCCTCCTTCACCTGGTAGAATCCCCTGCTCCCCCTACAGAGCACAGCCTTGTCCCACAGTGTAAGGAGGGCAGGAGGCATACATTCTTACTGGTGTTTAGACACTGCTGGCAGAGAAGGCAATGGCACCCCACTCTAGTACTCTTGCCTGGAAAATCCATGGACGGAGGAGCCTGGTGGGCTGCAGTCCATGGGGTCGCTAAGAGTCAGACATGACTGAGCGACTTCACTTTCACTTTTTACTTTCATGCATTGGAGAAGGAAATGGCAACCCACTCCAGTGTTCTTGCCTGGAGAATCCCAGGGACGGGGAAGCCTAGTGGGCTGCCGTCTACGGGATCGTATAGAGTCGGACATGACTGAAGCGACTTAGCAGCAGCAGCAGCAGCAGCAGACACTGCTGGATGCTTCAAGGGACAGCCACCAATCTTGGGCACAGGATAGGCATGGTGGGGAGCCATGGAAGACCCTGCAGTGAGTTCCTAGGGAACACGAGGAATTGAACTGGGGAAGCTACCAGGATGTGGTGAGGGATGGGGGGAAAGCTATTTTTAAAGATTTTCTTGAATTTGGTAATCAGCTGGACACAGGAGGTAAAAGAAAGCTAGGATCACAAAGTTATCAGTTTTTAGATAGGTGGTTTCCTGGAAAGACAGAGGAAAATTCCTGAATTTTAGTACTGTTAAAAGTAATAAATAATAAAGAAATCAAGAAAAAGTAAACCATCAAACCACAGTGATCAATCAGTGGTGTGTGGCTAAGAATCGATTGTCATGGGACTTCCTTGATGGTCCTGTGGTTAAGACTTCATCTTCCAATGCAGGGGGTTCAAGCCCTGGTCGGGAGCTAAGATCCTACATGCCACACCATCAAAAAAATCAAAACATATTGTAACAAATTCAATAATGACTTAAAAAATGGTTCACATAAAAAATTTTTTTTTTTTTTAAAGAGAAACGATTGTCATATCTGGTTTTGGAGGCACGGTGTACCATACACTTCTGTACTCACTATTTTTCACCTCCTTTCTGTTTACAGCTGGTCCTCTCTGGATGCTCTGTAGTCCCTCAAACCCCAAGGAACAAAGCAGCATGACGTGACTTTTCAGCGGCCTGAAGCTTTGGAGCTTGGGTGGTAGAAACAACAGAGTTTGGTACTAGGAGTGCAGGGTCCTGCGTCTGTGTTCTTGGGTTGCTATGAACCGGCTGTGTGATCACAGCCAACTCAGTCTTCTCTCTGAACCATGCAGGAAACTGTCACCCAGACTCCTTAGTGGCTGCCTCTGGGCCTGCTGAGTGGGAGTGGAACATACCTGTGCCCCCTCTGAAGAGGGCCTCCACTTCTGTCTTTTTAAAAAATTTATTTATTTGTTATTTTTGGCCATGCTGGGTCTTTGTTGCTGCACACAAGCTTTCTCTAGTCGTGGTAAGTGGGGGTTACTATGCATTGCGGTGAGTGGACTTCTCATTGTGGTGGCTTCTCTTGTGCGGAGCACGGGCTCTGGGTACACAGGCTCTGGGCACAGGGGCTTCGGTAGTTGTGGCATGTGGCCCTAGTTGCCCCACTCACAGCATGTGGAATCTTCCCAGACCAGGGGTCAAACCGGTGTCCCCTGCATTGGCAGGTGGATTCTTATTGACTGTACCACTAGGGAATTCCCTCCCTTTCTGTCTTATACCCTGTAGACTGTAAATAACATTAATTTTTTCTTTAAAACAAGTCTCTTTTAACCCATGGATGAGACTGTATACTTAGTTTCTTGCAGAGCTCACATTCATGGGTCCTCTGGCCACATCAGGGCCTTGAAGGATTGTAGCAACAGTTAACCAGGACTTCACCATGTGCTCAACCGGGGACTCCTTAGGCCCCAACTCTCCTCATGTGAATTAAGTGCCCTTAGGTACGTGCAGGTGGACGTCAGTGCAGATGGGGCCCCGGGGCTGCTGACCTGGCCAGGCAGGCGGTTTGTACCTGCATCTGGTAACCATTTCCTGTGCACTCCCTGGGAAGCATCTGCTTGCTGCTGGAAAGGACTGGATTTCACTTTCAGCATAATAAGGCAGACATCATAAGGTGTAGGGTTACCTGCAGGCGTAAATGTGGAGGCATGGCATGTGAAATACAGATTCTAATAATCTTCAGTGGGTTTTTGATGTGCTGGTTGGAGCCTGGCTGTGGGCCCAGCCAGAGTCCCTGGGGCCACCCCTGCCCAGAGGTGCATGATGGGGCGAACTGGAAGGAGCTGGTATTGGGGCTCATGGGTGGATTGGGAGAAACAGTCCCCTCTAGAGAGCAGGAGGGGTCCCTCACACATCTCTCATTGCTGGTTCGGGCTGTTCTTCCTGCCCGGTCTGATGTCCCTGCTCCTGAAACCATTTGCTGAGTCTTGGTTGGCTTCCTTACTCAATGGGTGTGATGAGTGCTCCCCGGAGGCTGCTCCTCCCTGCCCTGTCCCCATTCTCAGCCACTCAGTCCACTCCCATCAGGGCTGTCTAGGATGTCCGGGGCTGGGGTGGGGAAGGACCTTCCCCTGTAGGTCAACCTTCCCCAGCATGTGACCCCAGAGTGTTGCCATCTCCACCTCTGCTCGTGCCCTCCTCCCTGCCCTGGCCTGGCTTCCACTGGAGATAAATCTCTCCTTACCCACATTGACCAGTTGAGAAGGAAGCTGCTCAAGGTCTAGAGCTCCCTAAGCAATACCCCATGTCTCTGTAACTGAGTCTATTTTGTCTCTGTTTTAACAATCCTCCCCAAAGAAGCCCTTCAACTTCTCCCCGTTTTCTAATGAATTACATGCACGCTGCTTTGTCTGGAGTTCCACACTCTTTGTAAGCTGGACCTATCCACCCTGCCAGCCTCCCTTCCATGTTGCCTCTGCTCCCACCACTGCTTCAAGGCTGCTTGCTGATTCCTGAAGGTGCCCCAAACCCTGCTTCTACCACCATGCCACTGGTCCTGTGTCTGAGCTGCAAGTGCTGGGAACAGACCATCCTCCCAGCTCATCGCTGGGGCCGAGCTCCGGGAAGCTTCACAGTCCCTCACACGCATCCTCTCCACTTTTGTGGCAGCTCATCATCTCCAGCTTCCTGCTCTGCATCCTAGGGCTGCATCCCTGTATTCCTAATGGTGCCCGGTACATAGAAGGGGGAACCTGAGTTTATCCACTGAGTAGAAATGGGAGGGGTGAACCGTGGTTCTGTGAATGGAGCACGAATTGTCTTTCCCATGACAGTCTTACACATTCCACCATTGGTCCAGGCCTTTTAAAAAATGATGGTCACTCTTGTTTAGGAATTTCTTCTTCTCCCACATCTCTGGCATCTGCATGTCCTCAGTCAGCTCAGATTCCTCTGCAGCGGCCCCCCACCCCTGACCCTCTCATGGGTGATAATAAGAGCTGAATTTCTCTTTGGTTGCCGCTGTAAAGGACACAGTCTGTGCCCTGCCCCGACCCTTGCCACTCACCATTCCCATGCACTGGTGGCCGGCTGCAGCATCTATCCATGACTTGCTGCCTGAGGGTTGGGCTGGAGATGCTGGGGCATTGGTACTCCAGGGAACAGTTTGGAGTGGGTAGCCATTCCCTCCTGACCCAGGGATTGAACCCAGGTCTCCCATATCACAGGCAGATTCTTTACCATCTGAGCCACCAGAGAAACCCCCACTGATGCCAGTGGTGTATAAGTACCCCAGCTCCCTTGCCCCTCAGTGAGACAATTCTGAGACGTGTCCCACTCAGGGTCTTTGAGGTCCCAGTGGCATCGAGCCCCAGATGCCTCCAGAAGCCACCTCTCATTACGATACCCCTTCCTCTCCCTGCCTCACTCCCCTACTCCCTGACTCCCGCTTCCTGGGATCACCTCCCAAGTAAACCACTTGCACCCAAATCCTCATCTCAAGCTTCACTTCCAGGAGAACTCAGCCCAAGGCAGTGTCTTAGTCTCATTGCCAGTAAGACGGAGACCCAAATCTTTTGCCTGGAACAACTCCATTTCCAGGCTGGTGGTTTGGCTCCTTTTGCAGGGTGAACTGGCTAAAGATCTTTTTGCTCTGGCCTCCTCTCTGACCACCAGCCTGTAATTAGCACTGGCTCCACCATCCCCATCAACATGCAATCTGGTTCCCTGGCCTCTTTACGAGAGTTGCTCAGTCTTCCCAGAACAACATGACCACCCCACACCCCCACACCCAGCCTCTCCTCCTCTGGCCAGAACATCCCATAGCACCCAGCATGACCAGCAGCTCTTCCAGGATGGTGCCCACAGCTGCAGTCAGAGTTGGAGATGCCCTTTTGCCCCTCACAATGCATTGAGGTCTCACCACCCGGGAGGTTATGGACACGTAGTCACTGTCTGCACCTGGCGTGTGTGCATAAGAGACTATCTCACCTGGACACCAGCTCTGGAGAGACGGGGCCCAGATCCTAATTCTCTGTGTTCCCTAGAGGCATCTGCTCAATCTGAACAGATTGGGGTCCAGAAAATGCCCACTGATGACTCAGCAACCCCTTAACCAACAGGAGATGGGGTAAAGCTATTGGGTCAGCTAAAAAGTCCATTTGGGTTTTTCTGTAAGATGTTATGGTTTCCCAGGAAAGTGGATTCCAGAGAAGGAAGACCAGAATAGAGCAGAAAGGTGGAGGTTGGGGGAGGGAAGAAACAGAAAAAATGAGTGAGTCATATAGTAGCAGGGAGCTCTGCAAACCATTAGGTAATTAACCAAAGTGAAAAATCAGAGCGCCGGGCTTTGGCTGCTGTTACAGGGTTGCAGCTGCTTTCAGAGTTTGATTGAATAAAGTATTTTTATTAACTTCACATTTCGCTTCTAATTTTTCCCCTTGTTCTTTCTCATCGTGGGACCCTCCTGTTCCTTGGCTTCTTGACTTGGTGATAGGCAGTGGCAAGGGCTGCCCTCCCCCGCCTTCCCCGCCCTCCTCCCCGGCCCTGCCCTGGTTCTGCTTTCTCTGTGTTCCGAATACCTGTGCCCATAAACTTTCCCATCAATGCACACTTTGGGGCTACAGATCAGGCCAGAAGGCAATTCCCGGGGTGTGACTGAACTGACTGTATTCTGGAGCCCACTGGACCCTGACCTCTGGCTGCGAGGCGGACATTCACGGAGGAGGGAAAAAAAATGTAAAATCAAAGAGGTCATAAGATGTCCAAGTTCACAGAACTATTAAAAAGGGGCAGGGCTCCTACTCAGGCTTCCAATTTCTAAAATATGCCTACCAGCAGTCACTGTAGACCCCAAACTCTCCCCCACTGCTGAGTTCTGCTGCTTTGGTTCTCTCTCAGGTTCTCTGATGATGGGGTCCTCACCTTCCAGGTATCTCTGCCACCTTAGTTATTTTTCCCTGAAAACAAACCTGATGTTCATGTTCTGTTGCTTGAAACTCCTCAAAGCCTCCCTAGTGTCCAGAAACTCAAGTCCAGATAAGACCCTGGTGGTCTTAGGTGCTTCTGGAAACCTCTCCCTGATCATCTCATGGTTTCCTGAACAGGCCTCCTTTCTTCATGCATCTGTGACAATGCAAACATGCGGGGCGGGAGACCCCACCCTGGCCTCCCTCTCTGATCTGCCTGTGGACTCATTCTCCTTCTTCGAGGCTGAGTTCAACATCAGCTCCGTGGAAGCTCCCCATCACCCCTTTGGACAAACACATCCCTCTGTGCTCCCAAGAATATGCCTATTGTTGCCCTTTAAACCCTGGCCGCTCATGAGACACTGCTCTGAGAAAGCAGAGACCACTTCTCATTCAGCCCAGGGCTGCCAGCTGCTCGCAGGAACAGCCACCCCACCAGACGCAAAATGCTGCCACCTCTTTGGGGAAAGTTACTGTAGGCCGTGTTCCCAGGGAAGCAGATTCTGAAAAGATGTTTGAGCGCAGGATGTAGAATGAGGAGGGCCCTGGGTGCCTGGGATGGGAGGAGAAGGGGGAAGCAGGCATGGGCAGAGGGAGAAGGTAAGTGGCCCCATGGGGGGCTCTGCAGCCAGCATGGCCCGGGTTGGAGCAGACCTGCTTTTGGCCAAAGTCATCTCACTTCCCAGGACTCCAGATGGGTCACTCATGGATGTGGGCTGCGTGGAAGAGGGCTCAACTTCCGGGAGAAAGCTTCCAGCAATTGAGGGCTGGCTGCCTGCTGCCGTAGCTGAGGATGTAAGTCTGTGGACAGAGGTGCCTTTTTCTGGGGGAATCAGATGTGAGGCAAAGGGTCCCTTTGTAGCAATCCTATGGATGCTTCTCAGAACACTGTTTTCAAAAGCATACGATAAAAAAAGTAAAGAATTACCAAAAAAGCCAATTGTACTGAAATAGTTATTCATGTGGTACTGAAGCTGTTTGTGTCATTACAAACACACGAAGTGGCAAACACACCCGTTCCTGCCTTTATGGTTTCATCTGAGTATTTTATGTCCCCTGCTTTCTCTCTTTCCCAGGTCTGCCTAAAGCCCGTCCTTCAAGGTCACACTCAAATGCCACCTCCTGCATGAAGTCCACCTAGACTGCTCCAGTCTGGCCTGTACTAGTTTTTGCAGAGCACAATATTTGCTCTTGTTTCAAGACATGTTCATCTTTTGCCCAGAGATTATAACTCTGGATGTAAGAATAGCATGATAATAAAGGCAGTAATCAGAGAAGGCGATGGCACCCCACTCCAGTACACTTGCCTGGAAAATCCCATGCACAGAGGAGCCTGGTAGGCTGCAGTCCATGGGGTCACGAAGAGTTGGACATGACTGAGCAACTTCACTTTCACTTTCATGTATTGGAGAAGGAAATGGCAACCCACTCCAGTGTTCTTGCCTGGAGAATCCCAGGGGCGGGGGAGCCTGGTGGGCTGCCGTCTATGGGGTCGCACAGAGTCGGACACGACTGAAGCGACTTAGCAGCAGCAGCAGCAAAGGCAGTAATAGCTAGCTGAGGTCCAGAGAGGTTGAATAACTTGCTTAAGGTTACATAGTGGCAAAGTGGCAGAGCTGAGCTGGATTGGAGCTGCCTGGCTCTGAGCACTGTGCTCGGATCGGCTGTGTCTTCTCCCTGGGTCTCTTGCACTCCTTTGAGTCTTCCGTTAGAAACTACCCCACTGGTCATCAGGTTGGAGAGTGGATGTGAGGGCAGATGAAGGGGTGTCTTTAAAGAGGGGCAGAGGGGGCTTGGTACCAGTCAGATCTCAGCTTCTCATGCCAAGGAGACTTGGGTGCCAGGCACCCAAGGTCAGATCCACATCTCCCTCCTCCCCCCACCACCCCCTGCTCTTCTCTTTAGTTCTGCAGCCCCGAGAACTTGCTTCGTATCTTGTTCTCAGCTCAGACATTTGTCCAACTCTTTCTAATGGCTTGCTGCTTCACATGAAACCCCATCCAGGTAATTTTCCATTTCACACTGCAAAGAATAATAGCCTGGGGGCTCTTTTTATAGGAAAAACTCCTCCAAGTAGAGCAAGCCTCCACTCCCAGGCAGACAGCAGAAGTCTGCTGGGCAGCGGTATCTGCAGGAGCTGGAAAACATTAACTCTGCGTATAGATTTCCACTTCTCCCTGGCTACTCCTCGCGGTGATGAGTTTTGATATTTCCTGGCCATCTGAATCCACTTCTGTCTCTTTAATCACAGGGTCCTGCATCTCTTTGGGCCCCGCCTGCCTGGCCTCCCCGGGAACTTGGCATGTGCTGTTGCTGAGGCTCTCCTATCCTGCTGGAGAGATTCAACTCAAACTGCCTCCAGAAAGCCTTCTGTTTCTTCCTTACAGGGCAGCGGGGGGCGAAGGGGTGGGGTTGGAGGGGTGGATGGGCAGGGGGGCGAGGGTAAGGAGGAGAGTGATGTTTCTGAGCATCTACTATGTGTTAGGTGACAGTGACAGGTGTTTTTGGGTCATAAATTATAATTCATATACTCTGTAACAGGTTGGTTTCTCAGAAGTGGATGTAGAGATGGAGTTTGGGGAACAAGATGTTTAGGAGGGATTAGGATTAATGGGTAGGGAAGCAGAATGTGCAGAGGAAGTAGGTGAATTGTGACCCAGGTCTGGTGAAAGCACAGAGCAATATTGGCCCCCTAGAAGTGTCCAGCGGAGAAGGCAATGGCACCCCACTCCAGTACTCTTGCCTGGAAAATCCCATGGACGGAGGAGTCTGGTAGGTTGTAGTCCATGGGGTTGCTGAGAGTTGGACACGACAGAGCGGCTTCACTTTGACTTTTCACTTTCATGCATTGGAGAAGGAAATGGCAACCCACTCCAGTGTTCTTGCCTGGAGAATCCCAGGGACGGGGGAGCCTGGTGGGCTGCCATCTATGGGGTCGCACAGAGTTGGACATGACTGAAGCGACTTAGCAGCAGGAGTGTCCAGTGTTGGACCAAAGTGACTGGGCCCATAGCCCCCACATCTGCTTCATAATTGGATGCAGGCTGTTCTGGGAGGGGTGTGACTTTGGGGAAGGGGGACAGCTCTCTGTAGGGAGCCAGATCCTGAGGAACCAAAAGCTGGGGGCTATCTGCTGACTACCCTCAGAATCAAGGGCAGTATGTGTTCTTGAAGGGGGAGCTGGGAGTTGTATCTTTGTGTCTGCAATTTACAAAGGCAATCTTCATATCCTTATTTTACAGATGAGGCTCATAGAGGGCATGACAATCACCAAGGTCACACAGCTAGTAAGGAGCAGAACTCAAGGCTGTTTGAAGCCACACCTCATGCCTTTCCCATGATATTGTGCCCCAGGGGCCTGGGGGAGGAAAAAGGCGAATAGTGTGATGTTTAACATTTGTTTCCTTTTTAAAATTTTTTTTTAAAAATTGAAGTATAGTTGATTTACAATGTTGCATTAATTTCTACTCTACAGCAAAGTGACTCAGTTATACACATATATATTAATACATTCTTCTATATATTCTTTCCCATTATGGTTTATTCTAGGATATTGAGTATATTTTGTTGGCCAAAAATTTTGTTCAGGTTTTTTCTGTAAATGAAATCCAGCTTCTGTAATTACAGAAAAACTCAAACAAACTTTTTGGGCAACACCATAGTTCCCTGTGCTATGCAGAACCTTGTTGTTTATCCAGTCTATGTGTAATAGTTTGGATCTACTAAGTTCATCCCTCCCATAGCCCCCCTGCCTTGGCAACCACAAGCCTGTTCTCTATGTCTGGGAGTCTGCTTCTGTCTTGTAGATAAGTTCATTTGTGTCATATTTTAGATTCCACATATAAGTGATATCACATGGATTTGTCCTTCTCTTTCAGACGTACTTCACTTAGTATGGTCGTCTCTAGTTGCATTCCTGTTGCTGCTAACAATTGTTTCTAGAGTTGTCCATCAGCATTGTTCCTATGAAGAGGAGGGAGAAAATTTGTTTTGATAAGCAGATAGCGACCTGTACAAGCCCATGCCTGGGACGGAGCTTCATGATTCCAGAGGCTGGCACAGTTGTGGAGGTGGTAAGCATTACAGTGATCTTCCAAATGTGTCTGGAATTTGCCTACGCGGAGGAAGGGGGAAAGTTCTAGGTAGCAGGTACAATGAGCAAAGTGATGGGAGTTAGAACTGAGAAAGTCTCACAGGGAAAGTCGGCAGCGTGGCTTCGTTTGAGGGGAGCAGTAGGATCCCTCAAATACATGAAAGGCAAGTGGGGAAAATGAAATTCAGCTTCATTCTATTGAATTCCATAGGCTTTTCTTGAGCACCTACTAAATGCCAGGCAGCTCTCAACTCAGCCAGGCCCAGTGGACAGGAGGGCTCTCTTCCCCACTTGGTTGACGAGGCCTCAGGCATCAACCTACTGTCTGTGCTTTGGAGCTGGGAGGCCCACGACCACTGTGGGATGTGGTCCTGCCTGCAGGAGTCACTGCAGGAAGGCTGATGAGGCAGCTGCTTGAGTCCACGAAGAGCCTCCTTCTCCTTCAGGGAGGGGACCTTGGAAGGGATGCTGAGGGCAGCCATTCCATCCTCAGCACCAACTGTCTGAACCTGTCAGGGGAGGGTGAGGGGCTGCCTTTGCCTTGGGGCTCCCGGGAGAACGCAGTGAGGCAGAAATTAGCCCTCACTCCTACGAGGAGCCCTCAGGGAGAGGCCTGGGTGGGGGCCCAGCCAAGGTGGGGTGGGGAGATGGGAGAGTGAATACCGAGGAACATGTCCCGTCCTAAAGCTTCCAGGCAGTGAGAGTTCACTCACCTGTAAAACAACAAGAAAAATAAACAGAAAGCACAATTTAGCTTGAGAACGCCCAACTTTTTCTTTTTCCCAGTAAGAACATTAGGGAAAAAACCCCGCTGTAATGGACTGAATTTTTACTCCGCCTCCCACCCCCTCCTGCCCCCAATATATTGATATCTTAGCGCTTAGTACCTGTGAATATGACCTTTTTTTGAAATAGGGTCATTGCAGATGTAAGTAGTTAAGGTCGTGCTGGGATAGAACCGGCCTCTAATCCAATATGACTGATGTGCTTATAAAAAGGGGAAACTTGCACTCAGAGGAAAGGGAAATGATGTGAAAACCCAGGGGAGAAGGATGTGTAGGGACAGAGCAGAGATTGGACTGATGCAGCTGCAGGAATGCCGAGGATCGCTGGTCACCAGCAGCAACTGGAAAGAGGCAAGTAAGAATTCTACCCAGAGCCTCAGAGGAAGCCTGGCCTCGCTGGCACCTTGATTTTAGACCCCTGGCTTCCACAACTGTGAGACAATAAATTTGTGTAGCTTAAGCCAGCAAGTTTGTGGTCCTTTGTTATGGCAGCTCTAGGAAATTAACATGTGTGCATGCCTGCTCAGTTGCTAAATTGTGTCTGATTCTTTGCTACCCCATGGACTGCAGCCCGCCAGGCTCCTCTGTCTATGGAGTTCTCCAGGCAAGAATACTGGAGTGGATTGCCATTTCCTTCTCTAGGGGATCTTCCCCACCCAGGGATCGAACCCATGTCTGCTGCCAATGCAGGCGGGTTCTTTACCACTGAGTCCCCAGGGAAGCCCTAGGAACCCAATGCCTCCAGAGGAGGATTCACGCTGGTGTCCCTTAAATGCCTCTGTGTCCGTGTCACTGCCTCTTGCCCCTTTTTAAGCTTTGAAAGCTGCACTTCTCAAAGTGTGTTCCGTGGAGCGAGAGTTCCTTGTGATGTTAATGGACGTTAGGTGGAAACATGATTTTGTGGCAAAATATACTTGAGAAATACTGGGTCAAACAGTCTTAAACAGAGTCCTCTTCTGCAGGACTTTTCAGAGACTTTAATATGCAAAAGTGCATTGTCAATATGGTAGCACTTCCTGAATTCAATTGGTAGTGAAATTTATTTTTTGCCCTCTAAAATATGCTCAGTCTCCTGGGATTATTTTCTGAAGAATACTCTTTGGGGACCACTCTTCTAGAAACCAGGATTCTCAAATTTTCCATGAAGTACCTAGCATAGTACCTAGAGTAACTTCATAATTAACCATCCTGCTGATGCCGATGGTCCAGGTGCTGTGGGTATCGATGGTAGTGATCATGAGGATCCAGGTCATGGTTATGGTGGGGACACTGGTGAGGAGGACATTGGTAATGAGGGTGGGTAGTAAGGTATACCTCGAGTAAATCCCTAGGGAGAAAGGGCTGCCAACTCAGGTCTTCTGTATATGAATGACACCACTAGGCTTTGCAGAGTTAAAGACCCCGGCTTAGCAGGAGATGGTTCTGGAAAAGCAACGGTGCAACCCAGGGAGGTCGATGGGCCTGGAGCCAATAGAAGACCTTAGCAACATGGGAGACCCACCGAAGGTGTACAGCCTTGATTCCTGGAGCCTCTCTCAACATGAATAAAAATTAAAAGAATATCTTTTCCATGACTGGAAGATTCCTGCTATGGTGAATCATAATGTAGTGGGGGATGCTGTCAAGGCTTGTGAATCTGTTAAGAAATGAAGTGGAAACATGTGTGTTTGCCTCTTTGGGGCTGTGTTGTTTGGAATGGCCCGTTCTTAGCTCAGTCACACTGGAGAAGGTCAGATGAGTTACAGCCCTCCAAAGGGACAGAGGGAATTGTGAAGGTAGCAATGAAGTGGTGGTGGAGGTTTTTTATTTTTATTTTTTTGGATAAATTAATTAATTAGGCTGCTCCGGGTCTTAGTTGTAGCATATGAATTCTTAGTTGTGGCGTGTGGGATCTAGTTCCCTGACCAGGGATTGAACCTGGTCTCCTGCATTGGAAGTGTGGAATCTTAGCCACAGACCTCCAGGGAAGTCCCATGTGATGGAGATTTTGAAAAGACAACAGTATTGCCAGTGTTCATGGAGGGTGGACAAAAAGGATGCTGGTGGTGACAGGGTCACAGTGAAGGTGAGGACAATGCTCCTGGTGGCCAGAGTGCTGCTGGGAGCGACAGAGGCAATGGTGGAGGTGGTGATGGGGACAGTGATGGGAACATCCCCAGTGTGACGTTGGCAGCAGTTTGCGAGGAATCATGGCGTGCACCGTGCACCGATCAGAGTCTAAAGTGACTCTGTGGTCACCTGCTTCCTTCCTTTACAGGTAGGACAGGGCTCAGGAGATGCAAGCTGGCCTGATAAGCGCAAGACTTTGCCTTGGAGGCACTGAGTTATCTTCTGTGTAGAAAGGTGGCCCTTCACTTTCTCCATAAATTAACTCCGTAAACTTTCTGCTTTGCCAATTGTAGGTCGTCAGCCCCACAAGCCGTTCCCGCCTGGAATATGGAACTCAAACAAATAAATCACTCTTATTATTCACGTCGGCAGCAATGTCATCATTGCACGGGAGTCCAGACCTGGGCTGACCTACCCAGGGGACGCGGGAGGCCCCCCTCTATATTGTTCAAAGCCCAGCACACCATGATTCAACAGCGAACTTCTAGACAGAGGCCCCTATATCAAAGTGACATAATTTAATAGCACTCTCCTCTCTCATCAGAATGGGGCTTCGCTGGGGGTGGTAGACATACAGCTTCCTGGGGAGAGGGGGATGACTCTCAGAGGCAAGTTCATGCCCTGCCCCTATGAGAAGCCGGCTGTCAGGTCCCCAGCCTGTAAATTCACTGGGCCAGCTACTGACAGCCCTGCTCCCCTGCTCTTGTACATGTCGGCTCTGCCTGATTTTAAGGAGGAAATAGAAGCTCAATCTGGATCTGTGTCTGCTGGCAAGATGGCTGCCTCTAGGCAGATTTTTAGCATCTTGAGTAATGCATTCTGGCAAGGGCTGCCCATTTATTGCGTTGGCCAAAAAAGCTGTTCGGATTTTAAACATCTTATGGAAAACCCGAACAAACTTTTTGGTCAACCAGGACTTATCACAGGCTTGTGATTTGTGGGTCCTTGTTCTTCCTTGAGGGACACGAACGCTCGGCCAAGGCCTCACTGACCATTTATGGACATTCACCATATGTCCACAGCTTCCTTGGCACAAATCTGAAATCAGGGCATGTAATTAAAGCCATTGCCCTGAGTTTCTTCATGGTTTTATGCAGGGGACGCAAAGTGATAGTGGGGTTGCCCTTTTTGATCTTTTCTGGAAGGAATTATTCATTTCATTTTTTGTGTGTTTTTTTCCCCCTCTGGGAATGAAATAACAATTCCAGCAACTTCTGGAAAACATCTGAACTAGTTAGTAGAATGTTAAAACAGGCTGGACATCTCATTCATAGATTTATCAGGTATTTTCCTATGACCTTAAGTGGTTGCGGAGGTCCTTTTGGAATTCCAGTTAGCTGAGGGATAGGGGTCTACGGAAGGCTTCTATTTCAATGTTCTAGGAATGAAAGTCATGGGGGAAGTTGCTGTGGCTTAGCAAGTTAAAGGGACTTTCCAGGTGGCACTAGTGGGTAAGGAACCTACCTGCCAATGCAGAAGACAGGATGGCATTCTGTACTAAGTACTTCGGGTTTCCCTGGCGGCTCAGATGGTAAAGAATCCACCTGCAATGTGGGAGACCTGGGTTCAGTCCCTGCTTTGGGAAGATCCCCTGGAGGAGAGCATGGCAACCTATTCCAGTATTCCTGCCTGGAGAATCCCATGGTCAGAGGACCCTGGTGGGCTATGGTCTATAGGTCGCAGAGTCAAGCATGACTGAAGTGACTTAGCATGCATGTACTAAGTTAAAAGTTCTAGAATACATTGGAATTAGGTATTTTGGGTTTGGAATGTAAATGTGTAATATAAGAAGAATGTATGTTTTGGGGTCATTTTAGGCATAACTCTGGAAGGCAGAGCCTGCATATTTTGGGGAATCAAGGGACTAAATGAATGTGTACAACAGTTTCAATAACACCATAGGGAACAGGTGACACACAAAATATGCCACCATCCTTATAGTGATACAATTCCATCTTGCTTTGTTTCTAAAATATTTCAAAACATAGTATACTGGAACATGAAGGTGTGACAAGACGATTTTTGCAGTTTCAGTTGTAGGAACCCTGTGGTTGATTGCACAACATCCATTCACCCAGACAATTAGGCAGTCTCAGTGGGTCATGCTAATTCCATTCCACTTCCTGGGGATTGGCCCGGGGCAGGTGTGAGCCATTTTGGGTCAATGAGACAACAGGGGAGAAGCTCGGGGCTTCTGGGAAAGAGCAGCCAGTCACACTGCCCCTCTCCTTTCACCTTGCTGGATGTGAACAAGGATGCAGTTTGTGCCGGGGGCTGCTGGCAGCCATTTTGAGACCATGAGGGGAAGTAGTATTGGATGCAGCCAGCTCCACTGCTGAAAGAGCAGAGAAAGGAAAAGAGCTTGGGTTGAGGGGCTGAATCTGTCTCCACTGACCTCTTCCCTACCTCTGGGCTTCCTTCTGTGAAACACAATGCCGTGATTATGTGAGTGAGTCTTGGAAAGTGTTTCTGTTACCTGAGAGGAAAGCATTCTGACCCACCTGTTTAATGATTGTGTACTTATTATTACCGTCACTAAGCTAAGCTCTGAGGAGAGAGAAACAATGGAGTCCATGTGTTGTCCCTGACCTTCAGAGCTCTCAAATGCTTATTGGAGAGGTGATATAACTACACAGAAAGCCACAATGTATTAAGTATTAAATTGTGACAGAAGATACTCCCAAGGCAGGGCTTGGACAACTCTTCCTATAAAGGGTCAGATAGAAAATATTTTGATTTTTGTGGGCTGTATGGGCTCTGCTGTGACTGCTCAGCTCTGCCATTGTAGCACAAAAGCAGCCAGAAACAATGGCTACAAATGAGCGTAACTGTGTTACAATAAAACTTTATTTAAAAGAGCAGGTGGTGGGCCAAGTTTTGCCTCCACCTGCTCTAAGGGAGTTCATAATCAGCAGGGGATGGGGGTCATGGGATGATTCCTGGAGGATGTGGGTGCTGGACAGACAGAGTGGACATGGGCAGCAGTCTGTCTGGTGCTGGACAGACAGCAGTGGACCATGCCATTCTACAGTCTACAGATGGAATTCAGAAAGGAAAGAGCCAGAGTGTATATCATAACCACATCTGACTGTCTCCCTGGTGATCAAGCCAATTCTGCAGTCCCTCTTCTTCCACTTACCAATGATCAGGCAAGAAAAGAGGAAATACCCAGGGGCCACACACAGAAAGAGTCCCTCCCAGATCTGCCTCCTACCCAGAGGAACAAAGATGAATCTACGCACACAGAAGCACAGAGCAGGCAGCCCCAGCAGGACAGACATGAGAGTCTTCAATTCAGAGAGTTGAATTGTCTTGGGGGAACTGGGCAGGTTCAGAGAGCTACCTCCTAAGGGTGACCTTGAGGATGGGTAGGCTTTGAATAAGAGGCAGGTAACATGGGCAGGTGGAAATAATGCTATGAACAGAGACTTGGAAGGGACCCCTCTGTGGTGTGAAGACACCTCTATAGGATGACACCCCATAGAATACTCTGGATGACACCCTCTTAGGCTACACTGGGAAGTTGTTCCCCACTCCCTTGAGACAAGAGCCTAAAGTTTCCTTTGAGGAAGTATCTAGACAATAACACCCAATAATACTGACCTACAGGTAGAATTGTTATTATTTAGTTGCAAAGTTGTGTCTGACTCTTGCAACCCCATGGCCTGTAGCCTGCCAGGCTTCTCTGTCCATGAGATTTCCTAGGCAAGAATACTGGAGAGGGTTGCCATTTCCTTCTCCCAGGCATCTTCCCAACCCAGGAATTGAACCTACATCTCCTTCGTTGGCAGGCAGATTCTTTATCACCGAGCCACCAGGGAAGCCCTATAGGCAGAGACTGGGAGCTATTAAATCTGAAGAACATCAGTGGGGTTTACAGGGCCTGCAGATGTGTTGGTAGGGGCAACCTACCTTGTCTAAGTGTGGACCAAGCAGGGTGATGAGAACATCACAGGAGGAAGATGGGGAGGAGTGGGAGGGTAGAGAAAGGCTTAGCATGAGAAGGAAGGTGGCTCGTTCTTTAGGACTGAGTGCAAGTCCATCCAGAGAGCCCAGGGTCACACTTTGAGGAGTCGGGGAGGGTGTGCATTCCTGCTGCTGGGAAGGGGCGCTGTGAGGAGGCTGGAGTTTGCAGGGGGAAGGATAGCCTTGTCTGAGATGGACAGCATCGTTCAGAATGGTGAGACCCAGCATGCTCCCCACCCTCAAAGGCTACAACTTAGGGATGTAAAAATATTCCACCCCTGTTTTCCTACTTTGATGTGTAAGCATGGGGCAATCAAGTTGGAGAGAGGAGAAAGAGAAACCACACTGTGGAGTAATATCCTTTTGCAAAGAAATACATATTTTGGAAAAGGGCTGAAACTTGTGGAAGCTTTAGAAGGGTGTTTTCTTTTCTTATTTTTAAGAAGTCAAGGGTTTTGGTGAAATCAGTGTTGTTTTCTCAGGCGCCCAAATGAATGAACCTAGGCATAGCTTCAGAGAGACAAAAGGAAACCATAAAAATAGCTTTCTAATTACTGTCTCCTGTCCCCAAACATGACTGTCGAGGGCTGGGTGATGCCAACTCCCTTTCCCTAACTGGGGTCCGCTGTGCCTGTCCCCAGCTGTCATTCCCTGGCTCTGCCACTGCCGCTCTGGTTTTGCGGTGCCCTTTGCTTCTCTCTCTTTTTGTCTTTGCTTACTTTCACAAGGAGGTGGTTGTTTCTCTTAACCCTCTGCTTTCTTTAGGTTTTGCATGGTTTTCATCTCCTGTTCAGCTGTCTCCGTCGGTTCCCTTACCTTCATTCTGCAGGGCTATCGGTGACCTGGTTCCAATGAGGCTGTTGGGTTTTGTCCAGCTGTTCTTCAGGCAGGCCCTCGGAGTTATGTGGCTGCTCTCTCTCCCTGTGAAGGTTTTTAGATTTGTTTTGTTCTTCCTGTCTTCTATATGTGTTTCTCCTGGCAGGGATATTGGCTGTTTATAAATTTTCAGGAGTGCTTTTCCTTTTAAGATGAGAGACAGGCTTCTGAATTTCTCGGGCTGAGACACATTATCTGTGAAATTCTTGCTTTGATGACTGGCAGATTTCTGAGCCATAGGGCTGGATTTCCAAACCTGGCTGGCCCCTCAAGCTGTGGTATCACCCTCTGCTTGTGGCTCTTTCTAGACCAGAACCTTCACAAAACAACCACTTCATTTGTGCAATACTTTGCCCCATCAAGCCTGCATCTTTAAAATTGATCAAGAAATAACACAAACGCTCACAACCTGGAAGAAATAAAATTCTCCATTATAACACAAACAGTTCTTCATTGAGTTATTAAAATATAGCAGCTGTGTGACACAGATGGAAAACACATAATGCTCATCATCCCTATTATTTAATACTAACCCTTTCAATCTTCACTATTCAAAATGGGGTTACTTGCGGGGGGGCTCTTCCCTTGTGGTCCGGTGGTTAAGACTCGGTGCTTCCACCGCCGGGTGTATGGGTTCCGACCCCTGTTCGGGGAACTAAGATCCTGTGTGTCACATGGTGTAGTACAAGCAAACAAACAAGAAAAATACAAGTATGAAATGTACACCTGGATTTGAGAGACTTGGCATCCCCCCCCCCAAAAAAAAGGTTAAAATGACCAGAAATATGCATTTCTGGTCAGAAATGCATATTTCTATCTTTAGAAGTCAACTTCGGCAGATGGAGATCCACAACACCTTCCAGGAAATCAAGCTGTGGCTCTTGAGAGTTGAGAACATCTTTGATTTCTCCCAGACCCATTCTGAGCTTCAGATGGTTTAGTAGTGAAGAATCTGCTTGCCAATGGAGGAGATGTAAAAGAGACGTGGATTCGATCCCAGGGTTGGGAAGTTCCCCTGGAGCAGGATGTGGCAACCCACTCCAGTATTCTTGCCTGGAGATTCCCCTGGACAGAGGAGCCTGGTGGGTTACAGTCCATGGGGTCACAAAGAGTCAGACACGACTGAGATGACTTAGCAGCATCAGACCCATTTTAACCTGGCTCTCGCCATCTTCATCTTCCTCATGATTTCAGTAAAGATAAAAAAGCATTTACTCCATTGTGTTACAAAGATTTCTTTGAGACCCTCTGTCAAAGTTAATGATGAAGAGGAGTTAATTCCATGAGGCTGCTGCTGCTGCTGCTAAGTCGCTTCAGTCGTGTCAGACTCTGTGCGAGCCCATAGATGGCAGCCCACCAGGCTCCACCGTCCCTAGGATTCTCCAGGCAAGAACACTGGTGGGGGTTGCCATTTCCTCCCCCAATGCATGAAAGTGAAAAGTGAAAGTGAAGTCACTCAGTCGTGTCCGACTAGTATCGACCCCATGGACTGCAGCCTACCAAGCTCCTCCGTCCATGAGATTTTTTAGGCAAGAGTACTGGAGTGGCTTGCCATTGCCTTCTCCGAATTCCATAAGGAGAAGACTTCATAAAGCACAATGGCTCTGACTATTCCCTGAATGAGCCTCTGAGGATGGAGCTGGCTATTTTGGACACAATGCACTGGGATCTCTATATTGGGACACCACTGGACTTCTCAGCCCTATTCCACTCCCTGGTGGTCCTGGGCTGGCCCTGTGTACAGGGGTCGCCTTGGAGGCATCCTTCTCTCCAGGCCACCTCCCTGACCAGGCAGCTGAAGCCCCGAGTCCCTGGCCACCAGCTGCTGCAGTTCAAGGGGTCCACACTGACCTCGGTCATCATCACTTTAGAATTGGACAGGCTCATGCCCGATGCTGTGCTCCTGCATCTGATCTGCTAAAGAAGGCACTTTAGGCATCAAGCATTAGGCAGTTGAACCACTACAAGGAACTGGTAAAGCATCAGCTGACAAGTGTTTAGTTCTCCTGCACAGACAACTTTCTGTTTCCCCTGCAACCTTGGTGCCCTGTAGAGCATAACGGCAGTCACCCTTGCCTAGCCGTCTCTGTACTCTATGCTTTCTGGCTCCCACAGCAAGAAAGAAAGAAGGCACTGAAAGAGCAGCTGAGAACACGCCTGAGGTCTTATTGTCATATTGCCTCCAGACCTACCGAGTTAGATCTGCATTCTGCTTAAGAGAATAGCATAGAAACACATACACTACCATATGTAAAACAGATGACCAGTGTGAGTGTGATGTGTGATGCAGGGCACCCAAAGCCCATGCTCGCTGACAACCTGGAGGGATGGGGTGGGGAGGGAGGTGGGGCGGGGGAGTCAGGATGGAGGGGACACATGTATACCTATGGCCAGTTCATGTTGGCAGCAAAACCCAACATGATATTATAATTATCCTCCAATTAAAGTAAATAAATAAAATTAAAAGAAAAAGAGAAAAGATCCCTAGGTGATTCCTATGTAAGTTTGAGATGTCCTGCTTTTGTAACCATTAAAAACTTTAAATGGAGCAAGATACCAAACAAAAATCAATGAGGAAACAGAGTATGGTGGATGGCACTTAGAAATGCCCCATCAGTGGCAGCAACAATGAACAATGTGTCTATTTTTGTTTCAGCTTGATGGAGCCCCATACCGCGATCACTGAAGGACAAGTTGGGGCTCCTACTAATTCCTGGGCAGCTGATCATCTTTCCTTCTCCATGGAAAGGTCTCTGGAGGCTCTTCTCTGCCCTTGGTCAGAGGCCAGCTCTGTGTCCTGGTCTTCTAAGGTCAATGCTAAGATCCAGCTTATCTTCTTTCTTGTCAGCAAAACCAAGGGTGACAGATTCCCAGACTTCTTCCAACATTCATCCAGTTTGCCCATCGGCCATCTACTCCAGGGGCTTCCCAGGGGGTGCAGTGCTGTAAAGAATCTGCCTGCCAATGCAGGAGACACAGGAGATGCAGGTTCAATCCCTGGGTTGGGTAGATGCCCTGGAGGAGGAAATGGCAACCCATTCCAGTATTCTTCCCTGGAGAATCCCGTGGACAGAGGAACCTGGAGGCAGTCCATAGGGTCACAAAGAGTTTGACATGACTGAGCGACTGAGCACACAGCATGCAAGCATCTACTCCAGAGGTGTTTAGGACGACTCTCAACTTCTTTGCTGACTTGTTGAGGTGGGTCACCAGGTTTTCTCTGCTACCTCTCTCCCTGAAATAAGCCATAAAACAGATTTTATCAAGGCCATTGTTTTTTACTTATGGTCAATGCCAACCTGAGGGATCCTACGAGGAACCCGGTAGGAAAATTTGTATGATTAACGTTCTTCCTTAGTAAGCCATGTCAAAACCTGTCACTGATAGCCTTGTTTCCCCTGCCTCATTTATTTCCTTCCAGGGCCATATGGTGGTGATTATCAATCTTTGGGGAGTTGAAATACCTTGTCATTATTTCTTTGATTCCAAGATGTGCCTCCCTCCAGCAAAAAGGAAAAAAAGATCACAGTATGGCATTTATTTTCAAAATGGAAGCAAATCAAAATTAATTTCACGTTGAAATCAAGAATTCAGGTTGTCTCTTGAAATGGTGACATCCTGACACTGAGAAACGAGCCATAAAAACTCCAAACTGTGTGAAAGGAAACTGCTGGGGTTCATCACTTATTTCTTCCCTGTAAATTGCAGTTTTATGCTGACAAATTTATTTGTTTACTCATTATATATATATTGTATTATATATTGTATATATACAAATGGCTGTGTCAGGTCTTAGTTGCAGCATGCAGGATCTTTTTTACGTAATGTGGGTTTTTTTGTTATGGCGCACGGGCTTAGTTTCTCCCTAGGTTGTGGGATTTTACTTCCCCCACCAGGGATTGAAGCCAAGTCCCTTGCATTGCACAGTGGATTCTTAACCACTGGACCACCAGAGAAGTCCCAGGTATTTATTCAATCTCTGACTTTCCACTCTTTCTCAGTCCAACCTGTGTCTTGTTCAAGAGAGGCATTAAAAACTGTGATCTTTCTGTACCCTTGTATTTGCCTGTCTTCATCTGCCTTTACTTTTAAGTAATCCTATGTCACCTCCTCCCTTTGCAAAATGGAAAGATACCAATGCAACATGACTCACCTTTTGCTGCTTCTTTTTCTTTTCCCTCATGTTAAGAAGTTTAGCTGTGAAAAACCCAGACAGCCTGTGCCCCAGGGAAACTCCTGAGCATCATGAGCACCAGAAACCTTGTCCGTGGCAGTACTGTTGCCATAGCAGAAGACTGGAAACTCCAGTATTCCTATAAGAGGATGGACAAAACATCAAGATCTGTTATTTGCACCATGGAATATTAGACACCAGTGAAAATGAATGACAATACAGCTACCTGCAATAACATGGAGAAATCACAGAGACATGATTATGTGTCGCTAAGTTGCTTCAGTTGTGTCTGACTCTTTGTGACCCTATGTAACGTGTGACATTGCACAAAGAGTGACATAGGGTCACCCTGTCACCCTGTCGCTTTCCAGGCTCCTCTGTCCATGGGATTCTGCAGGCCAGAAACTGGAGTAGGTTACCATGCCCTCCTCCAGGGGATCTTCCCCACCCAGGGATCGAAGCCACATCTCTTATGTCTCCTGCATTGGTAGGCAGGTTCTTTACTGCTAACGCAACCTGGGAAGCCGTAGAGATATGATAATGAATGAGAAAAGCAGATTGCAGAGTACTGTATAGCATATGTAAAAATATGTATAATTTATAGTTTTATATATATATATATATTTCTTTTTTATACAGCAACTCAAAGACTAAGAGAACTGCAAGTATCAGGTAAACCCTATGTGGCTTGGGGGTAATATGGACATCTCTAGAGCTGACCCCTGTCCTGTTATCCTCTCCTGCTGGGCACATGGGAACATCCCCTTGCAGTGGAATTAGCCCACGTGACTAGTTCTGTCAATGGGCCATGAGTCACAGAGGCTTTACTTGCAGCTGCAGTGATCCTGGGGGAGCCTCCTGTTTTGGTGGAGTCCTGCAGAATGAGGCATCCTGGACTGTGGAGGACATGTGACACTTGTTCTGGAAAGCCAGCTGCACCTGCAGTGGATTTTGCTTGACCCAGAGACAAACCGTGGCTGACGTGTTAAGTAGCTGAAGCGTTAGGCTGCTTCATGACTGCAGTGGGATGTGGCCTGTCCTGGCTGTGCAGATGCACACAAGAGCTGTGAGAAAGGCGAGTATGATGACCAACCCACAGTGGAGGATGTGGCTGGCTCCTGGGGGAAGGCAAAGGGACGGGGGACAGGAAAGAACACACAGGGAGACGAGAGAGGGAAGGTGATGGTTTGGTACTTAAGCCAGGTGATGGGTTTTTAGGTGTTCATTTTATTAATTAAAAAAAATTTTTTTTAAGAGAATGGACTTGCGGACACAGTAGGGGAAAGAGGGGGGATGAATTGAGAGAGTAGGCATTGAAACATATATGCTACCATGTGTGAAATAGCTGGTTAGTGGGAAGTTGCTGTATAACAAAAGGAGCGCAGCCTGGTACTGTGTGACAACCTAGAAAAGTGGAAGAGGTGGTGGGCAGGAGGGAAGTTCAAGAGGGAATGGACATATGTATTCAGTTCAGTTCAGTTGCTCAGTCGTGTCCGACTCTTTGCGACCCTGTGAATCACAGCACACCAGGGCTTGCTGTCCATCACCAACTCCTGGAGTTCACTCAAACTCATGTCCATCGAGTCGGTGATGCCATCCAGCCATCTCATCCTCTGTCGTCCCCTTCTCCTCCTGCCCTCAATCCCTCCCAGGATTAGGGTCTTTTCCAATAAGTCAACTCTTTGTATGATGTGGCCAAAGTATTGGAGTTTCAGCTTTAGTATCAGTCCTTCCAATGAACACCCAGGGCTGATCTCCTTTAGGATGGACTAGTTGGATCTCCTTGCAGTCCAAGGGACTCTCAAGAGTCTTCTCCAACACCACAGCTCAAAAGCACCAATTCTTCGGTGCTCAGCTTTCTTCACAGTCCAACTCTCACATCCATACATGACCACAGGAAAAACCATAGCCTCGACTAGATGGACCTTTGTTGGCAAAGTAATGTCTCTGCTTTTTAATATGCTGTCTAGGTTGGTCATAACTTTCCTTCCAAGGAATAAGCATCTTTTAATTTCATGGCTGCAATCACCATCTGCAGTGATTTTGGAGCCCAAAATAATAAAGTCTGACACTGTTTCCACTGTTAACCCATCTATTTCCCATGAAGTGATGGGACCAGATGCCATGATCTTCGTTTTCTGAATGTTGAGCTTTAAGCCAACTTTTTCACTCTCCTCTTTCACTTTGATCAAGAGGCTTTATAGTTCCTCTTCACTTTCTGCCATAAGGGTGGTGTCATCTGCCTATCTGAGGTTATTGATATTGCTCCCGGCAATCTTGATTCCAGCTTGTGCTTCTTCCAGCCCAGCATTTCTCATGATGTACTCTGCATATAAGTTAAATAAGCAGGGTGACAATATACAGCCTTGACGTACTCCTTTTCCTATTTGGAACCAGTCTGTTGTTCCATGTCCAGTTCTAACTGTTGCTTCCTGACCTGTATATAGGTTTCTCAAGAGGCAGGTCAGGTGGTCTGGTATTCCTATCTCTTTCAGAATTTTCCACAGTTTATTGTGATCCACAATAAACAGTCAAATCCACAGTCAAAGGCTTTGGCATAGTCAATAAAGCAGAAATAGATGTTTTTCTGAAACTTTCTTGCTTTTTCGATGATCCAGCAGATGTTGGCAATTTGATCTCTGGTTCCTCTGCCTTTTCTAAAACCAGCTTGAGCATCTGAAAGTTCACAGTTCATGTATTGCTGAAGCCTGGCTTGGAGAATTTTGAGCATTGCTTTACTAGCGTGTGAGATGAGTGCAATTGTGCAGTAGTTTGAGCATTCTTTGGCATTGCCTTTCTTTGGGATTGGAATGAAAACTGACCTTTTCCAGTCCTGTGGCCACTGCTGAGTTTTCCAAATTTGCTGGCATATTGAGTGCAGCACTTTCACAGCATCATCTTTCAGGATTTGGAATAGCTCAACTGGAATTCCATCACCTCCACTAGCTTTGTTTGTAGTGATGCTTTCTAAGGCCCACTTGACTTCACATTCCAGGATGTCTGGCTCTAGGTGAGACATACGTATACTTATGGTTAATTCATATTGTTGTATGGCAGAAACCAACATAACATTGTAAAACAATTATCCTCCAATTAAAAATAAAATGTTTTAAATTCAAAAATATTAAAATTAATTTTTTTTGGAGTATAGTTGTTTTACAATGTTATGTTAGTTTCTACTGTACAGCAAAGTGAATCAGCTAATGTATACATACATATGTCCCCTCTTTTTTGGATTTCCTTCCCATTTGGGTCTCCACAGTTCCCTGAGCTATACAGGAGGTCTCACAAGTTATCTGTTTTATACATAGTGTCGATGGTGTATATATGTCAATCACAATCTCCAAATTCATCCTCCCCCTTCCCCACTTGGCATCCATACATTTGTTTCTTACATCTGTGTCTTTGTTTTGCAAATAAGATCATCTATACTGTAGGTGTTCATTTTATAATTAGGCTTTATAATTGATATATGTTAATATAAGTGCCAAATATCACACAATAGAAAACAATTTAAACAGTTTAAAAATTGAGCAGCATGAAAGACAAAATCTCTGTGGCAGGTAAATGGGGATTCACTGTAAAATTCTCTCCACTTTGCTGTAAACTTGAATATAAAGTGTTGGCTGAAATCCCTAAATGGCTAACAGTTACATTAAGAACTTAGAAAAAATCTTACCTATAATTCAACTACTCCAACACAGCAACTATTTTGACTCTTTAGAGCCCTTATCTCTGTGAATACAATGTTATCATAGTTGTGGTCAGTATGTATTCATAGTATTTTATGGCTTGCTTTCTTCATTTAGTATTTTATTATCAACATTTCTCTAGCACTCATGCTGTTTCAGTGAGTGCATTCATGTTTGTGGAATTCCTTCTGTCCCATGCAAATGTGGGAATCCCATAAACCTCGGTTAGACTCCAGAAGCCAGACACTTTTTAACCTGATGGTGAGAGTCGTCAGAGGTCTAACGTACTCTGCTCCTTCTAAAGTTTCCTTGGAAGATGCTGTGTCTGTCTGCCACTATTGGTCTCTTCAGATAAAGGGAAGCTTTTATGTTTAAGAGATACAAGTTAATTATTTACAAAACAGGTACAGACTCACAGACTTAGAGAAGGAATGTATGGTTGTCAGCAGCGGGTCGGGGGTGGTGGTGGGGAAATGAAGTAAAGGGATAGTTAGAGAGTTTGGAATGAACGTGTACACACTGTTATATTTAAAGTGGATAACCAACCAGGACCTACTGTATAACACAGAGAACTCTACTCAATGTTACGAGGCAGTCTGGATGGGAAGGGAGTTTGGGGGAGAGTGGGCTTATGTATATGTATGGCTGAGTCCCTTTGCTGTCGACCTGAAAACTTACAACACTGTTAATCGCCTATCCTCCAGTATAAAATAAAAAGTTAAACAAAACAAACAAACAAAAAGACATACCAGGCAAGAAACAAGTTAATTACTCAGTCATGTCTGACTCTTTGTGATCCTATGGACTGTAGCCTGCCGGGCTCCTCTGTTCATGGAATTCTCCAGGCAAGCATACTGGAGTGGGTTGCCATTTCCTTCTCCAGGGCATCTTCCCTGCCGCTGCTGCTGCTGCTGCTGCTAAGTTGCTTCAGTCGTGTCCAACTCTATGCGACCCCATAGATGGCAGCCCACCAGGCTTCCCCATCCCTGGGATTCTCCAGGCAAGAACAATGGAGTGGGTTGACATTTCCTTCTCCAGGGCATCTTCCCTACCCAGGGATTGAATCTAGGTCTCCTGCATTGCAGGCAGATTCTTTACCAACTGAGCCACTGGGGAAGCCCCAGGCAAGTAATGGCCTTCCTTCAAATCACTGTTGCATGCCCACTATGTGCTTGCCTGAAGAATTTGCTACCTTTCCTTCTAGACTTTTCTCCTTTAGTTTCTCTGCTAGTTCTATCTCATCACCATCTCAAAAACAGCCCTGAATTAAAATCTCCACAGGTATAAGCTAACAGCCTGCTCAAAAAAATCCACACTGTTTGGAAGTATACATTGTTTCTCTTTTCCAGGTTGTAAAAATTATTCATGCTCTTGGTAGGTTTTTAGGAAATGAAATGAAATCCACCTATCTTTCTACCACCTCAAGCTAGACTTCTGCTAATATTTTAGTCTTTTCAAGAAATGTATTTTAAAAAAAAACAAAAAACAAAAAAAAAAAACAGCGTCTCTGCCTGAAGACAAAGTGTTAAAAACCAAACCATTCCTCTTGTTTGGTTTCTGCCCTGTGCCCACATGTCCACAGCCCAGATGAAATTAACACCAGTGCCATATGGACCGTCACTTTTTATCCACGCGGTAGCTGTAACAAGAAGTCTTCCCAGTCATCATTAAGATATGATTTAATATGTCGTCAAGTATATAAAAGTCTCCTCCACTCAGAATAGCAAACAGCTGTTCACCATCTCCAGTGAGCCTGGAGCCAGAGGAGGGAGACTGAGCGATTGGCTTTCTGGGCAACTTCTGGGCTTCTGGCCCTTTACCAGGAGGGCAGACGGTTCCTGGAGGGTCCTGGCTGAAACCATGAGCTGTGCATTTACCTGAAGCTTGGGCATTTTGGCTTGGAACTAGAGAGCATTTGCTTCTTTTTTCTCTCTCTGTCTCTGACTTTTCATGACAGCGTGGCTGGTAATTTACAATGGAAGGGTCAGGGATTGTCTAGTTCTTTGTAGGTTTTTAAAAGTAGCCTGTGTTCTCCTCTGAAGGGCATAGTGCAATTTAATATCTATCTATCTATCTTGGAGAAGGCAATGGAACTCACTCCAGTACTCTTGCCTGGAAAATCCCATGGATGGAGGAGCCTGGTAGGCTGCAGTCCATGGCGTCTCGAAGAGCTGGACACGACTGAGCGACTTCACTTTCACTTTTCACTTTCACACATTGGAGAAGGAAATGGCAACCCACTCCAGTGTTCTTGCCTGGAGAATCCCAGGGACGGGGGAGCCTGGTGGGCTGCCATCTATGGGGTCGCACGACTGAAGCGACTTAGCAGCAGCAGTATATATATATATATCTTTGTTTATTTGACTGAGCCAGGTCTTAGTTATGGCATGCATGATCTTTAGTTGAGGCATTCATGCTCCTAGTTGCAGCATGTGGGATCTAGTTCCACGATCAGGGATCGAACCTGCATCCCCTGCATTGGAAGGTGGATTCTTAACCACCTGACCACCAGGGAAGACCCCATAATGCAGTCTTAAGTGGGATGGATTTTGTGACTCTGGGGGTTTCATCCACAAAGATCTGGCTTTGCCTTTTCTGCCCCCAGCTTCATTCCCCCAAATTCAGTTCTCTGCCATTCCACTCCTACTGGCTGTCATCTTGCCCTCTAATCCTCGGCTGCTCTCTGGGAGGTCAGCTGGGTCTCTTGATCTACCAGTCGGAGGACTGGATAGAGCCTCTGGCTTGGAGCAGTGCGTGTCATTTTATCCACTAACCTTTGGGAATGCTTGCCAGGGGCTTCGGATGGTAGCACAGAGCATACAAATCATGGAGCAGGGAACTGAAGCTGTCATAGCAACTCTTGATATGATAGTTGAACAAACCCAAAGCTGCCCCTGTCGAGGGCAAGAGTGGATAAATAGGGAGCATTTACCGAGCACTCTCCCTATGCAAGGCTGAGTCGGGCAGCTGCCTGCACCAGCCTTGTGAGGTCAATACTCACTGTTAACCCCATTTTGCAGCTGGGAAAAGTGAGGTTAAGCGACTTGCTGGACACTGCCAGCAATTGTTAGCGCTGGCATCTGAATCTAGTGCTGTCTGACTCTAAACCTCGTGTTTTCTATGCTCTCATACCACAGCCCAGAGCTCATACATATGCTCCCTGGACCTGGGGTGTCCTGCTGTGGCCCTGGCATTCTTAACCATATAATTCACCCAGAAATACAGCTCCCCTCCCGTTTCCAAAACACAATACCCCTTGACCGTGACCGACCCTGTTCCCCCTGTTTCACACACATGTGCCTTTTTGCAGCTCATTTTCCTCTTTGTTTCACTTCAACCTCATGGATCTCTGTGCAAATATTCTAGAGTCGGAAGTGATGCTGGGTGGGAGGGGCAGTGGCGGTGGAAGTGGAGGCAAAGGGTCCCAAGCTTTCCTTGGAGAGGGGGGACCCTGGTCAGCCTTTGGCTGCCTCCATACACGCCTGTGGTGTGACTGTGGGTGTGCGATGGGTTGTGTCAGCCCTGCTGGTCAGGGAGTGGGTCTGTGGCTGTACCCTGGCTGACCTGGCTTTCCACACGTTTTCCCTGCAGTCACATCGGTCTTGCTCTGTGGCAAAGTCGCCTGAGTCTCATTTCCTTTCAGATTCCTGAGGGCAGCATCTGAGTCTACTTCACTTGGATGCCACCAGTGAGTCAGGAACATTCATCCCATTAGCAACAGTAGACATTTGCAAAATGTATTTTAAATTTATTTTTTAATTGGGGGATAATTGCTTTACAGTGTTCTGTTAGTTTCTGCTGTACATGAAGTGTATCAGCTGTAAGTATACACACATCCCCTCCCTCTTGAGCCTCCCTCCTACCGCATCCCACCCGCCTGGGTCATCACAGAGCGCTGAGCTGACTCCCTGTGCTGTGCAGAAGCTTCCCACTAGCTGTCTATTTCACACATGGTAATGGCAACCCACTCCAGTATTCTTGCCTGGAGAATCCCAGGGACGGGGGAGCATGTTGGGCTGCCGTCTATGGGGTCGCACAGACTCAGACACGACTGAAGAGACTTAGCAGCAGCAGCAGTGTGTCTATGTCAGTGCTCTTCTCAATTTGTGTCCCCATTTCCTTCCCCTACTGTGTTAGTTTGTTCTCAACCTCTGCATCTCTATTCCTGCCCTGCAAATACATTCATCAGTACCATTTTTCTAGATTGCAGGCAGATTCTTTACTGCCTGAACCACCAGAGAAGCCTATATATATATATATGCATTAATATATATTTATTTTTTTATCTTTCTGACTTACTTCACTCTGTATAACAGGCTCTAGGTTCCTCTACCTTACTAAAACTGACTCAAATTTGTTCCTTTTCATGGCTGAGTAATATTCCATTATATATATATATATATATATATATATATATACCACAACTTTTTTATCCAGTCACCTGTCAATGGACATCTAGGCTGCTTCCATGTCCTGGCTATTGTGAATAGTGCTTCTGTGAACATTGCAGTACGTGTGTCTTTAACAATAGACATTTACTGAATGAATGAGGTGGCTGTTTTCTACAACCAAGCTTCATGGGTGTATACTTTTTTAGGGGTAAGCTATAGGTTCTTATTAACTTTTTGGACTATATTTTAGGAGAAAGTTCAAACTAGCATAAGAATAAAATAAATCATTTTGACTATAATGAAGAGTGAAATGAATGCTCTTGTACTTATCGCCTGCTGCTGCTAAGTCGCTTCAGTCGTGTCCCACTCTGTGCGACCCCATAGACGGCAGCCCACCAGGCTCCCCCGTCCCTGGGATTCTCCAGGCAAGAACACTGGAGTGGGTTGCCAGTTCCTTCTCCAATGCATGAAAGTGAAAAGTGAAAGTGAAGTCGCTCAGTCATGTCTGACTCTTGGAGACCCCATGGACTGCAGCCCACCAGGCTCCTCCATCCATGGGATTTTCCAGGCAAGAGTACTGGAGTGGGGTGCCATCAACTTATCGCCTAGATTTAACAAATATTAATAGCATTTGCTCTAGTTGATGTAGCTCCCAGAACCCAGGTTTCTTATCTGTCCAATGGCAACAGTGATACCATCTTGTCCAGGGACATCTCATCCAGAACTTCAGAGAGATTGTGTCCATACACAAGCTGAGCCTCAGCACCTTTATAGTTGACTCTTCTCCCAATCCTGTGAGACTTACAGAGGGACCACTGTGTGCCAGGACATATGGAGGGCACCCATCCTTTTCAGGTGAGGAAGTCTGGGTCTCCTTCCTGGAGACATTCACCCCCAGCCTAGAGAGGGAAGAGACATGTAAGGAGATAATTGCGTTGTGATGTGTTAAATCTAACACTCCATTTAATTGATGGACAAAGTGAGAAACTTTGGGACTTCCCTGGTGGCCCAGTGCCTAAGACTCTGCACTCCCAACGCAGGGGCCCGGGTTTGATCCCTGGTTCGTGAACTAGATCCCACGGGCCGCAATTAAGAGTTTGCATGCCACAGCTGCAAGAGGTGCTGCAAAGCAGCGTGGAGAGACCATGTGCTGCAACCAAGACCTGGGGAAGTCAAATACATTTTTGTATAAAAGGGAGGTGGACCTTGGAAGCCTACAGTCTCATCTCTAGGGAACTTGACCAGCTCAAACCTGGAAACTATGGCCAGAGGGGGCCCCGAATTCCAGCTTTATCATTACTTAGCTGTGTGATCCTTAGCCAGTCCTTGCCCACTTCTGGACAGTTTTCCCTTCTGTAGATCAAGGGGTCAGGCTGGAATATTTCAAAGGCCCCTCCAGTTCCAAGTTTTTAGAACTTTTCACCATAAAGTATTTAACCAGCTTCCTTTCTGCTTTCTTATTTGCCTGTAACTTCCTCTCCAAGCCCAGGGCCTGGAGGAATTTCCAGCCCTGTCCCATGCCAGGGACAATTCCTCCCAGTCAGGAATCCCTCTGGTGGAGCAAACCCATGTCCCCACGGCAGCCGTTTCCATTAATTTCCTTTGACCTGTCCTTGGGGGAAGCTCATGATGACTGGTAATTCTAGCTAATCCTTTAACTAGAAAAAGGAAACTAACCATCTAATAGGCAGAATGAGAGAACGACTTGGCACACTGTCTGCGAAATGTAACCCGAAAATCTTCCAGAATGTTCTCTGGGAGGCTGCAGCCATTAATGCCCAGGAGCTGGCTACTGCAAAGCCTTGTCTCCTAGTGGTGGGCACACTTGAGCAGAGCCGGGGTGGGCACTGGCGGCGGCAGCCCCCTCTGTGTTCCCCTCTCTGCATGTTTCTGGCAGAATCGTTTTACTTGCTGAGGCTGAACAGCTCCAGGCCCGTAAAGGGCTTTCTGACATTTCTCTGAGCAGCTGGCCTCCCCCCTGTTTCAGGAGATGTCATGGTTTATTAATTCCTTGCAGAAGCAATAAGAACTGGGTATTGGCTTAATTTGGGGCCAATTTACTGTTATGGTAGAAAAATTGGCTCTGTCTCCTTTTATTCAACATGGGCCCTGTAGTTTCTCCCTTTACCCTTCCTGTGCAGGGCTCTCCCCTCTGCCCACTTCAAAGTGTGTGACCTCGGGCCATGAGTTAATCTTTCTGTGCCTCTGTATCCTCCATATAAAACCGAGATAGTCACAGCGTATATTTCATTGTTATGAGTGACTGTTAAGTTACTGAGTTATTTTAGAATTTCTCTCTACCAGAGGCTTTAAGAGTCAACTATATATATATATTTTAAAATCTGGAAGTTTCACACCAAAATGCAGATTTTCAGTTTCTCGTAAAAAAGACAAAACCATGACAACCTCAGTCGATTATCCCATGTAGATCGACTATCAAGAGCTGATTAGAGATGGTTCCCCTTAAAAACAACATCCGGTGCCTGCCCAGGGCCCATCCTTCCTTCACGTCCTTTCTGGCCCCCCTGGTCTACGGTCTGGTTCCTCTGTTCTCTCAGGCTGGGCTGGGCATGCATGCTAAGTCGCTTCAGTTATGTCCTACTCTCTGCAACCCCAGGGACTGCAGCCCACTGGCATTCTCTGTCCATGGGATTCTCCAGGCAAGAATACTGGAGTGGGTTGCCATGCCCTCCTCCAGGGGATCTTCCCAACCCAGGGATCGAACTGCATCTTTTCTGTCTCCTGCATCAGCAGGCAGGTTCTTTACCACTAGCACCACCTGAGAAGCCCAGGCCAGGCATAGATCCACATAAATAAACTCTCTTTAATCCCCAAAATCTGCCCAGAAATGTCCTTCCAGCTTTACCTGTCAATGGTGGCAGGCAGTTATGATGGCTGAAGAGGAAAATCTAAACCAAACAGAATCTCTCCTGGGACAAATCTACTTTTTTGGATTGAAGATGAAGTTATAATTTGGAGGCAGAAAGTAAGAACAGAATAACACCTAATTGTATCAGGACTCCCCTTTTCTCAACTATTACACCATGGTTGAGTCCAAGCAGAAGGTGCTTTGTGAGCATCCCATTTAAACTGTTATCATCCTGCCAACTAGGTAGGAAGGATTGTTCTTATTTTGTAGATGAGAAGTGTGAGACTCTGAGCGGTTGGGGAACCGGTACAGGGTTGCATAATCAGGGAGTGGTGCTGGCACAGTGATGCAGCCCTCAACTGTGAACTGGACCGGACAAACATTCTTACCTGGCTGGGGCTGGGGTAGAGCAGCACGGGTCGGGTTCCCAAGGCATTTAGCATTCCTGCCGACGCTGTGCAGGTGAGGATGGGGGAGATTTGGGAGGAGGGTGAGAGGGCTCAAAGCTCAGAGAGCCTGTGGGCAGTGGTCCTCATCCAAGAATGACTGTGCACCCCCAACCCCCCTCCCCGCACCCCGGGGCACATGTGGCAATGCCCGGAGACATCTTCAGTTGTCACAACCTGGGGTTGCTACCAGCATCTGGTGGGTGGAGGCCAGGGATGCTAGGAATCATCCTAGTCTGCCCTTGATCCTCTTTCACATCTACCAGTCTGATTCTAAGATGAATTGGAGGGTCATTAGAAGACCGTCTGCCTTGAAACATGGTCTATAATCATCTCATCACAGCCTGAGCCCAGAGGCTCCTGTGAAGGGTACACTGCCTGGAGGAGGATTTATGGAACAAAGAAAGAATGTCACACTGGAAGGGACCTTAAAGAGCATCTAAGTAAATCAAAAAATGCTTGCTCCTTGGAAAAAAAGCTATTACAAATCTAGAAAGCATATTAAAAAGCAGAGACATCACTGCTAACAAAGGTCCATCTAGTCAAAGCTATGATTTTTCCAGTAGTCATGTGTGAATGTGAGAGTTGGACCACAAAGGAGGCTGAGCACTGAAGAATTGATGCTTTCAAACTGAGGTGCTGGAGAAGACTCTTGAGAGTCTTTTGGTTAGCAAGGAGATCAAACTGGTCAATCCTAAAGGAAATCAACTCTCAATATTCATTGGAAGGACTGATGCTGAAGCTCAAATATTTGGCTACCTGATGCGAAGAGCCAGTTCATTGGAAAAGACCCTAATGCTGGGAAAGATTGAGGGCAGGAGGAGAAGAGGGCAACAGAGGTTGAGATGGCTGGATGGATATGAGTTTGAGCAAACTCCGGGATATGGTGAAAGACAGGGAAGCCTGGCATGCTGCAGTCCACGGAGCTGCAAAGAGTCGGACACGACTGAATGACTGAACAATGGCAAGCAAATACTTCTGTTGTTTTGATGAGGAATCTGAGGCCCAAAGGAAGAAAGTGTCTTTCTAGGGTGACAGTTAGCTCAACTGACCAGGGGGACACCTTATGTCCGAGGGACTGAAATGCAGGTGGTGAGATGCTATTCAGGAGAGGTGCAGGAAGCCCTGCATGGGCATTCAGGCTGCAGCATCGCTTCCACCGCCCCCAGCATCTCCATCTGCAACAGGAAGTAGAGGAGACACAGGCCTGAGGAATTTCCAGGTCAGTTCTCACTTTGTCTAGGGCAGCGGTCCTCATTCTCCTTTCAGTGCCTGCATCTTCTGGAGGGCCTGTTAAAACCCACATTCCTGGGCCCCACCCTGAGCTCCTCATCTAATAGACCTGGGGGCCCTGAATTTCTAGCAAGTTCCCAGAGGATGCTGATGCTGGTCTGGGGACCACACTTTGAGAACTCCGTTCCAGGAGAATGTGTAAATTTGAGATACTGATTCCTGGGAAGGGTATGAAACACTGCCTCGGATTGGGCTGCTGCAAATTAGGTGGGGGGGGGGGGTCCCAGAAGACCCTAACCCCTACAGAGGGGCTCACATTTTGATCAAGAGTGGGTCTGTGTCCCCACACTTGGTGTAGTAAAATCAGAATTCTTATGTCTGGGAAGGCCACTCTACCTCAGGGGCAGGGTCACCAGGTATTTATCTTCCGAAGTGGGTCACACTTGAGTGTGAGGTGAGGCAGTGCTAATAATTGGGTGGAAACAGAAGGCTTACCAGGGGCCCATCAATGCAGATCGAGCCGTGGGAGGTCAGGTGGGCAGCTGGACCTCTGGGGTGATGGCGGGGCCCAGCTGTGTGTGTGTGCTCAGTCACTCAGTCATGTCCCACTCTTTGTGACCTCATGGACTATAGCCTGCCAGGCTCCTCTGTCCATGGGATTTCCAGGCAAGAATAGTGAAGTGGGTTGCCATTTCCTCCTCCAGGGTATCTTCCCAACCCAGGGGTTGAACCCACATCTTCTACATTGGCAGGTGGATTCTTTACCACTGAGCCACCTGGGAAGCCCAGCCAGGCCCCCCTGAAGCCTTAAATCTCCCTCAAAAGCCTTTCAAAGGACTTCTCTGGCGGTCGAGTGGTTAAGACTTCACCTTCCAATGCAGGGAATGTGGGCTGGATCCCTAATTGGAGACTCAAGATGCCACAAGGCTTGCATTCAAAAAACCAAAACAGAAAAACAGAAGCAACGTTGTAACAAATTCAATAAAGACTTAAAAAATGGTCCACATCAGAAAAAAAAAATCTTAAAAAAAAAAAGCTTTTTGATGTGGCTAAGTTGTTTCCATAGGGACCAGAGGAAGGGTTGGGGCAATGCTGGCTATCCCAAAGATTTCCAGGGAGGCCTCAAAATATGCAGAAGAGAAGCCAGCAGGGCCCTGAGCCTTGTCACCCTGCCATCCAGCAGTGACTGGTCAGCATCTTGGAGGCCGGCGGGGCCACTGCTCCATGCCACCAGAGCCAGCCTCACCTGCAGTCCTGGACATCCCAGCAGTCAGGGCTAGAAGGGCCTTGGACATCCATGCAGGGAGGATGTTGGAGGGGAGCTCCCCCAGCGTATAAAGGAGACACTGAGGCCCTGAGAGGGGTTGGGATGAGCTCAAAGTCACCAACTGGTCAATAGAGGGAACTGAAGCAGGTTTTCTAGGTCAGCGATCTCTTTCTATTGACTTTTATATATAGATAGATACCTTGAACTTGGGCAGGTATGTGCATTCAAAGGGGCACACTGCTAAAGTTTCTATGCTGTGCTTAATCACTCAGTCGTGTTCGATGCTTTGCGACCCCTTGAACTGTAGCCCCCCAGGCTCCTCTGTCCATGGGGATTCTCCAGGCAAGAATACTAGAGTGGGTTGCTGTGCCTTCTTCCAGGGGATCTTCCCAACTCAGGGATTGAACCCAGGTCTCCCGCATTGCAGGTGGATTCTTACCATCTGAGCCACCAGGGAAGCCCAAGAATACTGGAGTGGTTAGTCTATCCCTTCCCTAGAGGAGCTTCCTGACCCAGGAATCAAACCGACGTCTCCTGCATTGCAGGTAGATTCTTTACCAGGTGAGCTACAAGGGAAGCCCAGACTGCTAAATATTAGGGGCCGGGGGCAAATATCAGCTCAGAGCAGGCAACCCTTATGTCTAATGCAAATAAGGAAAACGGGCTGATGTCAAGTTGAAAATTTGGCATGTAGTTCAGTGAAGATCTGTGTTGTAGTTGGGTGCCTGTCTGCCTCTACCTTTGACATACTTCCTTCAGATGTGAGTGGTTTGGATCTTCTTTGTACTGCTTTTCACCTCTGTCATTTTGTGTGATGTGATGGCAACAGCAAGGAGGCTAGGTACGAGGAAGGTCACATCCCTCACCTTCTGGAAAGGCTGTGTGCTCTAGACCCAGGCCAGCAGGAAAGCCAGCCATGCCACCAAGGTCCCCAGCATGGACAATGTGTGGGGGTGGGAGGTGTCATGGGGGCGAACCCTAGGCCCAGACAGCACACAACAGGGCTTGGGGGATATACCTGGGCTAGAAAGGGGTCGGATCGTGGGACCAAGCTGGAGGGAAGCTTGGGAGTCCTACAGATCAACTTGTCGTGATGCAGATGGAAAAGCTGAAGCCCAGAGAGGGGAAGGGATTTGCTCAAAGTCACCCAGAGAGTTATGAGCCTGGACTGTAGTCCTCTTCCCTGATTTATGAAAGAAAAAAAGAAAGTGAAAGTGAAGTCTCTCAGTCATGTCCAACTCTTTGCCACCCCATGGACCGTAGCCTGCCAGGTGCCTCCATCCATGGGATTTTCCAGGCAAGAATACTGGAGTGGGTTGCCATTTCCTTCTCCATTCCTGACTTCTGGTCCAGGCTTATTTCCAGCACATTTCACTAGCCAGACAGCAGTCTGGGGTGGGTCTGTAGGTCTCCGAAACATTCTGAAAGTAGAAGGTGTGAGGAACATACGGGGCTTTGTTTCAAGCCGTGTCAGGAGGGTGAGTCATCACCTCCACACCACCACAAGATGGCGCCTTGCCCAACACAGGCAAGGTGGTCAGTATACGGTTGTCAGTTAAACTGTGTAATAGCATTACTTCCAGCAGGTTTGTCTAAATGGAATTGTCGTAACTTTAACCTGCCTTAAAAGGCGTCTGAGTGCAAAGAAAGGAAAGGAACTGGGGGTCTTATGTGCTCTATACATGAGGTTTTTTTTTTTTTAATTTAATTTTATCTTTGGTTGAGCTGGGTCTTTGTTGCTGCACTCGGGCTTTCTCTTGTTGTGGCTAGGAGGGCCTACTCTCTAGTTATGTGCGTGGGCTTCTCATTGCGGAGGCTTCTCTTGTCGGGTTCTAGCCCCAAAGCTTCAGTAGTTTTGGCACGTGGGCTTAGTGGCCCCAAGGCATGTGGGATCTTCCCGGACCAGGGATTGAACCGGAGTCCCCTGCATTGCAAGGCGGATTCTTAACCACTGTACCACCAGGGAAGCCCAAGAATTTTCTTTTTAAAACATTTTATTGTTTTGTACATTATCCATATTTGTATGTCTATAAATACAGTGCACATTTACTGCAGAAAAAACGAGTCAGCAAAAAAAAAAAAAATTTTTTTTTTTTTTTAACAATAACATGATGGGACTCTGAACCTAAGGGAGGTTGCTTTTTGAGCTGGAATATTCTTGAAACCTCAACTCTCTTCCTCTGACAGCAGACCTCATTTCGGTGTTCCCATCCCCATTCTCTGTCTCCTTGGCATTTTCTTTGAAGAAAGGAGCCCATGAAGAAACCAAGTGCCAGTATCTTATCTTGTTTCCGATACGAGTCCAGCTTAGGGTAGGGCTGCAGCGTGTCCATTGCTGGGCTCAGATGTGTGTTCCCATGTTCTAGAGAGTGAAACCAGGGTGTCCCGGGAGACCACCCTGATCCTGACCTGCTCACAGATGTGCCTCGTCTGATCCTTGCCAGCGCTCCCCACCACATGGCACCTAGGGCTTACAGGAGGGCTTCCCTGGTGGCTCAGATGGTAAAGAATATGCACAAAGCAGGAGACCCAGGTTCGACTCCTGGGTCAGGAAGATCCCCTGGAGGAGGGCATGGCAACCCACTCCAGTATTCTTGCCTGGAGAATCCCATGGACAGAGGAGCCTGGCGGGTTACAGTCCATGGAGTCACGTAGAGTCAGTCACGACAGAGAGACGAACACAACAACAATAGGGCTTACAGGAAGGAAGCAGGTTGTCTGGGAGTCTGGGGGGCACCCAAACCATCCCAGACACTGGGACTCACTCCCATGGATCCACACTATGTCATAAGCCATGGAAGTGAGAGCATTCTCCCCGCACTTTCCCCAATGGTCACATCCTCTCTTGCAGTGCTCTTAAGGAGAGGTCCCAAAACAGCACACACCAGCCCTTGCAAGCTGTAACTCTATGAGCTGTGCTGACATGGCTGACCCAGAGAGTGACAAGGGTCTGGCAGAGATGGGTTGGAGGACTGGATTTACCAGCCTTTCAGCATGGACCTACAACAGGCCGCAGCTTTACTTTTCCTGGGCCGCGCTGTCCCTCTGCAATGTGGGACAATACCCTGGCCTGCCATGTTCCATTCTCTGGGACACTGTGGGTCCCACAGTAATGAGAGTTGAAGGTTGCAATGGAGGGAACATGCCACAAAAGAAGATTTCCTTTCCATAAGCTTGAATTAGCATGAGTTGTTCTAGGATAGATGGTTTTTCTTCCCTTCCTTAGCCTCCTGTATCTTGCTGGCGTGTCCCCCATGCCCCCAGCTAGGGGCAGCATCACTGGCTCCTCAGGACCCCCACCCCCTGCTGCAGCTCCCCAACTGTCAGCATTCATTTCTGCAGAAAACATAGGTAACAAGCTGCTCGCTGAGCGTCCCACCATCAGATAAGTCAAGGTGGGAAAGCAAAGTCTTCTGGAAGAGAAACAGATTGTACTTGGGAAGTTAAATATTCCTTAGAGGAGACAGGAAACTTAAAATTCCAGCCATGGATTTCCGAGGAAGGCTCACCCGAGAGGTGACATACATCCCCTCTTTTTTGGATTTCCTTCCCATTTAGGTCACCATGGCTTTCCTGGTAGCTCCAAAGGTAAAGAATCTGCCTGCAAAGCAGGAGACCTGGGTTTGATCCCTGGGTTGGGAAGATCCCCTGGAGGAGGGAATGGTTACCCATTCCAGCATCCTTGCCTGGAGAATTCCATGGACAGAGAGCCTGGCGGGCTGCAATCCATGGGGTCACAAATAGTTGGACATGACTGAGCAACTAACACTTCACTTAGACCACCACAGAGCACTGAGCTATACACTAGGTTCTCATCAGTTACGTGTCATGCATAGTATCAATAGTGTATATATGTCAACCCCAGTCTCCCAATTCATCCCACTCCCTTTCCCTCCAGCCTAGTATCTGCATGCCCCCCATGTGGGGGAAACTGAGGCACTACAGGGTGAGCAGTTGTGAGCCTGACATTCTGAACAGGGCTCCAAATGTGCTCTTCTTTGCCTGCCTTGCAGGCACATGCTCACGTGCGCGTGTGCGTGCACACACACACACACACACACACACACACACTCTGAGTTTTACAGCTCTCTAAAATTTATGAGGAAGTCGAGTACCCGGAGATCTCTTAATTAAGCGGCCTTCCCCTAGGAGAAAGGAAATGGGCTTCCATATTCTTAGCTCCGACATCAGATCGCATGATTTACTACCTGAGGCCTGCGTTTCTCCCCAAATCAGCTCCTCTATAGCACAAACATCTATCACTTTGAAGGCGGTTCAAACGCCACTTTCCCCTTCTCCTCCCCCTTTCGCAGTGCCCTTTGGGCCTTAGCACTTCCTCTGATCTGCCCCCTTGCCCCAGAGGTTCAGGATCAGGCTGGAGTGCTGAACAGACACCCTACTGTAGCTGCCCAGGAGAGAGGGGAAGCCCGAGCCCAGGGCTGGCACCGAGGGTCTGCCCTCACCCCTGGAGGAATGGGGGTGTGGGGGGCTGTGGGCTGGTGCCCAGTCCTTCCTCACAGCCCCCCAGTGGCTGCCGATGGCTGCCATGAAGATATATGGGTTTAATCAGGCCCCTGACAGGTAAAGACCTTAACAACCAGGACAGTTTGTTCTCCCAAACTTTGAGTATCTAAGCCCAATGTTTACTTTGGAATTGAATGAATAACATTGTTCTGGGAAAGGAAATTAAAAAAAGCAGGCTTGTAATTTACAGTAGAGAAGAGAGAGATCTGGAGGTCTTGTCACCCCCCCTCCCCGCCCCCCCAGGCCTAGACCCCACCTCCCACAAACCCGCACTCTGTATTTTTTGCTGTTTTAAACTTCTAAACACACCACAACCAACAAGCTCATCTTCTCAGTGCTGCCAGGAAAGGTCTCAACATTGCCAGGCTCCCTAGAGCTGCCAAGAGAACGCATTGCTTCAAGGCAAAGCTTTTTTTCCCCCCTCCTGTTAAAAATCAAAACCAAATGCCACTGAAATTCCAGATTCTATGAGATCCATTCAAAACGTGGAGTGAAGGGGGATGACCAGGGTGGGCCAGAGGTTCACCTGCCCCACGCACCCTAGGTCAGGAGAGAGTGACTGCTTATAAAGAAATAAGGTGGCGAAGACGACCAAAAAGCCAAACCTGGCAAAGGGCACCCCTCTCCTGGGGTCGAGGAATCTCTTCACTGGGGAAAGTCGATTTATTTTTAAATTCTTGGTGTGAGAGTAAGGCAGATCTTCTTGGTATCTAGCGTCTAGAAAACTCCCAGGGCCTTTCTTTGAAGAGGGACAGCGCGGGCACCTCTTTCCGGTGCTAAGGCTCGGGGTAGTGGTTAGCCGCAGTGGACACCGAAAGCAGCTAGGGGGCGCTCGAGACCAGCTTGTTTCCTTCAAACGGCCGGTTCATTTCCAAGTGAAGCCCTGCTCGGATAGAGACCAGCTCAAAGCCCTGAGATTTCCCCCGCTCTGTGGAGTTGCCCCCGAAAGTAAGACAGGAGGAAGGGGTCTGGGCACACAGGCTGCTGATCTGGGGAAGGGGGGCCCTCCAGCTCCTGGCCTGGCCTCGGACAGGGCCACCTCCCTCTCCTGTCCGCCTCCAGACACCGGGGCCTCGCTGGGCTGCCCGCCTGCCCTGCCCACTTCGGATGCCTAGGCTTAGCTAATTGATGGGGGTGGGGGGGTGGGGGGAGAGACCACTTTGAACATTTCAAGGCCTGGTCGGGGCCAAGTCTCATTACTTAGCTTCAAAGTCAGAAACTCCATAAAAAGTTCATTGGTGGGGCTGATTGTCCAACATTGTCCCAACGGAACTGAACCCACCACGGCACCCTGGGCCTCCTGTTTTAATGCGGGGTGAGAACACGTGTGTGGTACTGGGAGGGGGGCCGGGGGGGGGGCAGGGCGGGGAGCAGGGACCCTAACCTAAACTACATTTTCTTTCCTCTTTTCAAACACCAATTACGGAAGAAGTATAACCACATTACACAAAATTTGGAAAACAGAAAAGAGAAAAATAAAATATTTCAGAAGCCCACACCTTAATACAACAATAGTATTTCTCTCTGGGCATTTTTCTTATGTACAATTTTATATACTACCCATCAGCACATGCGTACAAAAATGGCCTGTTTTTGCCTTTTTTTCTTTCCTCTAAGCATTAAATCTTAAGCATTTCCTTACTCTTGAAAACCAGTGTTTTAAGTGGCTGTGTGATGTTCTGTTCTGGTAATGTGGAATAATGGTTACATATTTAGATTGTTTATAGTTTTACTTTTTAAAAAATAAATAACACAAACATATTTATATTTTTCCATGATTTGTTCTTGAGTTTACTTGTTTAAAAAGTAACATTTTTCTGATTAGGAAAGTTGCAGAAATTAATATTTTTTTTAAATGTGGAAAACCTGGGAAAGTATAATCAAGTTAATAAAAATTCCCTGTAATTGTTCTGCCCAGAGAGCATCACTGTTAACCTTTGGGTGTATTTCCTTCATATAGGTATATATTAGAAACAGGGTCATGCTGTACAGAAGTTTTGTAGGTCCCTAGGGTCGGGAAAATAAAATTGGCAGAGGAAATATTATTTCCAGGAGAGATTCAGTGTGTGATATGTGTGAATTTGAAACTGGACGATGTTTTCATTCAGAACGCTCAAGCTGGGACAGACCTGTGTATGGCCCTGAGGCCGAGAGGGCTCCCCCGAGGGAGGGCGGCCCGTGGTGGGGCTGTGTCCAGCCCCCGGGGGCCTTGCCCGGGGCTGGGGTCGACAGCAAGGCCAAGGCAGGCGTGAGCAAACGCACTTTCCTCATTTCTTCTGACAAGCGCCGCTGAGCCCCTGATTTATGGGCACGCTTCACGGGACGCTAGTAAACGTCCCATAGTATATTTTGTAAGAGTAATGAAGTCTCAGTAACCCCAGCCCTCCCCGCAGCCTCGGCTCATAAATTTCGTCCTGCGAGAGGGCTGAGCCTGCCAGGCGCTGGGCGAGGGAGTGGTTGGCGGTGGGTCAGCAGAGGGGGCCCCAGGTCTGCTGCCCCCTTGTCCCCATCTTTGTCAGCAGGAGGTGGAGGGTCTTGCTGGGCCCCCACCCCAGCCCCTGCTAGGCTGCAGGCGGGTCTAGCTCAACTCTGAGCTCTCCAAAGGCCCAAGAAAGATGAAAAGTTGAGTCAGGGAGCTGAAAAAGGAGGGGGAGAAATCCCAAACCATAATTGTGCCTTTCCTTCTGCAGCTCAGATTACTGGCCGGGGGGCTGAGGGGCGGAGGGCTGGTTCTTTTTTGACTACTGTTTCCCTTGAGTTTGAAGATGAACCGTGTATGGGATGAAAGGAGATGGAGGGGCCATGGAGGTGGGCTGAGTTGGGGGAGTGGGGTTGTATGGGGACCACCACCACAGACCGGGAGTCAGAGGCCAGGCTTTTCCTGGGCTCCAGAAGTGCGATGGGGGTGGGGCGGGGCTGGGGTCCTTACATTCCACCCCCAACCGTGAGGACACAGACACTTCAAAGGGCCAGGGCCAGGGAATCTGTTTGCTGCTCCACTGAACAGCTCCCCACACTGAGCCCACCTCTTGTGAGTTTGGTTTAGAGCTCCAAGTTGTCTCTTGCATTTGTTTGGCTGCTTTCTCCAGGTATTGAGGGCACAAAGATGAGTGAGACGCAACCCTTGTCAAAGTCACCGAAGTACAAGCTAATCCTTTATGCCTGTCGTGTGCCAAGCACTGCTTTAAGCGCTTTGCAAGGATTGAGTCATTGACTCCTCGCAACGCCCAAAGAAGTAGGCATTTTATACCATCATTTCAGTGTTACCCAGACCCTGAGAGATTAAGCGGTCCACCCAAGATGTCCTGAGTCAATGCTCTCGGGGATCCTGGAGTCTTAGGAACCTGAACTAGGCAGGACCCTCAGACTTGACCACCAAAAGGCAGGTTAAGCTATAAACTAGGAAACTGAAGCTCAGAGAGAAGTAACTTGCCCAAGGCCACACAGCAAGGTAGCAAGGTTGGGCATTAGAGCCCAGTGGCCAGACCCCAAGGCTCTACTGCCCAGCTGCCTGTAAGCCCATCTGGATACCCCTCACCCATACATAGTCTAAGAAGACAGTGAAGTAAGAACAATCTTTTGACATCTGGGAACTTCTTGTTTGTGATGAACTGCACTAGGTTCCACCCTGAAGACCTAGAAGGAAGTGTAAAGAGGGTGGTTTAAGGAAAGGATAGGAACTCCCAACCAGCAAGCTGGGAAACATTCTTGAAACAGCGGGGTGGGGAATGAGTTTTGCAAGTGAAAGAGTCAGATTTTAGTTAACTAGAAATTTCCCACGTCTATCATAGGGAGTTTACCAGTTTGCTCACCCAGACTCACAGCCCTGGCGTAAGTACCTGGAACAGCGTGCCCTGTGTGACCCTCTGGGGCCAGCAGGCACTCTGGTGCACAAGTGACCAATGACCTGAGAGCTGGTGTCAGAGCCTGAACTGCTTTGCCTGCAGGATACTTGCTTCCAGGGTTATTCTGGGGCCCCAGTAGAATTCTCAACCCTAAAAGCTATTGCAAGAGCCTGAGACAGACCTCGATGACTCAGAAGTGAACTCACAAATAAAATCTGATTTTGAAAAGAAAATGCCTGGCCTGAATCGACAGTGGTTGCTTTCCAAGTTGGCGAGTGTGGGGGTGCTGGGGCTCTGTTTCCTATTAGGATCGTCCTGTGCTTTCACACTGGAGACGGGCATGGCAACCCACTCTGGTATTTTTGCCTGGAGATTCCTTTGGACAGAGGAGCCTGGTTGGCTACAGTCCATAGGATCGCAGAGTTGGACACGACTGAAGCGACTTAGCAGCATGCACGTGCTCTCACACAGGGAAAACCTGGCTCATTGCAGGCTGGTCCCGCAGCAGCGCCAGACGAAGGCCCTCTGTTGGGAGTCGGGGACCTCTGTATCACCACCAGCAGTGGCATGCCCCAGCTCTGCGATTCAGATGCAAGATAAGGGTGAGGAGATATCTCGCAGTCTACAAGGGGAGGGTGGATATTTAAGACCTGAGGCCACCTATCCTCACTGCAACCCTGGACAAGCACATGGGATTATGGCCATTTAAAGATGAAGAGCCCAAGAGCCCATGTAGGGGTTCTGAGACTCGCAGTGCTTGGAAGGTGGGGTGAACGACTCACAGACCGGGAATTGCTGAGTCAGTACAGTAAGTCCCCTCAGATGAGTGAGTTCCATTCTGAGAGCAGGTTCGCAAGTCCAATTTGTAAGTCCACCAAAGTTAGCCTGGGTACCCAACGAACACAATTGGCTGTATGGTACTGTACTTTACCAGGTTTATAATACTCTTCACACAAATAATGCATAACAAACATGAAAAATAAAGAAACCATTTTTAATCTTATGGTACAGGACCTTGATGAGTACAGTAGTACAGTACAGCAGCTGACGTACAGGGGCTGGCATCGAGCGAACAGGCAGGAAGAGTTACTGACTGGAGGAGGGAGACGCTGGAGCTGAAGGATTGTCAGCAGTCGGAGACGGAGGGCAAGCTGCAGATTCACCCACACCTGACTTTGATGGCTCAGGTTCTGGCTCCTTGCTGGAAGCAGACACACGTGCGCCTCTTTGAAAGCTCTTATCTTGAAGGCTTGTATGTAGGGGGCTTACTGTACAGAAATGCAAAGACCGGGGTGAGCAACTGTCTCCAGTAGATCCATGTTGGTTTCCTCCTTTGCTCCTCCTCCCTCCTCCCCTCTAGGGCGGGGGGCCCGTGGACGGGCCATGAGATATGGTGACAGAACGCTGGATTGTGAAGGTTTGGGGGACCTGGGTTCTGGTCTCAGCTTCAGCATTAACTGGGTGACAGAGAGCAGCCTGCTTCCCACTCTGGGCCTCATTTCTTCATCTGGAAAGGGAGCGGCCTCGAGAACACCTTTGAGACTCACAGTTAGAAACTCTGGATCTCTTAGGGCCCAGGGTCCTTGTCCGCTGAGCACGGTGCCTCTTAGGTTCGCCTTCAGTGAATATTTGTAGAATTCAGTTGTGCTCCCACCCATCTCGCAGAGATCTTACAAGGATCACATAAAATGAGGAAGATGAAAGTGATTTTCTCACGCAGCTGGAGGGCTATTTGTTACCCTCGCAAGGAGAACGGCAAGGAAAGGAAACCCCAGCTCACCCCTTCTGCATTCTTTTTGGGGACACAAGGGAGTGGGGAGCGTGCCCCCAGCAGAAGCAGACACATTTGTGGGATGTCTCAGTCTTTCAAACTTGCACCCCCTCCTGATACACGTTAAAACAATCTTGTGCCCCCTCTTGATGTTTTTTGAAATTTCAGAATAAATGACATAGGGACTTAAAAAAAAAAAACCCCAAACCAATGGTAATTTTAGATCATGCTTTTTTCCAGGCTTCTCATGACCCCTTGGGGAGTCTGATGAACACGAAGCAGGCTCTGAAAAATGCTATTTTTCATTCAAGGCAGGTGTGGAAATTGAGTTTTTCGGGCATTGCCAGTGATCCTCCCTGGCCAGCTGTCCTTGGTCATAATATAGAGGGTCTGAGACAAAACTGTGCCGTTCCACATGCATTTCTTGATATTAATAATGAATGTGACTATCATTCTTTATGATTCTGTGCTTTTCCACTAGACCACACTGCTTTTTTTTTTTTAAAAAAAACCTTGTTTTATTTTATTGAAGCAGAGTTGAGGTACAATATCATGTAAATTACAGGTGTACAACACAGTGATTCACAATTTTTTAAGGTTATATTCCATTTATAGTTATTGTAAAATATTGGCTATAGTCCCTGTGTTGTACAAAATGTTCTTGTAGCTCATTCTATACCTAACAGTTTCTACTCTTTAATCTTCTACCCCTGTATGGCCCCTCCTCACTTCCCTCTCCCCACTTCCCTCTCCCCAATGTTTGTTTTTGGTTGCCCCTCACAGCATGTGGGATCTTAGTTCCCTGACCAAGGACCAAACCCATGCCCCCTGCAGTGGAAGCCCAGGGTCGTCGCAATGACTGGATTGTTAGGGAAGTCCCATTCTCTCCTCACTAGGTAACCACTGGTTTGTTCTCTCTATCTGTAGACCACACTGCTTTAAAAAAAAAAAAAAATTAATTAATTTATTTTAGTTGGAGGCTAATTACTTTACCATATTGTAGTGGTTTTTGCCATACATTGACATGAATCAGCCATGGGTGTACATGTGTTCCTAATTTTGCTTTGATGTCTCAGCAGGAGTGAGTTGCAGGCGACTTAGGAGGTGTCTCTGCTCATCATTTATTCTGTTCGTTGCCTGGGATTCATCTGCTCTTCTTTTCCCCTCTGTTCACCTATGTGAGCCAGCGCTTCCTGGGTGTCTGTGACATAAGAGCATCTCAGAAACAGCCCGCCCTTCAGGCACTTAGACTTGCTTAGAGGAAACCAGATGGAGACCGATCATAGGTAAATGATTAGGTGTCATTATATGGTTGAGTGCCTTAAAACACAGGCTCTCTGTCCAAGGTAACTATTTTTTCAACTTTCTATTCCATTCTCTAAGGCCAGAACAAATCTGGTTTAATTACCAACATGGGCAATTTGTCTAACCTCTTTGAACATCAGTTGACTTGAAACCAAGATTGGGTGAGATGGTGTTTGAAGCCTCTTCCGGGTCTGGTCTGGGGGTTCTGGAGGGTTCCTGTCTGCACCAGTGGGGCTGAAGTCCTTTGTCTCTGAAGCCTGCTGCTCCCAGCCTGTCTGGTTCCTTCTGATGGCGCCTCCCTTCTTACTACCTGACCCTTTGCTTTTCCAACTTCTTGTCACTTTTTTTCTTCTGTCTTTAGGGAAAAGTGAAAATAGAAGAGCTGGCATTTGGAGGACATTGTGGGTGGCCTGTAAGGGGGATGATGAGGTGGAGGACTCGGGGGGAGGGGCACACCAGTGACTCATGGGTTGCCTGGTGGAGCTGTGTTACATCACCACGGCCCTGCCCACGGCCAAGAGACCTTCGCCATACCTGCCGTGGCCTTGCTGCCAGCTGGCTGGGTCCAGTGACTTGTAGGAGGCCTCCCGAGAGCTCAGGGCGATGTTGGCTGTGAGCAGACGGGGACAGGCTGTAAAGACCCTTCATCTGGCAGATGATGAAGAACTCCTCAGGGGCTGTGGTTCTCACCACCCACAGGCAACCAGCCCAGAAAATGCCCTCCTTTCTCCAGGTCCCCTCCTCCTGGCCCTGCAGACTGAGAACCCCCAACCCTGAGCCTCACAGGGCACGCCCAGGCACACCCTCGGCAGACAGAGTGAGTAGCTGCTGCCTAGCACGGCGCCTGACCGCATGATTGGTAAGTGGCCAGCAAAGGTCTGCTTAATGAATGACTGCTTCAAACCCACACATAATAAGCTAAGATGGTTATAAATGAATAGCAATCGACAAAGCACTTTTTACATGTCATTTCTTATTAAGATATCTTTACTTCTTTCTGTCTAGGGCTCAGTGTTTGAAGACCCAAGGATGATGAGTGCTCTTGAGCTGGGGACAAGAAAGCCTGGAAGAGTCACGTCACCTCCCTGTGCCTCTGTCACCTCACTGCGCAGGCTGCGGAGGAAACCCCTGCAACCTGGCTTCTGTTTCAAGCCTGTTGGCTGAGGGGAAGGGTCTGGGGTGGTCAGCGCAGAGGGCCTCCTGCTGAGATGTCCCACACAACCAGCGACATCCCATTCTCTCTGGGATTCAGGCCCCCCAGCCCTACGGTCCTGGGATCATCCAGGAAAGCTTTTGTTTGCTCTACTACTACTAATCCTGCCGGGGCAACCTAAAACAATGAGGCCAATCTCCCAAATTCCTCCAAGATGGCAAATTTCATGGTTTTTCTTTAGGATCTCAGCTTAAATGCCTTTTCATCAGGAAGCCTTTAAAAAAAAACAAACAACAAAATAAACACCAGTAAGTTAATTTGGCTGTATAGGGTCTTAGTTGCAACACGCAGAATCTCTGTTGCAGTGCTTGGACTCTCCATGGGCTTAACTGTTTCATGGAATCTTACTTCCCTGACTAGGGATGGAACCCGTGTCCCCTGCATTGTGGATTCTTAACCACTGAACCACCAGGGAAGTCCCCAAGAAGTCTTTTCTGAAGAGACTGAAAGAGAGAGTCGAACAAACAGACCATTGGCAGGAAGAGAAATCCAGACAGCGAGGCTAACAAGGACTGTCTGGCCGGGGCTGAGTGAGCCAGGAGAAGGAAGAGCTTAGTGAGCAACCACAGACTGGGCCACAGTGGGCCTCTGGACCATGGGGAGGACATCAGGTTTTATCCTAAGTGCTGTTAGGATTTGTTGGTGGCTTTTGAGTGAGCAAGTGACATGATCTGGCTGCCATGTGGACAGAGGTGCCCCCTTCGGCACACATTCCTCACTCCTCAGAGCTGTTTTCTCTGAATCCTATTTCATTGTCTTTGTCTAGCCACTGTATGTTTTCTGCCTTGGACTCTGGGAGATTTCTTCTGCTCATTACTTCCTGCCTAGAAGCAAAGCTTTTGGACAGAATCCTCCCTCCCACTTGCTTAGATCAGCATCATGTGTCCATGTGTTTGTTCCTCGCAGTTCAAATTTGTACTCTGCAGCAGTCGGACTATGTCTTATTCCTTTGTGATACATATACAAATACAGTGTGTGACACATAGTTGATTCTTATTTAACTCATTGTTCAGGATGAACAAGTGAGTTTTAGGTAAAGCGAAAGAAAAAGTCAAGAAGGTCATCCTACTCACAGGATGGATTCCAAGGTCTAACAATACTTTAAGGTGATCTAATTTGGATCATCTGTGCCTAGCTTCCCCTCCACTGGGAAACTGTTCAATTGTTCTTGCAAGTCTATCTGTTGCCTCTAAGAAATCCCATGAGACAGGAAGGACAGACCTGTACCTACTTTGTAGATGAAGACGGAGACCCAGGGAGGTTAAAGGTCAGGGCCACAGCCAGATGGCTAGTGGAACCGGGCTTAGCTCAGTCCAGCCCAGTACAGATTTACTGATGCCTCCCATGGTTCAGGGCCTGAGTTTTCACATAGAGAAGTAAGGGGTCCTTGCCCTCAGGGGCTCACAGTCTTACAGCAGAGACTGATACTTGAATCCAGCATTTGCTCTCAGTGGGGAAATCCCTGACACACTTTTCTGATCCCATGAGCTGCCTCTGACCTGATTCAAGCAGTAAAAACAGTGTCAGGCCAGACCTGCTGCTGCTGCTGCTAAGTCGCTTCAGTCGTGTCCGACTCTGTGCGACCCCATAGACGGCAGCCCACCAGGCTCCCCCGTCCCTGGGATTCTCCAGGCAAGAACACTGGAGTGGGTTGCCATTTCCTTCTCCAATGCATGAAAGTGAAAAGTGAAAGTGAAGTCGCTCAGTCGTGTCCGACTCTTAGCTACCTCATGAACTGCAGCCCACCAGGCTTCTCAGTCCATGGGATTTTCCAGGCAAGAGTACTGGAGTGGGTTGCCATTGCCTTCTACAGCGGACCCCAAACCTGATGGATCTTTGGAAACATCTGGACAGCTTTTAAAAAACACAGATTCTAATTTACAGGTCTAAAATGGAGCCCAGGAAACTGTGCTATTGAAAACCAGATAATAGGGGACTTCCCTAGTGGTCCAGTGGCTAAGACTCTGCGTTCCCAAAGCAGGGACCCCAGGTTTCCATCCCTGGTCAGGGAAGTAGATCCTGGATGCCGCAACTAAAGATCCTGCGTGGCTCAAAAGACCTGACACAGCCAAATAAATAAACGTTAGTGCCATTCAGTCTCTCAGTTGTGTCGGACTCTTTGGGACCCCACGAACTGCAGCATGCCAGGCTTCCCTGCTCTTCACTATTTTGGGGAGTTTGCTCAAACGCATGTCCATTGAGTCAGTGGAAAAAAGAGAAAACAAGTCCTACTGATGGGCAGGCAGGTTTGAGGCCCTGTGGTGTAGTGGGTTTGGTTTCAGGACAACAATCATCAACACCCCCAGGTGTTCCGAGGGGGAAAAAGGCACATTTCCCATGGCCTCAGCTTGCTAAACCTCCCTGGGGACTTCTCTTCCCCGGACCGCCCCAGCTGTGGGATGGGCCTGCCGGCTCCCTCAGATGTCCCCTCCTCTGCTCTCTTGGGCCCCACTTACATGCTTTCCTCATATTACTGGTCACACCCACCAGTCTTAGGCTTCTCCCCCAGGTTTCAAGCAATGAAGTGCTTTTGGGGAGCCATTCCAAGGGTAGAGTCATGCCCCTTCTTGGGTGACAGCAGGTTCTAATCATTTCCTCCTCTGAATGTCCACCACCCCTCTGTCTGGGGTTTCAAGAGGCTTCGGCTGTTAGGATGTTTATGGACACATCTGCTCTCCCGTGGAGCCAGTAAACGCCTGGAAGGCACATCAGTTGGGGGTTTAGGTTTGGACCCTTTACCTCCTTCAAGTCTTGGTTCCAGTGTTACCTTCCCAGAGAGGCTTTCCCTGACCACCTGTTTAAACCTCACCCCTGCCTCCTACACACTCCATCCCCCTGACTCTGCCCAAATTCCCCCATGGCACCTACCACCTTCTATGTCACTACATCACTTGTTTATTCTGTTCCTCCTCTCTTTCCTGACAATCGGGGATAAGCTCCCAGGAGGCTTCCTAGCTCCTCTGTCTGTGGGTGTAAACTTAGCACCGGCACGGTACCTCACCCCAAGTAGGTGCTGCAGGAAGATGTGTTGGATGAATGGATCCTGAGTAGTCCCTAGCATGTGCTCTCTAAATGCTGTGTGGTTGGTTGGTTGGCTGATAAAGCCAGCCAAGTTAATAGAACAAATCCATCTCCTCTTCTGGAAGAGGCCCTGGACAGACAGCTGAGGCTGGCAGACACTCATTTCTCAAGGCTGATAGAAGGAGCCTTGTTGAGATCGTCACAGCCTTCCCAACTGGACTGAAAAATGCCTTTGGAATCAGATGCTGGGGAGCAAGACTCCAGCTCCAAGACTTCCCAAGGAGCTGGAGTCAGGGCTGGCTCCCCAGCCCGTTCATCAGCCTCGGCGCACAGAGGAGAGGCCTTCGGCTGCCAAAGACTTTGTTTTATTGTCACTGCAGTTGGCTCCTGTCTGCGTGGGAGCTGCCAGGGCAGCAGCCATGAAGCCCAGGACGCCGGGCTGGGGTAATAATAGCAATTCCATAATTCTTGCTCGCTCCGCAGCTGAAAGGAGGGATGGCTGGAAGTGGCTGGGAAAACAGGAGCCCAGCAGCAGCAGCAGGAAGGGGAGCTGGTACAGGCTGTTCCTCTCCCTTGCAGACCTGGCCTTGGGATGTGGCTCATGGACCTGCTTCCAGCTCACTCTCAGTTCAGTTTTTCCAAAGCTTGTCACAGAAAGAGGGCTGGGATGTTATTTTTAAGTCTTGGGGACAGTGGTGGGCTCTCAGGTAGGAAATTCTGATATCATCTTGCAGACCCCGCCAGAGACAGCCTGCATCCCAGGCAAGAGGGTTTGCTGCTGAGGATGCATCTGAAACCCTACTTCTCTTATATGTCCCTTTTGGCCATTGCGCTGAGAAATTCCCCCATTACATTTCTTGCCACCCCTGGGCTCTGAAGCTCCCACATGTGTCTGAGATACCCCTGGGGTCTAGCTTTGGAGTTGGCAGGCCTATTACACCTCCTGGCTATCTGGGAGTTGCTGAGCTGTTACTCTAGCTCCTGGTTTAGGAAGAGGAAGTAACCGATATCCTAAAACCTGTCTTGTCAAAAAGCCTCCCTGAGGCACCTGCGGGTAAAGCCAGAATTGAGAGCCCAGAAGATTTTCCAGCTAAAGGGTCCATCCCAGGTGCTGGACAGGAAGGTGAAGATGAGTGAAAACAGGTCTGCAGAGAAGGAAGCAGGTGGCTCGAGTGACTATGTCACTGCAGCCCTGCAAGCCCACATCTAAGGTGGGATACCATTCCAGGTCACTTCCTCAGCTTCTATGGGACACAGAGACTGTCCTCCTATGCGAAGGGGGCAGATTTTTGTGACAAACAGGTTTTTAATAGTTTATCACACAAGTACGCACCCCTCACACTGTAGCTTAATTTTTCCTATGCCTTTGATACATCTTTTAGCTTCTCTTTTAATTTAAGCATTCCTCCCTGATGCCCTCTTTTCCCTTGTCATGTATTTGTTGAAGAACCACGGTCATTTGCCCTGTAGGGCTTCCCACAGCCTGGATCTTGTTTTTAGTATTAACTTTTATTAGAATATAGTTGATTTATAATGTTGTGTTAGTCTCTGCTGTACAGCAAAGTGAACCAGTTGTATATGTATATGCACATATACACATATATCCACTCTTTTTAAAAGTCTTTTCCCATATAGATCATTACAGACTATTGGGTAGAGTTTTCTGTGCTATGCAGTAGGTTCTTATTAGTTATCTGTTTTATATATGGTAGTGTGTTTCTGCTAATCCCAATCACCCAATTAATCCCTCCCCTCCCCCTTTGGCATCATCAATTTATTGTCTACATCCATGACTCTATTTCTGTTTTGTAAATTAGTTCATTTGTACGATTCTTTAGATTCCACATATAAATGATACCATATTGTATTTGTCTTTCTCTGTCTGACTTCACTCAATATGACAATCTCTAGGTCCACCCATGTTGCTGCAAATGGCATTATTTTGTTCTTTTTATGTCTGAATCTTCTTGATTGCATCCTCATGGTGTCATTTAGCCTGTCCCTCCACCCTGTCTATTTCTGCCAAATTAGTAATTGGACCTAGAGGTTTGATCACATTCAGTTTTGATTTTTCTCCCTAGAGGAGAGGTGGCTGTATACTCTTTCATCAGAAGCCTCACCATATCTGGTTGTCTCTTTTTTGTGATGTTAGTAGCTATGGATCCTCAATGCCTAGATTGATTTATCTATTCATGCTTTGTTCTGATGTCTCCAGGCTCTGCTCCATGGCCTTGCATCTGGTTCTGTCTGTATGCTCAGCTCTCTGGAGTGACATGACTTTTCCTGATCTCCCTAAGCAACACCCTCTCAGCCTACATGTCCAATCTCAGTCTCCTGTTCAGGAGACTGAGTTCAGGTCAGAAAAAGTTTGAGAAGTGAAACTTCCTTAAGGGAGAAGGAAGGAAGGCAACTCTATGAGGAGAAGATGCTGCTTAGACTAGCAGACATCCTCTCGTCACCACTTAGAGGGAATCTGAGGTCAAGCTCTTAGAATCTTTTCTTGACTTTTGACCATGTTTGGGTATTTGCAGAATTCTTGCCTGAGACTTGAACTCTTATGGAAAGGAAGGCTCTTGTCCAAACTCATCTCACTAGCTTGCAGATTTGCCTATGAGTCCCCTCTGCATGGATCTGGTCATACCTAATAAAGGCAGATGGTCAGGGAGACCATCCTGAGCTTAGAGGAAGGAACACTCTAGGACAGCTGGGATGCTGCATAAAGATGCTGGGATGCTGCATAAAGATGCTATTGTGGGATGCTGCATAAAGATGTTGTTATTGTGGCCGCTAAATTCTGCATCTTCATAGTTGCTAACAGAGACTACCATGTGTTCAGCAAAACATTTCCTTTGTCTCCTGGCCACAGGAGGCCTTGTTTTTCCAGCCTCTTTTGAGTTAAGCGTGTCCCTGTGACTGAGTTCTGGCCAATGGAATATGGCTAAATCGTATAGCTCAGGTCTGGCCCCTAAATGTCACTGTGATTCCATAACCTCCCTTTCTTATCTGCTTGCTGGCTGGAAAGTGCCCAGCAGAGGACTTAGAGTCCTAAGAGTATGGCAGAGACACAAGGTGGCAGGACCTTGGGGTACTGGATGGCTGTGTAGAAGGCTGCCCACTGGCTAGGAACGTTTGCACTGGACTTTGCGGGAGAGAGAAATGACCTTTTATCTACTTATATTTATTTATTTGCTGCATCAGGCCTTAGTTCTGGCACATGGAATTGTCATTGCAGCATGTGGGATCTTTTTTACTTGTAGTGTGTGGGATCTAGTTCTTCAACCAGGGATCGAACCCGTGCCTCCTGCATTGGGAGTGCGGAGTCTTAGCCATTGCACCACCAGGGAAGTTTCTGAAATGACCTTTTATTGAGTTAAGCAATCTTAATTTGGGGGATCATTTGTTACAGCAACTAGTGTTATTTACCCCGACTTATATAAACCCTTCAGGGAGTGAGGAATTGGCTCATGATGAAAGTGGAAGAAAAGAAAGAAAACCCTACAGAAGTTCTTCAAGGGAGAATGATTGGAGCTTGACCGCTTCTAAGTGAGTCCCATGTAGTATGAAGTCTTCCTCATATGGTACTACCCCTGCCCCAAAGGAATCACTTCTGAAAGCCATGGATCTCTGAGTTATCTGAGCACCTCTCATTTGTGAGGTGCTCTTTTGAGAGAAGAGGTAATGAATCACTAACTGGATAATGTCAGGGCTCCTTCTGAGGCTGAAGAGATGTTTATAAAGAGGGCAGAGTAATAGAATCACAGCTTCTCTATCCTGGGAGTGGCTAGGAAATGGGGACCCTAAGTCACTGATGGGACAGAATTTGGCACAGATAATGGGCAGGAAGTTATTAAGAGCTGTGACAAAGATGGAAATAATGCTAAGATTTGAGAAGGACCTGATAGAATGTATGACAGGGTCTTCTCTGATGGTCCAGTGGTTAAGACTCCATGCTTCCATTGCAGGGGACTTGGGTTTGATCCCTAGTCAGAGAACTAGATCTCACATGCTGCAACTAAAAAGATCCCACATGCTGTGCCCAAGAACCTGGCATAATCAAATAAATTTTAAAAAGAGAGAAATCATTACAGATCTGAAATCCCAGTCTCACTATCTGACTCTGTATGTTCATTCATCTGTGCCTTGGGCTGAGAACACTCGATCCCACACAAGAGGTGACCAGAAGATGTCTGCTACTCTGGGTACCATCTTCTCATGGAGTTGTCTTTCTTCCTACTTCCTTGGGAGAGCTTCATTTCTCAGACTCTTACTAAGACCCTCTCACCTTTCCAGTGATATTTCAGCCTTTGGAGGACAGATGGATACTCTGGTCTTGGCCTTATTTAATCATCTTTACCCTTCAGACTTCCAACCATTTGATGATTTACATTCAGGAGAGACCAGCATTTTAGGTTGCTGCTTTGGATAGTTCCTGCTGCTTTTTGTTATACACACATACACGCACACACACACAGAGGTGTTCAGCCTCTAAAATATTTCGATATAGTAGTTAAGAGAGAGTCCTTTGGGATGCAATAACCATTCAATGGAAGAAGAAATAGTGTTTTCAACAAATGATGCTGGGACAACTGGATACTTACATGCAAAAGAATAAATTTGGACCTCTAGCTCACACCATATCAAGACCTAAATACATACAAAACCTAAAACTTTTAAACTCTTTAAACAAAACCAAAAGGCAAATCTTTATGTGCTTGGGTTGGGCAAGGCCTTCGTAGATACTATATCAAATGCACAAGCAACAAAAGAAAATAATAGATAAATTGGACTTTCTGAAATCTAAAGCTTTTGTGCTTCAAAGCACAGCATCAAGAAAGTAAAGAGAAAACCTACAGAAGAGAAAATATTTTCAAATCATTTATCTGATAAGGGACTTGTATCCACAGAATGTATAAAGAAGTCTTACAGCTCAACCCATTTTTTAAATGAGCAAAGCATTTGAATAGACATTTCCCCAAGGAAAAAATATATATACATGATCAATAAGCACATGAAAAGATGCTCAACATCATTAGTCTTTAGGGAAATGCAAACCAAAACCATAGTAAGATGCCATTTCACATCTGCTACGATGGCTATAATCAAAACAGTGGAAAATAATAAGTGTTAGTGAGGATACGTAGAAATTGTAATCATCATACATAGTTAGCAAAAATTTTAAATGGTTAAAAACTGTAAAATGGTACAGATACTTTGGAATTTGCAGTTCCTAAAAACAAACAAACAAACAAACAAACAAAAACAAACCACCAGCACAGTTAACACATGACCCTATGGTTCCATTCCTAGGTATACCCAAGAGGAAAGAAAGTGGATGTCCACACAAAAACCTGTACACAAATGTCGATAGCAATATCATCTGTATCAGCCTCCAAATGGAAACCCAAAGTCCATCAACTGGTCAACGGATAAGCAAAAGCGGTATATCTATACAATGGAACATTACTTGGTCACGAAAAAGGAGTGGGGGTACTGATACATGCTAAAACATGGATGAATTCTGAAAACATGCTAAGAGAAAAAAGCCAGTCATAAAAGGTGATATTTCATGATTTCATTTATATAAAATGTACAGAACAGGTAAATCCATTGAGACATAGTATAGATTAATAGAGCCCAAGGGGCTAGGAAATGGAAGAAATTAGGAGCCATCTGCTAATGAATACAGGGTTTCTTTGGGGGTGACAAAAATGTTCTGGAATTAGATAGTGATGATAGTCACACAACTGTGTAAATGTACCTGAAAAACACTGAATTATACACTATAAGAGGGTTAGTTGTACAGCATATGAATTGCATTTCTTTAAAGCTATTTGGAAAAGAGAGAGGGGAAAAGTCTTTGGAGCCAGACTGCTTGAGTTCAAACCCTTGTTCCTCTGATCACTCCCTGATGAATGATCATTTATCCCCACTGTGCCTCACTTTCCTCCTGTGTAAAATGAAAATAATAGCAATACCAGCCTCATAGCATTGTGAGGGTTACATGAATTCATGGAACAACTCCTGGCACAGAGCAAGCACTCCATAAAGTGTTAATTGCTATTATTATTATTGCTATTTTATTATTATTATTTTTGGGCTATACCATGCAGCATCCGGGATCTTAGTTCCTCGACCAGGGATTGAATCTGTGCCCCCTGCCATGGAAGTGCAGAGTCTTAACCACAGGGCAGCCAAGGAAGTCAATGTTGTTTTTATTATTAATGACCTATGCCCTTATGTACAATGATGCTGGTCATCTGTACATAAATCAAGAGCCAAAGAAGACTTGTGAGCAGGGAAGGCTTGGTTCAGAGAGATGTCCACAAGCAGAACCAAGGCTTGGAGATCTGAGTAGCTCCCATGTTGAAAGAACCACTCATGAAACTCGTAGAGCACTTAGCACATCCAAATACACATAAATACAGAGTCTGGCTCCAGATTTTTGGCTGGAGTCCATTGAGAGTTATGAATCCCTCTTTGAACAATGGCAGCTATTATTAAAATCTAGAGGCTTTGAATTGGATGCTTTCTCCAGCCCAGACACTGATTCAGAGCTGCAGCATTCTAAATGGCGAGGCTAGAAATTGATGCTGCTTTTGAGCTGATTTATGGAGAGGTTTCTTGATCTGGGTCAAGTTCCTGCAACATTTGGAAAGTGACGACTATAGCATCATTATTTCCCCCAAATGACCAAAATTACAGCCGGTAACTTGAGGCCAGTAAATTTCCCTGCAGCAGATGTTAAACTCTTTTAAAAAGATGATTAACAATGGGAGACTTGGGCTGTATGGCAGAGCAACCAATGGGGTGGTGTGGCTGAAGTCGACGTGTGGGGTAAGAGGCACATCCAGACCCCCGTGGCGTGGTGGGGAGCCCAGGCTGGAGGCTGTAAGAGCCCACAGGTCGTGATGTAAATCAAGCCTGTGGTCCTGGGTGGCTGGACATGTGGTGCTGTGACAAGAGACCTAGGCTGGCTGTTGGGAGACCCCGGGCTCGAGGCTTCCTTCTGCCAGCAGTGTGACTCAGGGCTAACTATTTCCCTTCTCTGGGATAGAGTTTCCCCTTGCTTTAAAATGAGAAGGGACCACATTCAGTGATCTCTAAGGTATTTCGTGAGTTTTAGACTGATTTGTTTGATTACTTAAGAAGAAAGCAAATAAATCATTTGTTAGCTGCCTAAGAATCTGTGCTTTTTTTAGACGAAGTGACTGCAAAAGAACCAAATGAGTTAGTTGTACAATTATGATGATGCTTGTTTCACATCACCACTGCCAGAAAGTATGGGAGTGAAAGTATGAGTGTACTCATATGTATACTCAGGAAGTATGAGTATACTCACTCGTACCACCAGTGAGTATGCCAGAAAGCATAGGGACGGGTTCCCCTGGTGGTCCCATAGTTAAGAATCTGCCTGCCAATGCAGGGGACACGGGTTCGATCCCTGGTCCGGGAAGATCCACATAATATGGAGCAGCTAAGCCCATGTACCACAACTACAGAAGTCCCTGCACGGAGAGCTCCACAACAAGAGAAGCCCACTTACTGCAACTAGAGAAAGCCCCTGCTCACTGCAATGAGAGAAAGCCTGTCTGCAGCAATGAAGACCCAGCACAGCCCCCCAAAAATAAATTTTTAAAAAAGGCATAAGGATGGATCCAAAGAGATTACCCTGGGATACCCAAACCAGATTTCTGGGTTCAGACACAAATGTTTGCTGCCTGAGGACAAGGCTCCATCCAAGTTTCCTTGAGAAATGTTATGTAGCTTTTACTCATCTTGCCAGTAGATAAGTTCTCTACCTGTTCATCTCTCCTCCCCTTTCCTGAAGGTTCGTCATCTACCCAGGAGATTTGTGGATCAACTACTTGATATGTATACCCATGCATATACACATTTGTTGGGGAGAGTTGAGTGGTTTTCTAATGAAATTCTCCAATGAGGGCATCTTGAGACCCCCTTCTTCAGCATTTCAAGCTCTCTAACCATGCTCCCAGCTTGAGTCCACCGGGGAATGAAAAGGAATTAACCCAATGGATAGGATCATTGAGACCCTTTAGGAAAGTTCCAGAGGGTCTTTGCTTTTTTATTCCTTTGTCTCTTCCCCCAGCACTAAGGGGGAAATGGCCCAGATCCTATACCTCATAGCATTTCAGCTACAGGGCTCTGGGGAGTAGATATGAGTTGGTCCAAACTCCTTCTACTTAAGCGTTAAGGAAAGGGCTTTGTTTGACTGAAGCTTCTGAAAAGCAAAAACACTTTTTTTTTTTTTTTTCAATCTTAGGACGGAAAATCCCAACAGAATTTATCAGCCCTGTCCCTGTCTCATAAGATGACTTCTATAGAGAAGCAGCTTCAGAAGCAGCAAGGTCTTAGGCAGAAATCAGGTAGAATGCCACTGTCTCTTATCAGTTAATCGTTAGTCACTAGACGCAAGGAGTTCACTTTTTCTGTGGATCCTTGCTGCCTCCAAAGGGCTACATCTGCAGTTGCTTTAGCTTTGCCCTGGGTTTGCTTTCGCGTCTGACTTGAGTGACTCTGGGGGTGTGAAATAAAGAGAGAGAGGGCGGAGCTCCGCTGAATCCTGATTGGCTGAAACCTGGCTGCGCTTTGACGGGCAAATGTCCATCAGCCTCACACATTCAAGGCAGCTCATTGTGGGGTGACAGCTCCAGAAGGGGAATAAAGCTGTGCTTAATTTATCCTTTGCCTAGCGTAAAGAAGCTCTTAAAACTGTTCTAAGCACAGAGCCAAAAATGTCTGGTTCAATAGATTCTGCACTTGTTCATTCCGTAAAACACAATGTCTCTTCTTAAAAGAAGACAAAAATATAAAGGATACCTAGATCGTGTAGTCCGTGCAAACTGCCCTTTGTGAATGGCGTGGAGGATGATTCCCGCGAAGGGTGGACACTCCCCATTCCTGTGCTGGTAGAGCTGGGACCGGGTTTACTGAGGCCTGAGGTCTGCAGTTGCCTTGCACACCTTACAAAGGGTATAGCCTCTGATAGTGAATACAGCTGAGTCTTTATTGAATGACTGAGTTACTTAGAGATAGAATTATGAACATAAATAATCCCTTAAAGGAATTCTTGAATTTGGGATGGAGGTGAACTGACCCCAGGGTTTATTCTGGAAGCTGAGCTTTTAAAGAAAATGCAGACCATTTCTCTGGAGAGTGGAGATGTCTATCATCTTGATTTCTGGCTACTTGAGGGTTTTATTACATTGAAGAGTGGGAATGGGTGGGAATGGGTGGTTGTAGAACTAGAAACACAGGCAAAAGTCAGGTGTAGACATAACTAAGAGTAGCCTTGAAGATGTATGATAGGGGATTTCTCTTGAGCTCCAGTGGTTAAGACTTTGCCTTCGAATGCAGGGAACTAAGATCTCACATGCCCTGTGGCCCAAAACCCAAAACATAAAGCAGAAACAATATTGTAACAAATTCAATAAAGACTTAAAAATAAATGAGGAGAGTGTTAGAATTATAGATCAGTTTGCAGGGTAGGCTTACCACAATAACATAAACAATAAAACAAACAAAAAAAGATGTATGATAAACGCAGCCTCCTCTGGCATGGCCCTCTCCCTGCCACCCCATCCTTGGTTGCACTGGGGGGATGTAACATTCAGAAGAATTTACCAGCTGAATATACCACAGCGCCTACCCGAACCCCAAATACAGAAGAGAACTTCCTTCAGAGAAACTAAATAGGAAAGTATCTCATATCCCATTAGGGTCCTATGTCTCTCAGACAGTTTCTGCATCTTGTTTTTTCTTTCCTTCTGGAACTCTGATTAGAAATGTTAGTCCTCTTTATTCTTTTGTTGTTGTTGCCCTGTGAGGCATGTGGGATCCTAGTTCCCTGACCAGGGATGGAACCACGTCCCTGTGTATTGGAAGCATGGAGTCTTCCAATACAGGGACCGCTAGGAAAGTCCCAGCCCTCTTCATTCTATCCTCCATGTCTCTTAATGTGCCCAAAGGTGATCCTCTGCTCTAGACTCCTACGCAACTTCTACTTTATGCTATGAAGTGGGGTACAGACATCATTTCTTCTGCCATTGCACGTTTTAGTCTTGACTCCCTAACTTGACTGCAAGTCCCTTGAGGACAGAAAACCCGTCTTATGTGCCATTTGTATTCCCATGGCGTTTGGCTCAGTGCTTGATACAGTAAGTGCTCAATAAATGCCTTGTTGATACAGGCCCATTTGTTCATGCTCCCCAGTTGTCCCTAGCCTGAGCTGACACATGTGACCTCATGGGATCCAGATGGGAGCACTGGACCAGGGCACACCCATCCTTTCTCCATCAGCCCTTGGAGGGTACAGTACTCTGCTCCACTGGCCTCAACTGACTTCTTCTTTTTTTTTTTTTTAAATATTTATTTGGCTGCATTGGGTCTCAGTTGTGACACACGGGATATTCGATCTTTGTTGCAGCACATGGGGTGTTTGGTTGTGGCATGTGAACTCCTAGTTGCAGCATGAGAGTTCTAGTGTTCCTGACCAGGAATCGAACCTGGGCCACCTGCATTGGGAACATGGAGCCAGCCACTGGACCACCGGGGAAGTCCCAGCTGACTTCTTTTGGCTTGCACCTTTACCTGCACAATCTTTCCAGCCCAGGGAACTTACCTCTGTCATGGGAACTCAACCTCTTGTCTCCTCAAGCCAGCTCTGTTTGGCTACCACCCAGAGTCTTAGAAATACGACACCCAGGGCACACCTTAAAACTGTGAACAGCTGAGAGCTACTTCTGAACATCAAGTTAGAGTTTGACATGTGAGTCTACTGGCTGTGAGACCCTGGGCTCAGAGCCTTAGTTTCCTTATCTGTAAAACACGAATGATGTGGCGAAAAGTAATAGAGGTAATGAAGGTGAAAGTCCTTGTCAAATGTTGGGTACAATTATTGTCTGCAAAGCAACATTAAGTGATGGCTGTAACCATTAGACACAGGAAACAGAAACTAGTCTGTACCGCAGCTTTGGAAAAATAGAGTTAAACTGTATTGTTCAGTCTGTCTTTTAAGATTAGATAGAGTTTAAAAAACTCTATCAATCTGACTTTGATCAAAAAGTGCTGAAAGGAGAAAAACCAGATTTTTTTCTGAGCTGCAAAATAAAAATTTTTTAAAAGAGAATTGAGTGGTCTATTTAAAACTGAGCACCTTGAACCTATTTGAAGCCCCATGTTCCCTTTAAATCACGTTGCTCCCGAGTTAATAGGTAAGATTACAGTCAGGAAGAATAGAGTAACAGGAAATAAGGGAGAGGATTTAAAACATAAAAAGTGTCAGGCTTCAGAACTTCAAGAATGCTGAATTCCATCTCAGGTCCCAGCATCCTGCCCACTAAGCCTTTGGTGAGGCCACTGCCTTTTCGAGGATCATCTTCTCTCACAGGCTTGAAATCAAAGCCACATGCAGACCTTGCTGCTCCACCTCGTGCCCTCCTCCAGCTCTGCAAGCCAGTTCCCACTCTCCTTGGGGGCGGGGCACCTGAATCTCAAAGCTTTTGTAAGAAACAAGTTCATCCTTGGACACTTAGACACTCTTATGGGAGCAGAGATAGAAAGAGTGACGTCATTACAATGGATGCTCTTTGCCTTTTTTTTTTTTAATGAGTCTTTGTTACAGACTTAGGCTCATTTTTTCCCAACCACCTAGTGCTCTGGGAGGTGAATAGGAAAGATTAAATTTCCATTTTACAGATGAGGACACAGAGACTTGCTGAGTCCCAGTGCTGGTAAGTAACTGATGTGGCATGATAGCTCAGGTTTCTGTCTCTTACTCTCCTGGGATTATTCGGAGTTGCAGCACCACCACCCGTGAAAAAATGACCCTAAGAGCATTAAAAATGCCCGCAAGAGGAGCAGCTGCAAATCCCATTTCATTGACAGGAACACTGAGGCCCAGGACTTCCTTGGTGGTCCAGTGGTTAAGACTCTGCTCTTCCAAAGCAGGGGGCCTGGGTTCGATCCCTGGGCAGGGGACTAGAATCCATAGGCTGCAGCTAAGAGTTTGCAGGCCCACAACTAGGACCTGGTGCAGCAAAATAGGTAAATAAATAAATATTTTTAAAAATGTCTGTAAGAGAACCACATGTATATTCCATTTCACTGATAGGAACTGAGGCCTAAGTACTTACTCACGGACCCACCCACAGAGCGTCGTTTTCAAATCTGGATTTTGTGACTTTTTTTCCACCCTCGAAATGGATTTAATGTTTTGGATACCAATTCTTCTAAAAAGTAGAAACCCATGCTTGATATTTCTGTTAACTAGAAGAGTTAATTAGCAATTGAAATTGTAGCTTTCAGTCACCGAGTTCTCCCCATTCTACAAAGCCCTTTCGATTCTTTTGTCTTATTTGGTCCAGACACCCCAGTGCCCATGATGTCAACTCACCAGGATGTCACCCATCTTCATGGAAACTGGTGATCTATGGTGTTTTCTACAAATGCTCACATTTCACAGATTGAGTGGCTGGAAATAACAGAAATTTATTCTTTCACAGTTCTGGATACCAGAAGTCAGAACTCGTGCTGGTTGGGCACTCTCCTCCTCCCCTGAAAGCTCTAATAGGAGAGTCCTTCCTGGCTTCTTCCAGCTTCTGGTGGCTCCAGACACTCTGGCTCATGGCTGTATCACTCCAGCCTCTGTCTCTGTCTTCCCATGGTCCCTTCTCTGTATGTCTCTTAAGGATGCTTGTCATTGGCTTTAGAGTCCACTCTGATAATGCAGGATGGTCTCGAGATCCTTAACTTAATTTCATCTGCAAAGGCCCATTTTCTATACAAATCCACGTTCACAGATTCTGCGGATTAGCACGTAGGTACATCTTTTGGGAACCACCATTCAAACCCTTGCAGTGGTTTGTATGTGTTACACCATCCAATCCTCAAAGGGTGGTTACCCTGTGGGATAAGTAATAGCAGTGTCCTGGTTTTACAGACGAGGAAGCAGGCTGAGAAAGGTCTGTAAATGTCAGAGTTCTATGGCCAGTCAGATGCAGGGCTGGCATATGAAACCCAGCAGATGACCCAGGCTCTGCCTGCTACTCAGCACATTGCAATTTAAAAAAAAAATTATTTTCAGTTGGAGAATAATTGCTTTTCAATATTGTGTTGGTTTCTGCCTCACACCAACATGAATCAGCCATAGGTACATATGTGTCCCCTCCCTCGTGAACCTCCCTTCCACCTCCCACCCCCTCTAGGTTGTTATAGAGCACTGACCACCATGCGATTCTGCCTCTTTGTGATGTCTGCCAGAAAATCACTCCTGATAAAGAAACCAGGAATTTGGAAACTGTCCTTGGCAGGTCGTGGTGGTGGTTGTTCTAGAAAGGAGAGACAATTTGGCCACAGAGGCAGGGCTCTGACAAAAGGGAGGACCAGGCCTTGGGGGGGATGATGCTTGTTCTGACTGTGTAAGTGTGAGTGTGTGTGTGTGTGTGTGTGTGTCGGTGGCTGGCTGGGCACACACTGCCCTCTGAAGCAGTGAGGTCTCACCCTGGCTTTGTGTGGGTTCCTGGCTTGATCTCCTCCCTGCCATCTGCCACAAGAGCAGGTGTGGATCTGTGGTGCCCTGAGGAAGGGAGGGGGAGCCACGGGGGTCACATAGGGGCACAGAAGAAGGACAGCAGCCAGGATGGGTGTCCTGGGGACAGGACACTTCCCAGGAGTCTCTGGATCCTGGGGGCAAAGCCACCCGCCACCCTCCCACGCTCACACGGGATGAGACCGGAGCCCTCTGTGCGGCCTTTAGGGGAAGGCCCGGTGGTTCAGGCCCCAGGAGGTTGGAGAAGGTCACCTGGGATGTGGAGGGGCCCCTCTCCTGCATGGCTGACTGAGGGGACCACCCTCCTGGGAGTGTGGGGAGGACGTGCCCACAGGAGAGGAAGCAGCCCTCGCAGCTGGCCGTCCTGGGGCCACCGGCAGCTGCAGGGAGCCCGGGAGGATGCCCTTCTCTGCCCTTCTCTTTCCTTGCCCCCTGGGCTATTCTGGGAAGGAGAGGATGTGAGGACTGGAGCTGGGCGGGGAGAGAACTGGCTTTGGTTTTCTCGGCTTCGTCTCCCTGATGCGTTGTCCTCCTATTTTTCACCCTCACTACCACGTTGGCCTCCAAATGGGAAAGTGACCTTCCCAGAGAAAGGTGAGGACGCCCCAGAGAAAGCCTCTCAGGCCCCTGAACCTCTCCTGGCTCCTCTGGCTGGGTTCTCACTAAAGGCTGCAGGAGGTCACCTACAACGGGAGTTTTGTGAAAAAGAGAATAAGTTTTGTGACAGCCCCTCGTAGACCCCATGGTCCTGTGCACATGCCAAATGTTGAGGTGTCTCTAATAGCTGGCCACCTGGTGCAGTTACCCTGGGAGCCGGGCTCAGTGGTAGCAGGGGAAGTCAGGGGCAAAGGTCAAAGAGACCCAGTGGCTCCATCTCACTCTGGTCTCCACAACGTTGTCCCTGCGGACCTGGATCCTGGTGCCACTTGTCTGGCCATGTGGCTTTCCTCTCTGGTGGTGCCTTATCCCAGATAGAGCAAGCTAAGGGGCTCACCTGGCCCCATGCAAAGGTGGGAATCTTGACTGCTGCCCCCTCCCTGCTCACCCCAGCAAGGCTGCCTGGCTCCTGTGTGGGAGGTGGGTGGAGGAAAAGCAGCTGATGAGTTAACATCCTGAGAATTGGCAAATAGGGCAGAGATGAGATGGTTTCTCCAAAGGCTATAGCAATTCTGGAGAGCACATAGTCCAGGTGGGCTAACTGTGAGATGGACAAAGGCTGGCTGACTGGACTGGAATGTTCCTAGGGAGAAATAAGCCTTTTTTGTGCTAAGTCATTGAGACTTGGAGGTCTACTTGGCTGCTAGCATTTAATGCCTTGATGAGTATAATCATTTACATCAAAATAGCCCTTTCAGTTACATAATATCACTTGCTTTTCAGAAAAACCCTAGGAAGTTTAGTTTCCATTCTTCCCATTTTACAGATAAGCAAACTGTAACAGAGACCTGCCCAAGGTAATAGAAAATTAGCAGACAGGACTGTTGAAAGTTAAGGGAACACGTGGAGGGGGTGATGAAATTACCCGCTTCTTAGAGATCTAGGTAGGGGACCAGGTTGATGGTGGGGTAGAAGAAAGGAAAGAAGGGGGAGTTTCAAGGAGAATTTTGGCTTCTTCTTCCGTAGCCTTAGCCTCATGGCCAACTTGGGACCCTTGGAAGGCAAGGGTGAGCCTTGGGAAAGACCAGGGAGGTGGGACCATAAAAGTGAGTCTCTGGGAAGGCATACGCCTGGTTCTCCGGATAGGAAGATGAGTGGCAATAAAACCACTGAGACTTTGCACAAAACGAAACGTGGCGGAACGAAGTGTGCAATGGACGCACTACCCTGATGGTGCTCCCAGTTCTAACCGGGCTGCCATTGCTCAACCTGATTTGGGGCCCTCTTTGGGGTGTGCCTGTTTGCAGCCACATCCTTTATAGCGAAGCCACGTAAGTGCTGGTTCTGTTTTTCTCTTTCTGTACTGTTTTAAATTTATTTTTAAAATAGATTACATATATAAGGGTCAAACAGATGGCTCAGTGGTAAAGAATCTGCCTGTGCAATGCAGGAGATACAGGAAGATGCTGGTTCAATCCTTGGGTGGGGAAGATCCCCTGGAAAAGGAAATGGCAACCCACTCCAGCATTCTTGCCTGGGAAATCCCATGCACAGAGAAGCCTGCTGGGCTTCAGTCCATGGGGTCACAAAGAGTTGCACATGACTGAGTGACAAAACAACTAGAAAAGGTTTAAACATTAAGAAGTATTTAAAGGTAGAGAATAAAAAGACACCTTCCACCCATGACCCCACCCTTCCATCTGACAGGTCACACTGTTTTTAGTCCATTATTCCCACTTAGATCTTATTTTGGAAACTTGCGGGATAATTTAAATACGTTATTATTTTTACCCTTGCTTTTCTTGTGAATAGTGTGACACAATGCTACATCCTGCTTTTTTTCACTTCTTACATCTTGAAAGTATTTCCCGTTCAACAACAAAGAGCATAAAGATGGCTGCCTCTCTTTCCAACAGATGTATATGTTGTAAGAAGGCCATGGTTTGTTTAACTAGATCCCTACTGGTACACATTTAGGTTGCTTCCAATCTTTTGCTATTATAAATCTTCATGCAATGAATATCTTCCACATATGTCATCTTGCAGGTATTCAAGTACACTTGGAGGGTAAGTCCCTAAAAGTGGAATTGCTGCGTCAAAGGATATATGCATTTTATATTTTGACAGATACTAAATTGCCCTCTCTAGAGGTTTATTGTGATAATTTTTATTCCCATCAGCTGTAGGTGAGAGTGTCATTTTCTGCACAATTCTACCAACAGAACGTGTGTTCAAACTTTCAGACTTTTGTCATTCTGATAGGACAAAAGTGAAATGATGTTGATTATAATACATTTCTTTTTTTATGAGTGGGTTTTAATGTGTTTTCAAATGCTTAAGAGAGATTTGTTGTTCTTTAAATAATTTTTTTTCTGTTTCTATCCTTTACTTATTTTTATACTGTGTTGTTTGTCTTTTTCTTAATAATTTGAAGGAGCTCTTTACTTATTAGAGATTAGCTCTTTGTCAATACTACCCAGGGATCAAACCCACATCTCCTGCATTGGCAGGAGGATTCTTTACCACTGAGCCACCACAGAAGTTCAGTTTCTTCCTAGTTTGACTTAAAAACAGTCTTCTTGCTTAGAATCTGTTTTTGTCTTTTTGCTACACAGAAGCTTTGATTTTTATATAATCAAATCACACTTTCTTTTTATAATATGGACATTCTAATAAAGTTAGAAAGGCCTTCTCGAACTCCCAAGTTTTTAAAGAGTTCTCCCATGTCTTTTCCTCACAGTTTTATAGATTTATTTTCTTTTAAGTTTTGGATCAATTTTGAAATTTTCTAATTGAGGGAGTCCAAGTTTACTTTTATCCACCTTACTAGCAAAATATTCCAATGCCATTTATTGAATAATCTAGCTTCTTCACCAATGATTTGAAATACCACCTTCATCATAACAAATTCTATGTTATTTGGACCCATTTGTGATCTTTCTGTTCTGTTCTATTTTTATCTATTTATGTGCCAGTACCTCGGTCATTTGAAACACTGAATATGTTTCAACATCTGGTAGAGCAGAACCTTTTCATTTCTTTTCTTTTCAGCTATGTTGATGTTATTCTTACTTGTTTATTTCTTCACATGAGATTTAGAATCATATAATTGGTTCAAAAGATACACGTCAGCACTTTCTTGGGGAATGCATTAAATTAAAACAGTAATTGAGGAGAGATGGTCATTGCATTTTGATACTGAATCTTCCTCTCCAAGACTGTACTGTGAGTTTCATTTGTTTGAGTCATCCTTTCGCCTCTCTCAGTTTTAGTCCTATTTACAGAGGGAAGGCCTTTAGGAGAGGAAAACATTTTCAAATCCACAAGCAGGTCTGATGGGTTCAGCATGGCAGCAATGGCTGAGGGCCTGGCCACATCTCCATTCATCTCTCTCTGGGCCAAAGCTCACTGGCTTCCCCCTCATGTGGTGTTGGGGTGGGGTTTTGTGGGGAGAGAGGAGGGTCTGTCAGCAACAGATAGAAAAAGACACAAGAGAGGGGGTGATGGAGGTGGGGAGAGAGACACCATCTGGGTATCCAGAACTGAAAGTCAGCAATGTCAGACAAAGATAGAAAGAAAGGGCAGGCGTGGGGGACTGTGGGTTACCGGTGATGTCTGCAGGAAGGTGGGGAGGAAGAGAAACTAGAAGGGCAGCAACAGCAAAGGATGAGTGAGGAGGGGGAAGAGGAGAGGAGGAGGGGGCGGGAGAGGGGATGGAGGTGGGGGGAAGAGGAAAGGACATCTGGTCAGGAGCACACGCCTGTGAGGCCCTAAGTTCACCACAGCCCTTCCAAGACTGGGGTGGTGTCTTCATGTCAACATCTTTTCTTATATGCAGTAAATAACGTACATATAGAGAAGTGTATTGGACTTCCCTAGTCGTCCAGTGGTTAAGAATTCACCTAACAATGCATGAGGCACAGGTTCAATCCCTGGTCCAGGAAGATCCTACATGCAGCAGGGCAGGTAAGCCCATGAGCTCCAACTACTGAAGCACAAGCCTAGAGCCTGTGTTTTGCAACAAGGGAAGCCACTGCAAAGAGAAGCCTGTGCACCGCAATGAAGAGTAGCCCCCAGCACCACAACTAGAGAAAGTCCGTGCACAGCAGCGAAGACCCAGTGCAGTCAGAAATAAGTACGTAAATAAAATTGAAAAATTAACCTTTACAAAAAAGGTTTAAAACATATATACACTGTTTACTGAATGCATATGAAAGTCAGCTTCCTTTCAGCTACCACCAGGTCAAGAAATGGAACATTTACCAGCATCCCAGAACCTCCCTTTATATGTGACCACTGTCCTGAATTTTTATGATCAGGAGACAACTGCTGTTATAATAAAGAAAAAAATGTTGAAAAATTCAAGACCAGGACTGAAATGTGCTAGAGAGGGGACTGGAAGCCAGGCTATGAAGGGATGCTGTTTCCAGGACTTTTTCCAGCTCTGGATCCCTCATGTGTTCCAAGCCTTGTCTCCCTTCCCCAGAGAGAGATATCTGAGAGCTCTCCCTATGTGGGTTCCATTCCAGGCCATTGAGCAGTGACCCTGAGCCCAGACAGCCCACCTGATCCCCGGAGGCGGGGACTGCGAGTAGAGCTTTTGGCAAATTATCCGACACAAAGGGCACAAGGCAAGGCCCCTGGTGTTTGTGGGCAGAACACTGGTGTGTGTGTGTGTTTGTGTGTGTGTGTGTGTGTGTGTTAGTCATGCAGTCATGTCTGACTCTTTGCTACCCCATGGACTAGAGCCCACCAGGCTCCTCCGTCCATGGAATTCTCCAGGCAAGAATACTGGAGTGGGTTGCCATTTCCTTCTCCAAGAGCATTGGTAGTTCTGAAGTTTGACTGGTCCCGGGAAGTAACTGGGAAATTGCTGAGGCTCAGTTTGAATCACTTCTGCCACAGGGAGCACATGGGAGGGGGGCCTCATGAGCAGCAAGCACCCCTGTTCTCCTCTCATGGATCTACCTTGGGACTTTGTTTCTTGTTGAAAGAAAACCTTCCAAAGAGAAAGCGTGGCTTGTGATCTACAAGGTGGTGACCTGGGAGTGGGAAACAGGTGCAGAAAACTCCTGGTTCACTATGCCTGGGGCCTGTAAAGACACTTTTGCTTTTTAGAGTTGGAGCATTTGCGTATGTGCTTGATGAGTCAGGAAGAAAAAAGGATGTGGCCCCGCTGTTGGAGTCGTAGGAGCCTAGAGAGAGGCGCCAGGCCAGGTGAGGTCAAGGCAACAGACAGACTGAGGATGCCGAGTGCAGTCAGGGCAGGGAGGCGGCTCTGGAACAAGAGTGTGCCCGGGGCCAGCCTGCCTGGGTGTAGCTGGCCTCATGGTGAAGGGTCTGGCCTCTTGCCTAAAGAAACCACCAGGGACAAGGTTGGGGCCCTTACTCTCCCGCACGAGGGCATTTAGGAAGGAACTCTCATTTCTTTTTAGGTAATGGAAGGACCAAAGTCATTCAGTTCCTTCACATTTCCATGCTGACCTGAACTGAGGACAGTCCGTGCCTATGTGGTGGTCTGCGAAGAATCTTTGTGGGGTTCTAAAAAGCGCCCCCTCCCAGGCTCCTTAACGTCTCCCATTACCCTTTAAAAATCTGAAAATGCCCACCCAAAGTGAAATCATTGGCTTGGCAATGTTTCTGGAAAGCCCATAATCAATCAATCCCGTGCTCAAAGCCACATCGCAATGAGGTCCACCTGACCGCTGTGTTCAAAGCTGTGTCCAGTCACTGGAAACTTCCAATTTCCCTTATCCTGCCCTATTTTATTTTTAAGCCCTAACATATAATATGGGAGAAGGCAATGGCACCCCACTCCAGTACTCTTGCCTGGAAAATCCCATGGACGGAGGAGCCTGGTAGCCTGCAGTCCATGGGGTCGTGAAGAGTTGGACACGATTGAGCGACTTCCCTTTCACTTTTCACTTTCATGCATTGGAGAAGGAAATGGCAACCCACTCCAGTGTTCTTTCTTAGAGACTCCCAGGGACGGAGGAGCCTGGTGGGCTGCCGTCTTTGGGGTCGCACAGAGTCGGACACGACTGAAACGACTCAGCAGCAGCAACATATAATACCCTTTGCCTGTTTATTATTTTCTCTCTCCTCCTACCAGAATATATGCTTCAGGAAGGCAGAGGTTTCTGTCTACCATGTTCATGGATACCGCTGCAGCCCCTAGAAAAGAATTTGGCATGTGGTAGGCATCCAGCAAACCTCTGTTGAATAAGCTGAAGATCTAGAAACTGAGGATGCTGAGGTTGGGATGGAGCTTTTGTAGCATTTTAATCCACAACACCTAACCTTGTTTTAATGGGTTTCTGTGGTGGCTCAAACGATAAAGAATCTGCCTGCAATGCAGGAGACCCGGGTTCGATCGCTGGGTTGGGAATATCCCCTGGAGAAGAGAATGGCAACTCACTCCAGTTTCTTGCCTGGAAAATTTCACGGACAGAGGGGCCTGGTGGGCTACAGCCCATGGGGTTGCAAAGAGTCGGACATGACTGAGCAACTAACACACACACACACATACACACACAACCTTTTTTATGTAGGAAGGCTCCTTTTAAGCTCAAAACATTTCATAGATACCTGCATGACAGAAACTACGCTTGAAAAGTACAAAGTACTTTTAAATGAATTTCTCCTTTATTAATCTATAGACATTTGAGAAATTGTATGTTATATTCTCTATTTATATCCATTATGTGACTTACCAACATTACCTGACATATGGATTCACAAACTGCAACAACTCCGAGGGAGCAAATGGTGTGTAACCCAGAGATAAGGCACATGTTTACAGAGGGAAGGCCTTTGGGAGATGGAAACATCTCCAAATCCATGGTAGGTTTGATCTGTTCAACGTGACAGCAATAGCTAAGGGCCAGGCTTGGTCTCCATGCACCTGGCTTCTCCCTCATATGGTGCTGGGCTGGGATCTGGGGGGAGAGGGGAGGGTCTGGCAGCAACAGATAAAGAGACCAGGAATGGGGTGGAGGTGGGGAGAGAGATACCACCTGGATATCCAGAACTGAAAGTCAGCTGTCTCTGACTAAGCTAGGAAGACAGCGGCAGGCATTGAAACTGTCCGAAACTATGAACAGTTGAGCACTTTCTGGCTCTTAAGCTATCAGAGAGCTAGACACCAAAGGTTTAGAAAGGCTGACAACTATGTTTTGAGTGGAGGGATGAGCCTGGGCTTTGGAGCTGTCAAGATTAGTTCAGATTTTCACTCTGACAAGGACATTTACGTGATCAGAGAGATACTTCTGTCTTTGCTTTTGGATCAGAGAGAGGAAATGTGATGGTGGTGTTAGGTGCCGAGTGGAATACCTGGGATGTCCAGATACTCAACAAGTATTCCTTCTCCCTAAATGTTCTGAGGGAGGAGCACTGTCCAGGGAGGCCCCCGCTGAAGCAGGGATGAGGAGGTGCTGAACGATGGGCGGAGGGTGTCTTTTCCTGGGCAGATGGGGTGACCTTCAGTGGTTCAGGGAATTGGGGCTCTCAGGGTGGGGGGTGCAGGAGAGAGTTTTTGCCTGGTTCTGGAAGTATCAACTTTGGGCGGAGAAGCCGAGTCCCTGGACGCATTTGCAGTGGGTGAGGGACGCAGCGGTCCCCACAAGTGGGAACCATGTGTGCCATGCTGAGTAGCTGATGAGACTCAGTCCCCTAATTAGAGAGAGAGAGTCCTGTTTGAAGCCTCAAACTGAGACTCTAATTCTAATCAGTATTTTAATTCCAGTACATTTGGCAAAATAAAAACAGCTGTGAAGAGAGCCAGGGAGAAAAGACAAGCGAGCTCTCTTCCTTGCCTTTCAATCCTCCAGCTTTCGGAGTCATTTGGCCATTTGGGCTGTTTGCCTCACCCCCCTTCTCTTCTAGACTTGCCAGGGAACATGATACCTGCCCGCAGGCCTGTGCTCCCATCCCTTGACCTCCAAGAAACCCTCCGCATTCCCAATGGGGCCGGTCCTCTTACGTTGCTCTGTACGAGCGTCTGTCATTTCAGATGGGCTCTCTGTCAGGCCCAGTCACACAGACGTGAGCCACAGGGATGCAGCAGGTCTATTTTCAAGAGCTTGGGCTGTGAGTGAGTCACAAACAAAACCAGAGAACACGGCCCATCGCCTCAGAGCACCACTTTCCAGCTACTGATGGGTTTGGCCTTGGTCCTCTCTGTTTTTGTGGGTCAGGCGAGAAGTGTCCACTTACATAGGATGTGATTTTAAAGAGCTCAGAGATGTCCAGCTACGCCTTGGCCTGAAATAGTAATTCTCCTCCTAGGAGACATGACTTCAGGTCAAGAAGGCTCTTGTCGATTAGGGAACGAACTTATGGTTACGGGGGGAGGTGGGGAAGGGGAAAAATGGGGGAAGTGATAGGGAGTTGGGGATGGACATGTACACACTGCTATAGAAAAATAAAAGCATGAAAAACAACAACCAAAAAAAAAGAAAAAAGAAGGCTCCTGTCGAAAAGGAACAGCTGTTTTACCATGAAGAGGAAGCAACCTCTGAGCAGGTTTTTATATTTTTGGAGGGGGAGGGTCCATGGTAAAGGGCAGGTAACACAGGACAGGAGCCTTTTGATATGCAGGCAAGCAGAGGAAAGTCCCTGCCAGTGGAGGAAGTTCCTACTGAGAGGAGCAGCTTGGGTACCTGGTAACTAGCAAAAGTGTGTTGAGAATTATAATACACTTTTGGAGGAGAAGGGAACAACAGAGGATGAGATGGTTGGATGGCATCACTGAATCAATGCACATGAGTTTGGGTGGACTCCGGGAGTTGGTGATGGACAGGGAGGCCTGGCGTGCTGCAGTTCACGGGGTCACAAAGAGTCAGACATGACTGAGCGACTGAACTGGTACTGATTGAGAATTATAGAGAGGCAGTAAGTCCCGATTTCACCAGCTTCACTGTGTTGGTCGGCTGATTGGATTCAGGGCCATGCACTGGTCCAGAGGTTCATGGAGCCGATCCTTGATGACTCTGCCAAAGCTCTCCTATTGTTCTACTATGTTCTACCAGGGAAGTGGAAATCCCCTTTCTGTCTCCCCCAGATTCAACCTAAACCCCAGGACTTAATCCTTTCTCAAGGCTCCATGTTAGAGGGAGGGAGATGACTTTGCCCCTTGACCATCCCTGCAGAGTAGGGGCAAAAGTAGGATGTGTGCCACTTGGTGTGTTCTCAAGTGGGCGGAACCTGGTGGTCTACAGTCTATGGGGTTGCAAAAAGTCAAACACGACTGAGCGACTAACATTTCCACTTTTTCAAGTCAGTGAATCTGAAATCTGGTTTTGCTCTACCAGGGAAATGGGGCTTCCCTGGTTGCTCAGGTGGTAAAGAATCTGCTTGTAGTGTAGGAGACCTGGGTTTAATCCTTGGGTCAGGAAGTTCCCATGGAGAAGGGAATGGTGACCCACTCCAATATTCTTGCCTGGAGAATTCCATGGACAGAGGAGCTTGGAGGGCTACAGTCCATGGGGTTGAAAGAGTCGGACATGACTGAATGACTAACACACACCAGGGAAATTAATTCAACACAGAGAGCCTGAGCTGGCTCCTGCTTCTTTGGTGATATAAAGTAGGACCCTCTCAAAACGAGGGCTTCTGTGGTGGCTCAGCTGGTAAAGAATCTGCCTGCAATGAGGGAGACCTGGGTTCAATTCCTGGGTTGGGAAGATCCCCTGGAGAATGGAACAGCTATCCATTCCAGCATTCTGGCCTGGAGAATTCCGTGGACTGTATAGTCCATGGGGTCGCAAAGAGTTGGACACAACTGAGAGACTTCCACTTCTCAAAACGAAGTGTGTACTTTTTCAGCTGCTAAGAGGGAAGTAAATCCATCAAGGAAAGAATATTTAAATATTCTCAGCATTTCTCCTGTGCAAAGTTCTGTTGTGGCAGCCCTGAGGGGGATATAGGAGGAATAGTAGATGTGGGTGGGCGGAATGGGGGGGGGCACCCTTCCTATTGCTTGCAGTGGTCCTGGCTTATACCTGTAGTTCTGATGTAATTTTATTTTTTTTTCCTTTGGTTTTAAGTTTCTGTGTTTTGGGATAACTGGTCACATAGCAGTAGATAATTAATATAGGAAGTGAATGGGAAAAGGAGAAAAACATGTAACAGAATCTGATGTAATTATTTTTTTAAAAACCGATTGATTAATTTCTTTGGCTGTGCAGGGTCTTCCTTGCTGCCCACGGGCTTTCTCTAGTTGCAGTGAGCGGGGGCTACTCTCTAGCTGCGGTGTGGGGGCTTCTCATTTCAGTGGCTTATCTTGTTGTGGAGCATGGACTCTAGAGAGTGGACTTCAGTGGTTGTGGTGCACGGGCTTAGTTGCCCCAAGGCATGTGGGCATGTGGAATTTTCCCTGACCAGGGATCGAACCCATGTCTCCTGCATTGGCAGGTGAATTTTTAACCACTGGACCACCAGGAGAGTCCTGATGTCATTCTTATTAGCTCCTCCTTTTAACGTCAGGGGCTCCCTGGCTTGGACCATACATTGTATGTTCATCTGTAGTATGAAGATGCTGCTGGGAGCTCACAATGTAGTGAGCTCGTGTTCCTGGAATGAGTGAAGTGAGATAAAGCTGGACTGTGGGTGGGGAGTGGCTTGTTGGGAATCCATGTGTGTCCAAAGAGGGCACTGGCATTCGGCCTTCATTAGCTACTCACATTCCCACAGGACCTCCAGGTGGCATGGCTGCAGGGCTTCCTAAGCATGTATTCCATGTTGGTAGCACCCTCTGGAGACATCTCTAGCATCTGTGGTGTGAAGGGCATCCCCTACAGTTGTGCATCGTGGTGCCCTGGGTCTTGGGTTTGAGAGATGCTGAGAGGGCATCGTCTTGTTCCAGCTGTTCACTCTCACCTGGGAGCCTGCCCTGTGCATCTTCACACTTCATGACACAAGTTCATGCAACAGGGCAGTTTTCCATTAAAGGTGGATTGAATAGAGCCAGATTTAATCCCTAACATGTGCCCTTGAAAGACCTTCATGGTCTGACCCAGTGGTTCTCAACCATGGCTGGGGAGACATTAAGGTGATTCCTGCTCCTTTTAAATTTATATTGAGTTATATTAGCTGTTTATATATTATGAATATTAACACACTATTGGTCATATTATTGGCTGATGTGATTTCTATCTATCTCTATCTATCTACCTGTCTATCCATCTATCATCTATCTATCTATTGGTCTATCTACAATGGAATACTTCATGCTCAGATGCTCAGTTGTGTCTGACTCTTTGTGATCCCATGGACTGTAGCCTGCCAGGCTCCCCTGTCCATGGAACTTTCCAGACAAGAATACTGGAGTAAGTTGCCATTTCCTACTGCAGGCGAGCTTCTTGATCCAGGTATTGAACCCACGTCTCTTTCATCTCCTGCACTGGCGGGTGAATTCTTTACCACTGCACCGCCTGGGAAGCCTGACAATGGAATACTACTCAGCCATAAAAGGAAGGAAATCCTGCCATTTGAACTCAAGCAGGCAGGCTCTAGAACCCATGCTTCACTTCTGTCCAAAGGCAGAGTTTATATCAAGGCTAGAAAAGAACTGTACAACTTGGGACATGGACACGGTTTGCCGTGGAGCCTGTCTTCTCCCCCATGGGGGAGATGGTCCAGAGACCCAGAACTCTTCGACTTCTCCATGTTCCCACTCCTTGGCTCTGCTGTGGCTGGTGTGGTTATAGGCACTCTCAGTACATCTCATCAAATCCTCCTGGCAACTCGTGAAGGTGAACATCCTCTCTCTCAATTTACAGATGAAAAACAGCACTTTTTGGGTCATGCAATATGGCTTTATTTTCCTCAATGGTCATGTTTTCTGGTGGGGGGTGGTGGCAAATGATGTTCTGTGTCAGAGAGCAGTGTGAGCAGAAACTCAGAGGCATCACTGCCCTTTGGGGAATCTGCAAGTGTTACGAGGCTGGCGTGTGGTCAGAGGAGACCTTGGGGAGAGACCTGGCCCAGCCTGTCCTCTCTTTGCTCAGTTCAAGCCCAGAAGACTGTGGTGACCCTGCTGGTCCTTGTACCAGCTTCCCAATAGTACCTCATGTACCTGCCCTGCTTACACAGTCTTCCCATTTATCTCTAGGTCTGCATTCAGAGTGGGTTAGGGAGACTAGTGGGCCCGAGAGTGGCGATGGGGGTTTTCTAGGCCTGAATTTCCAGCCCCTCCTCTGGGCTACAGTGAGATGTCACCCAGTCTCTAGTGATGCTGTGTCACTAGAGGTGAGGGTGTGAAGGTACCTCTGGTGAAGAAGCAGCTCTTGGGAGAGGTTGTTAGATCCAGGTACCTTCTAGGAGGGGGCTGGGCTACCTGGGGGCAGCATGGGGGTGCTCGGAGACACATGGAGGCAGAAGATGGAGTAGTAGGTTGTCTCTAAAGGGGAGGAGGTTGGCGGAAAATGCAAGAGGTCACGGCTCCCTCCTCATTCCTAATCTAAAGGTTCTTAGGTTGAGTGAGGCCTAACCATCCAGGCCATCCTTGCTAGCTCCTGTTTTTTTCTTTTCTTTTTTTAGTGTATATTTATTTATTTATTTGGCTGTGCCAGGCCTCAGATTGTAGCACATGGGATTTTCAATCTTTGCTGCGTCACGCAGAATCCTTAGTTGCAGCACATGGGATCTAGTTCTCTGATCAGGGATCCAACCCAGGCCCCCTGCATCGGGAGCACAGAGTCTTAGCCACCGGACCACCAGGGAAGTCCCCCTAGCTTCTCTTTGAACTCATTTCTGTGGGTTCCTTCCTGGCTCTCTAGGGAGAATTCACGTGATCATTATGAGGCTCTTACCTTCTGATTCTCTGACAGTCTTTGCCTCCGTGAAGCAGAATCTCATAACCCAAAGACCCCAAATTTCCAGCCGATTTCTGATCGCCTGATCTCTGCTGTGAGGTGGAAAACCTACAAGTTTCATTATTTCCAAAATGTCCACGTTCTTCCTCCCTCTTTCCTAAAGAACATGAGAGTCACAGGTGGTGGCTCTGGTCCTTGCGTCTTGGCTGGGCAAAGCCTTCATCCTCGATTCAGATGGACCCTGGAGCAGCCAGTCCTCATCCCAGAATTTCCAAGAAGTCTCGATTTCAAACAGTCTGCTGTGTTGGGAGGCCACATGTCAGGCCAGGGCCAGATGAATGTGTCCTGATTTATGTTTCAGAAAATATGCTCAGGATAACCGGGGAGAGAGAAATTGGAAAGGACAGTAGTTGGAGCCTGGTCCTGGGCATGAGGTTGAAACCACAGAGAGGCTCCATTTCAGTTTGCTTAAGCAACGGTAGCTATCACAGCCTATCAGGGTGGAGGGGCCGTCAACGTCTAGGTCGTCTGGTTCAGCCTCGGTCTTTCCATAAACACGCCCTGGTGGCTTTGAGCACGGCTGAAAGTCAGGCAGAGGCAAAGCTACACGCTGGCTCTGCTACCTCCTGACTGTGACCTTGGCCAGGACTCAGCTTCCAGGTCCACAGCATGTAGACCTGGAAGGATAACGACACCCATGCTGCAGGGTTGGTTTGAGGGCTAAACAAACAAGGAATGGAAATGGGTTAGCCTGGCACCACCTTCCTCCTCCTCTTTCTCGCTGTGTGCCCAGCACTGTGGAGACACTCGAGTGAACAGGATGTGCGGTAAACACTGCTCATCGCCTGCTCTTTATCCACCCGTTTTCCTGTTTCCCCTTCTCTCCTTTCCAGTCCTCACTCTCCATCCCTCTCTTTCTTCCTTCAATAATGGACCCTGGTTTATTCAGGGTGGCAAAGTATTCCTCTAAAGACCACTATGTTTCAATTTTTTTATTGACTCTTCCGGGTGGTCATGTGACATGTAGGTGGAAGTCAGTGGGATCTAGCAAGATTCTCTAAAAGGAGATGATGGAGTAGCCACCTGTGACAATGATGTGACAAGCATGGTGACAAAAGCCACATGCTAAAGCAGAGCAGGAGGAGAGAGAAAGATTTTGGGCCCTTAACAGCAGAGTTGGACAAGTAGGAACCATACGTCAAACCTGGCCTGCCATCTGTTTTTGTCAATAAAGCTTTATTAAAACACAGCCATGCCCATCTGTTTTCACATTACAATGCAGGATGGAGTAATGTGCCAGAGTCTGTGTGACTGGCAAAGCCTAAGTATTTATGGTCTGATTTTTTCAGAAAAAGTTCATTTTAATGGCACTAAGGCATCTTGAGCCAATTCTGGATTGCTTATCTCCGAGTGTCTTATTGGTGGCAATATAAATCCTCGCATAAATCATTTTATTTAGTGGGTATTTTGCTTTCTGACTCTCAGATGAAATAGGAAAAAGTGTACCACCCACAGGATTGCTTTCAGTTCTGCCAAGATGTTGCAAACTTCTGCTAGAAGATTCAAAACAAGTGTATCTGTGAGGATACAAGTAACAGAAAGGTGGCAAGTAACAGAAACCCCCTCTAACTGATCAAAGCAGAAAAGATATTTTTAGACAGACTAGGAAAGGTTTGAGAACTAGTGTGAAAGAGGGCAGGTACTAGGCAGTTCAGGGCAGGGGACCAGAAATCACTCTCTCCCTGAGGCTGGAGGTAGAGTGATTGATGGAGCTCTTGGCTATGGCAGGGAAGCACCTCTGTTAATGGTCCCTTTGCATAGTTCCATGGGAGAAAAGTTCATTTCCCAAAAAGGAATTAGGATGCTACTGGAATGCCAAACCAGTGAGGGGCCAGCACAGGGAGGATAAATAATCTCTGCCTCCAAAAATCGCCCTGTCATCCTTATGCAGAGCCAGTTGGTTCCCTCCTCTCTCCTCTTCCACTATCATAAAATCTCCAATTTCTCAGCAGGTTGCATGGCCACCCAGAATAGGGATGAATCTCCCAGTTTCTTTTGTAGCCAGAAGAGGGCATAAGACTATGTTGTTGACTCTGGGATGAGAGTGAAGGCGATGTGTTCAGTTTCTGGGATGTGAACTGAAGGTTGTGCCCTTCGCCCTTCCTGCAGCTGTTAATGTGGATTTGCTTCTCCATCTTGGACCATGGGGCCGAGAGCCTCAACCCTGGGGAGGCAGTGCATCAGGAAACCTGGATCCATGATGTCATGGAGCCTTCAAACCAGTCCTGGACTACTCGCCTCCACTCACATTCACCATAACAGACAGACACTTCTCTCTTGTTTCAGCCACTGTTAGTTTTGGTCTCTGTTATCACTGATCATTGACTTCCAGGAAACAATTACTCAGACGGAGCTGAGTGATGAGTTTTGATAGCCTCCATCCAGTAGATCTCCCCTTGGGAATGTACACGTTTCTAAGTTCTCTTCCAAAAGACAGTCCATCAAGTATTTCCCAACAACCCCAATCCCCACAACACCACTGTCTTTTCAGCCCTAGTTTCTCCACTGTTATCTTAGGACACATCAGTCTCCTTTGAAAGCACTCTGCTTGTCTTCACATTCCATATGCCTCACACAACATAAATGCAAGCCAAGCAGGGAGGATCCAGGAGACTGCCACCTACCCCATTTTAGATTCTCCACTTCAGTTTCCCAACCAGCTTTTACAAATTGTCAGTGAATCAACATGTTCCCTAAAAGCTATCATTAAAAAAAACCTTTTTATTTTGTATTGGATTATAGCTATTTAACAGAGTTTTGATAGTTTCAGGAGGGCAGTGAAGGGATTCAGCCATACAAATACATGTATCCATTATCCCTCAAACTCTCTTCCCATCCAGGCTGCCACATAATATTGAGCAGAGTTCCCTATGCTATGCAGTAGGTCCTTGATGGTTATCCATTTTAAATATAAAAAGCTATCATTTTAATCTTTCTTTTAGCCCCAGTAAATACATAGTATAGTATTAGTTTTCTATGGATGCTGTGACAAATTACTAGAAAATGTGACAAAACAAATTTATGCTTCTACAGGTCTGGAGGTTTGAAGTATGACATAGATCTTGTTGGGCTAAGATGAAGGTGATAGACAGCAAGACTGCATCCTGGAGACTCCAGGGGAAAATCTGTTCCTTGCCCCTTCCAGTTTTGGCCACATATCTTGCCACCCGCATTCCTTGGCTCGTGACCTTTTTCTTCCATCTTTAAAGCCAGCGACATTGGGCCAGGTCTTTTCATGCTGCCATTTCTCTGGTTCTGACTCTTCTGCCTCTCTCTTCCACCTTGAAGGATCCTTGTGATCACATAAGGAGCTAATCCAGGAAAATCTTCCCATTTTAAGGTCAGCTGATTAGCAACCTTGATTCTGTCTGCAACCTTCACTTCTTTCTACCATGTAGCACAACATGTTCACAGGTCCCAAGGATGTCTTTGGGGGTGGGGGTCATTATTTTGCCTGCTGCACATATTGATGGTGGTGACCATGGCAACCACTTGTAGAAGCTTTCTGCATGCCAGGTGCAGAGATAAACACTTGACATGAAGAGTCTTATTTAATCCCACACCACTTTGGTAGGTAGACTTTTAAGATGGCCCCAGACATCTGCATCTTTGTACACACATCCTACATCCCTCTTCTTTTATTTATTTAGCTGTGCTGGGTCTTGGTTGCATGAGGGATCTTCACTGTTGAATGTGGAATCTTGTTCCCTGATCAGGGATTGAACCCAGGCCCCCAGCACTGGGGGTGCAGAGTCTTAGTCACTGGCCCACCAGGGAAGTCCCTCCCTCTTAACTGTGGGCAGAACTGTGAACACGACAGAATGTTAGTCCTGTGATTAGGTTACATAATAGGCGAAAGGGATGGGCTTGCTGAGCCCATGACCAGGTTTTATAAGACTATGACAGGGAGAGAGTCTCTCTTGCTGGCCTTGAAGCAGTCAGCTGTCACGTTGAGAAGGGCCAGTGGGGGAGGCAACATTGGCAAGAAGCTGATGGCAACTTTCAGGAGCCAAGAGCAGTCAGGCCCAAGAGCCAGCAAGAATACAGGGACCTCAGCACATAGCTGCTGGGCGCTGGGTCTGCCAACACCTGAATGAGCTTGGAAGAACATTCTTCCTCAGAACCTGCAGAGCAGAACTCAGACTGGCCAACGCCTTCATGTCAGTCTTGAGACTCCCTGAGCAGAGGACCCTGCCTGGATCCTGATCTACAGAGACTGTGAGATAAGGATGTCTGTTCGAGGCCACTGTTTGTGGCCATTCCTCATGCACTGATATAGAATAAATGCATCTCAGTTGGAGAGAACCAAAGCTCAGAGATAGTTGGATGCCTCATCGACTCAATGGACATGAGTCTGAGCAAACTCCAGGAGATAGTGAAAGACAGGGAAGCCTGGCATGCTGCAGTCCATGGAGTCGCAAAGAGGAAGACACAACTGAGTGACTGAACAATAACAACAAAGCCCAGAGAATTTAAGGAACTTGTCAAGGTCAGAGTGCTAATAAGATGCAGAGCTGGTATTCAAACTAAGGTCTATCCCCAAATCTGAATGTTTAACTTCTGCTGCTTCCCAACTGACAAACATGAGTAATAGTTTTGGTGGGTTTTTTGTTTGTTTTTTCAGCTCTGTATGGCATGTGGGATCTTAGTTCCATGACCAAGGGATAGAACCTATACCCCCTACATTGGAATCACTGGACCACCAGGGAAGTCCCAAGTGGTTTAAAAAAAAATTTTTTTTTTAAATTCTACAATTTAATTGTTAAGCTCTTCACTTGTGCCTGATAGAAACAATTTCTTTTCTGGCTTTTGGAAATGAAATAATGACTTTTTAAAATTTTCTATAATGAGATAGTTCACCCATTCTGTACCAGTTGAGCATTTCTGAGCTTCTGCTGGGCTTCCCATTGTAAAGTGATTCTCTTGTTTTGAACACAGTGGCACCAACATTTAAATCCTGAAACAAGCTGGATGTGTGGCCAGATTTAGGGTAGAGACTTTCATTCTTTCAACCAAACTTCAAATTGACAAAAGCTACAAAGCCGCGCCAGTGAGTTCACTCAGTAAGTCCATACAGTAGGCAAGCCAATGTCTTGATCTAGACTTAGAGCAATATTGACATTGCACAGAGTACATGACAGATGTGGGTCCTTTGGAAGGAGCCAGACACAAATCAGTTGAAAAATGTTACTGAATTTTCAGTAATTTTTCATTGGGAGGAATTTTCTCTACCACAGATGGGAAAAACATGACCACTATCAACAACTTCTATGTTAAAAAGAGGCCCTCCTGTTGGAAAGTTGGGACTCCTACTCCTCAGGGGTGGGAGTCGTGGAAGCCCACTTCTGCCCCCACAGCCAACAGCTGATCAGAAAAATACAGGTGTTCTCTTATCCTGGATTCTTTGCTCTGTGGCCTAGGTCTTTCCTCTTTGCAAGGTGTGCCCATTAGCCCTTCTGATATCAATACCACCTCACAGTTTTCTGGAAGGGAGGTTTGAACAAAGTCATTGGGTCCTCTTGAATGATTTGTGGCTTACCTGTTGGGGTGATTGGGAAGCTTGTGAGAGAGCAAAGCTTCTCAGTTGATGGCTGTTAAGCCCTGTTAGGCACATACTAAGTGCTTGGTAACCTCCAACCTGGTTTCCCGAGTGGCTCAGAGGTAAAGAATCTGCCTGCAATGCAAGAGATGCAGGTTTGATCTCTGGGTCAGGAAGATCCCTGGGAGGAGGGAACGGTAACTCACTCCAGTGTTCTTGGGATTACTCCTGGGAAATCTCATGGACAGAGGAGCCTGGCAGGTACAGTTCACAGGGTCGGAAAGAGCTGGACATGACTGAAGTGACTGAGCATGTAGGCAGGCATGCACAACCCCCAATCCAAGGGAGTGACTATAAGATGGATAACCCATCTGAAGCACAATAGGCCTGGTCTTTCCCCTACAATGACTTGTTCCTTTAGGGCTTGGAGACACTAATGATAATTAAGGGACCCACCCCAGCTGACTCTCTTTAAGTTCCTCTGTTTAGAAATACCACATTTGTGGCTTCAAATATATCAAGAGAACCTGAAAGATAGGCAATTTGGCCAGATTTCAAACCCACTTAAAACTCTGGCTCTAAATTTAGCTGTGATCTGGAAACTTGAGTTTCAAGTTCCCCTTGTGTTGGGCAAAGGTTGAATTTCAAGCTATTGAGCATTTTATCTGTCCTCATCTTTTTGACGTGCCTAAACTTCTTGCTCCCTTTTCCAAACTGGTCCCCTGGCTGTTGCATCTTTCATTTGGCCATTGCTGTGACTTCTCTAGAATTCTTGCCTGTTTTTCTTGATTCAGACCTTGTAGTGTGTGTCACACACAGTCACCCTTGTAGTGTGTATCACTGAGTGTGTCACTCAGTCTTACCTCCTTGGCTAGGCAGCAGACCCCTGTGGGCGGGAGCTGTCCTCAGGCCGCTTTCTTTTCCCTCAGTGAAGCTTGCCCAGGGTCCAGCCCATCGGGGTCCCAGTTAAGGCTGGAGGGTTGTCCTGTTGTAAAACTAGACATTTGGAGAAGGTGTGTTTCAATCAGATTTCCAGAACCTTGGTTTTCTGATTTGATTAGTTAAATCATCGAAAGTAAACAAGTACACAAGTAATGCCAAGCTCTGGAGAACAGTGGTTTGAATGAAGAAGAAGTTTACACAATCTAACACAAGTTTGATGAAAACCAAGCCAAAATGCAATCCATTCAAAAATGCCTTCCCTCAGTCCTGCCATGCCAGTACTGACTGACCTGTTTGTCTCCATTCCGTGGGAGGTAAGGGACTTATAGGTTAGAATTTGGCACATGAGCAGGTCTAGGGTTCAGTTCACATGTACTTTTCACACCTTTAATCAGCATTTATTTATTTATTTGGCTGCCCCAGGTCTTAGTTGCAGCACGTGTGTATTCTTTGGTCTTTGTTGCAGGGGGATATGTAGATGCTGCATGGGAACTCTTAGTTGAGTTGCAGTGTGTAGGATCTAGTTGCCTGACCAGGGACTGAACCTGGGCCCCCTGCATTCGGAGCATGGAGTCTTAGCCTCTGGACCACCAGGGTAGACTTCTTCACTCTGCTTTTGAAGACAGAGAGGGTATGCGTTTCCTATGGTTGCCATCACAAAGCACCACAAAGTGGGTGGTGGGGGGGTGCTTTAACAACAGAAATGTATTGTCTCCCAGTCCTGAGGCTGGAGTGGACCAAGATGTCTGCAGGGCGGGCTCCTTGTGAGGGCTGGGCGGGACCATCTGTCTCCTGTTTCCCCTCGCTGCTGGTGGTTTTCTGGTGATCACCGGCGTTTCTTGGCTTGCAGAGTGCTGCCTTAATCTTCACGTGGTGTCCTTCTTGTCTGTGTCCACATTTCCCCCTTTTTGTAAAGACACTAGTCGTATTCGATTAGAGGTTCATCTTAGCCTAGTATGAGCCCATCTCAACTGATCCTGTTCATGGCAAGCCTGTTTCCAAATAAGGCCACATTCTGAGGTACCCTTGCCATCACAGGAGCACTACTTGGAGTCCTGTTTGCATGCATCCTCTGACTCACCTCAGAGGAGTCAGGCCTGGGTTCAGAAGGCAGCCTTGCCATTACCAGCCCGAAGCCCCAGTGACCGCCTCCTTTTTGAGCTTTGGTTTCTTTATTTGTAATGGAGCAAACACTAGAGCAGAGCCTGGCACCCAAAAGACCCTTGAAAAATGGTGACAGGTATTAATGTTGTTACTTGTGAGTGAGGTGTGGAGAGAGGGAGAAGGTGTGGAACTATGACCTGTCTGCTGACTTCCAGGAGCTCAACACGAGACACACCCCAGGTGGGAGTCCAGACTGTCTAATAAACACCATGTCTTTTGGTCTGTCCTCATGGCATCTGTGGTGCTAGCGAAGACTCTGGAGAGTCCCTTGAACAGCAAGGAGATCAAACCAGTCAATCTTAAAGGAAATCAATTCCGAGTATTCATTGAAAGGACTGATGCTGAAGCTGAAGCTCCAATACTTGGGCCACCTGATGTGAAGAGTTGACTCACTGCAAAGACCCTGATGCTGGGGAAGATTGAAGGCAGGAGAAGGGGGTGATAGAGGATCAGATGGTTGGAGGCAACATCAACTCAATGGATGCGAGTTTGAGCAAACCCCAGGAGATAATGAAGGACACGGAGGCTGGCATGCTGTAGTCCAAGGTGTTGCAAAGAATTGGACACAACTGAGCAACTGAACAACAGCAACACAGCAACCTTGGAGCTAATTCTTGGAAACTGGATCCCTCTGAGAAGCTAATTGAAGCTGTAGACTCTCTTCCCCAAACAGCATATATGCATGGACTGAATAAATTTAAAGATGATTTCAAAAGGTTTATGGCTCCTCTTCAGCTCATCCATGGAGGCTAAGACCCCTCACTCGAGAGGTGGAAACCTTCGAAACACCTTTGTTCATTTAGTAAACATTTGCTGTGTGGTTGTCACACGCTGGGTGCTGTGGGAGGGGAGTCAGGGGCAGGGCAGGCAGGAGACCTTTCCTCAAGTTGCTCACGGGCATCTAGAACCATAATAAGAAGTAGAAATGATTCACCCTTTGGGGAGAAGTGTAGCTATACTTATGTGAGAGTTCAGAGCACAGAAATCATTTCCAGCGTGGGGGCGTATGAAATAAACAAGTGTATTCAGTGATGGGAAGAACATTGTATTGGAAAGTGAAAGAAGAATAAGAGGTTGACCTCAAATGATATGTTGGCTTTCCCAAGGTACACGCTCTGACAGTTCACACAAGGGCACGTGTGTTGTTTGCTTTCACCTGGGTGTAACAAGTTGGCAGATTCTCTCTGATGGGAAGCCAGATACAATTCATGTTGGCTTCTTTGCATATAGTCTTCTAACTCAATATCACCTCCATTACGTAAAGCACAGGTCATCTTCTTGCACAAAACACACAGGACACTGAAGTTCCTTCTGTCTTCAGGCTTCACCTCTGTTAGGAGGGAGTGTCTCACCAGCCCCTCCTCTCCCCAGGGTCAATGTCACGGAGGAGCAGAGAGCTCAGCTTTCTGTCCCCATCGTAATCAAAGGTCTCAGATGCCCTGGACCTGGGAAGGGCACTAACCCCGGTAGCTGAGAATCACCTTCCATTTCTCTCTACCAGGAGAGAGTTTTCTTCCTACCCTGACCTCCTCTCTTCTTTATCCACATCCCATGACTGGCCCAGAGCTGGAACTTCTTGGGGTCAGAGATCTTTCTGACACGCTGGGTTTCTGGAGGCCCATCCTGGTCTGGGTTTTACAGGGTGGTCATTGGCAAAATCTTTATCTCAAGTCATCCCAGAGCGAAAGGGCAGGAGAATGTGGTCAGGGAACCCGCTTCACGGAGAATTTGGAGACGAACACAGCAGCAGCAAGCTGGCTTTAAATAGAAACTACAGTGTTAGGTTCCCACTGTCAAAATGAGTTTGGGACAACAAGAAGTTAGGACAATGATTTCTGCTTTGGGCTTGGCCACAGATTTACAATGTGACCCTGGGTAGGTCAATTTCCCTCTCTGGGACTCAATGTCCTTGTGTGTAAAAGAAACCAGATGATGGCTAAGGTACCTTTCAGAGCTAAAACATTATGATGCTATGAAAAGGACTTTATTTTACATTAACTACGAATCTAAGGAAAAGACTCAAAGTCTCCCTTCCCCAGGCACACTCAGTTCTTTCACCAAAGTTGATCTCTTCCGTGTCCCACTCCCGAACATGACGCTCATTAGAAAGCTGACTTAATGGCTCAAGCAGCCTTCCGGGATCCCATTTCTGTTTTAACGGAGGCCTTGGATATCATTACCCAAGGTCCTTCAGTAACTGGGGTTGTGTAACTGAGTTGCAGGCAGGCTCCTGGGTCACAGAACGGTCCTCCCTTCTCCCTCCTTTTTTGCCTCTTCTTTCCTTTCAGCGGATCTCAAATTGAAAGCTCCCTTTGCAGGAAGCCCTGTGTTATGCCTGGGCTTCCCAGGTGGCTCTAGTGGTAAAGAACCTGCCTACCAATGCAGGCGATGACATAAGAGGGGTGGGTTAGATCCCTGGGTTGGGAAGGTCCCCTGGAGGAGGGCATGGCAACCCACTCCAGTATTCTTGCCTGGAGAATCCCATGGACAGAGGAGCCTTGGAGGGTCACAGTCCATGGGGTCACAGAGTTGGACATGACTCAAGCGACTTAGCACAAACAGAAGGGAATGTACCCCTTCAAGGTGCTAGAAGGCAGGACCCCTTTCCAGCAGGAAACAGTGGAGCCCTCTGAGTCCTGCTGTGATCCTGCTGGGTGTGGGGGCCGGAGGAGTTCTAGAGAACTTCATCTGGAGTCCCCAGGTATTCCCTACCTAGCTACAAGGTATGCTAGGCACGTGTTTCTCACACTTGAAACTCCCCCTTGAACGAATAAAAGGCTCTCATTCAATTTCGATATTTTAAATGAGAATCTATCTACTTTTGGTTTCTTGCTTCTAGACCTTCTTAGCTGGATATTGTGAACAGAATCAAACCTTCACTCTAATGCATATTAACTGTCACGCCTCAGGTTTTCAAGGGTAAACTGGGGGAAAGGCAGAGCTCCCTCTCATGGCCCACCTGAGGTCTGTGATTTTTTTAAGTAAATGGTTTGCCTGGAAAGAGCTTAGCTAATAACAGTTATTATTCTATAAATCACCAATTGATTATATCATTGATATTTTCAAGGCGATTGATTTATGGAGAGCAATTGCCCTTCTAGGAAGTGGTGCCTAGACTGTCAGGCATGCTAATTTCCTGGATGTGAATTAAATAGTTTCTCTTCCTCTGGTTTATCACTGGTGGCAGGGCTTGCACCTGATTGGGGTGGCCTTCGCCCAGTCCTCCTACCCCCAACCTCCCTTGACTTTCTTCCTTCCTCTTTCCCTATTTCTCTTTTTTGAAGTTTATTGGGAGTTATTTCAGTATTAAGAGACTACACACATATTACAGATAACTTGAAAGAAGAAAACAAAGTTAAAAAAAGTAGAAATTAAAAAAAAACAAACACCCATGTCATCCAAAGAAAAATGCATTTTGGTATACCCCCTCTTTCTATTTTTTCATTGTTTTGAGTTTTGCCATTTCCTTCTCCAGGGAATATCATCTATCTTGGCTATAAATATAGCCAGTTGGAGGAGGGCATGGCAACCCACTCCAGTATTCTTGTTTGGAGAATCCCCATGGACACAGGAGGCTGGTGGGCTACAGTCCATGGGGTCGCAGAGAGTCGGACGTGACCGAGTGCCTAAGCATATAGCCAATTGACAGGGCATAATGCTATGGTTTAACATGCCTCCCTTTAAGGCTGATTTTACCTTCTTTCTGATAGGTGGTGGCTGGGCAAACACCCACCAGGCCTGTTAGAATTGCATGTAAAGTAAGAATTAATCGGACTTGCTATCTTTTGGGAAGGCCCTAGGGGCTTTCCTCAGGAACTTTGGGTTTGACTTCTGTGACACAGTCTTCAGCCTCTTGGAGGTCCCCTTTACTTTTACATTTTCAGTTCTTGATTGAGGTCTGTATGGTTAAGATGATCAAATAATTGACCAATGGAATATTACTGTACTAGTAAAAATGCTAAAATCTGCCTTTCTCCCTTTAGAGAAATTCTTTCCATAGAGAGGTAGAAGAATGCAGTTATTAGGATCTGCCTGTGTCCAAAGCCCAGCCCTTCTGCATCCTGGCCGGTTAACCTCAAGGACCGAAAGCAAGTTGCAGCCTCTTTGGGCCTTGGCCCCTTCCATGGGATGGCAGTAGCGTCTATCTCACAGGGTTCTGGGTGGCAAATGAGTTAATCCAGGTAAAGCTCTGATGCTGGGAGGGGTTGGGGGCAGGAGGAGAAGGGGGCGACAGAGGATGGGATGGCTGGATGGCATCACCGACTCCACGGATGTGAGTTTGAGTGAACTCCGGGAGTTGGTGATGGACAAGGAGGCCTGGCATGCTGCGATTCATGCGGTCTCAAAGAGTCAGACATGACTGAGCGACTGAACTGAACTGACTGAACTGAAAGCACTTAGGAGAATGCCCAGAGCTCAGTAAACTCCAGTAAGTGTTTGCTAGTCTTTCGTCTTTGTCTGTAGACGGCATTGTAAAGTTTCTTGTTAACATCTCTGATATTACATTTAGGTCTTTAATCCCAATGTTCACTGCAGCATTATTTACAACAGCCAAGACATGGAAGCAACCTAAATGTCCACTGATGGATGAATGGATAGAGAAGATCTATACACATATACATCTATACAATGGACTATGACTCGGCCGTTAAAAAGAACGAAATACTGCCACTGGCAGTAACATGGGTGGATCTGCAGATTATCATACTAAGTGAAGTCAGACAGAGAAAGACAAAAATCATATGATATCGCTTATGTGGGAAATAGAAAAGAAAAAAGTGGTACAAATGAACTTGTTTACAACACAGAAACAGATTCACAGACATAGAGAATTAATTTATGCTTACTAGGGGAGGAAGTGGTGGGGAGGCATAGATTGGGAGTTCATGACTGACATTTATACACTGATAGATTTGAAAAAGATAACCAACAAGCTTTTTTAAAAACCCAAAGTCAGAATATGAGTCATTTCTTCATATCATATCATGACTTACTATGCTTATATACTACATTAAGTATTTTCTATACACAAAAATTGAAAGAGACGTGTTTACAGAAAAGATACTTTTGAAGGTAGTTGTTCTTTCCCTTATTGTTTATATTCATATATTAAAAATACGTATTTTCAAAAAATTTTTTCCATTGTCTATATAGGCTTTTTCTCTTTTTTTCATATTTTTTCAACTGGGGTATAATTGCCTTACAATGTGGTGTTAGTTTCTGCTGTACCTCAGAGCGACCCAGCTATACGTATACACATACCCTCTCTGTTTGAGCCTCCCTCCCACCCGCCCATCCCACCCCCTAGGTCATCACAGAGCACAGAGCTGAAGCCCCTGTGTTGAAGCTGCTTCCTACTAGCTATCTACTTTACATATGGTCATGTATAATATCAGTGCTAATCTCCCAATACATCCCACCCTCCCCTTCCCCTCACGCGTCTACATGTCCTTCTGTGGGTCTGTGACTCTATCCTTGTGGGTTTTTAAAAGAGTCTCAGGAGCAGAAGGAGGAGGCAGATTCAAGGGCAAGGCCTGCAAAGAGAAGGAGCAAGGTGGGGAGAGCAGGGCAGTGGGCCCAAAGTTGATATGGGGGCACCTCAGCCCCCGAGGCCAGGGAATGGGTGGTGCTCTCAGGGCTCCCTAGACACCACCCAAATTGGGCCAGAAAGTGAGAGTCAAGGCCCAACAAGGGATAGGGGATGAGATCCGAAGGTCAGAATCTGAAGGAAGAAGGGGCTGGGATCTGCCCTCCCCCTACCGGGTCACAGCCTAGGAGGGCAGACAGTGCAGCATCTCACAGGGGTGGGTGGGGGAAGTCTAACTATAGAATTTGCAGTTTTCCTTACAAGAGATCCAGCACAGTTGCACTCTGGTAATGGAAGCAAAATTTAAAATATGAGCAGGAAATAAAATTAATTTAAAAATATCTGAAAACATGTATTCTGTGACTCCGTCCAACTGGCCGAGCTCAGCTGGCTTGTTTTTTCCCCAGACCGACTGATTAATAGGACAGAAATGAGGAGGTGTGAATTTATTTTGGACCCGGGTAGAGAGCCAGGGGGGCGCTGGCATCAGCCCACTCAAGCTAAATCTGCATTTTCAAGTCCAGGAGGGGTGCCCTGCCCACCTACTGGATATCCTGGGGAGGCGGGGGGTGGGGGAGTTGGAAGGGCAGCGTGTCGGACTGAGCTCCTTCTCAGCAAGCTTCTAGAAGCAGTCTGTTCTCTCCCTCTCTTCTGAAAGTAGAGTCGTGCAGGGCCAGAGGCAGCCGGGAGACCGGTGTACCCTGGGGGCCTTTCCCTGGCCAGGCCATGGACATGGAGCTGCCTCAGGAAGGGAGGCGCAGACTGTCGAGCCTAAAATGCTCCCTGGGATGAGGTAGGAGGACAGGCGGGCACTCAGGGAAATAAAATAAAATCCCTCTGGGCTGTTTTATTCACTGAGCATGGAGAATCATTTAGCAGCATGAAGGGTGGTTGGGAAAAAGTAAATTACCCTCCAATGGGGAAAGGCTGCTGTCTGGAAAGTGGAGAGTCAGGCTGCAGCATACAGCATTTGATCTGAGTTGAATTTCTGAGGAGAGGTTGATTGCGCCGCAGCCCAGGACATGGATAATTAGAAACAAAGACATCTTTAAGACAGATCTAAGTCTGCCTCCCTGTCCCTCTCCTTCACCCTGCAAGTCCCCACGTCCATCACCCTCCCCTTTCTCCTTTTCCTGGAAAAGGCCGGGAAAACACCTTCCAAAGTGAAATCATTCTAATGAGAGAAGACCTGTTCTTCAAGAAGCCTTGGCTTAGAGTTCACAGCTCTATAAGATGTCCCACACTCAGGCACTGAGTCGAGGGCACATAGTTGCACTGTGAGCATGGTCTTCTGTGTGATTAGTTTTACAACATCCTCAACGAAATACAGATTTTCTGCTGCCTGCTTCTGACTGGACGAGGGGCTCTAGTGCTTCTGGATCTTTCGGCACACACACCCGGGTGCAGGGAGGGATCACGATCGAGCAGGACACACCCCACCTGCAACACGTGCTGGAGTGGCTGCCACATGGGGCACATGTGTGCCCCCAGGAGAGCTGCCTCTGCCAGAAACTTCTTCGTGGGAGACAGATCTGCTCTGCTTCTCTGTTACTTCTTTTTTAATATTACTTATTTAATTGGCTGCACCAGGCCTTAGCTGAAGTATGCAGGTGCTTTCATTGCGGCACTTGGCCTCTCTAGATGCAGGGCACAGCCTCCGTAGCTGCACAGTGGGGCTTAGTTGCCCCAGAGCATGTGGGATCTTAGTTCTCTGGCCAGGAATCGAACCCACACCCTCTGTTGCAAGGTGGATTCTTAACCACTGGACCACCAGGGAAGTCCCTGTTAACTTCATTTGGATGATTGAAATTTTCCTCAACCCAAAGGGTAGGGACAATGGTCTTTTTTTGGATATCCCAGAAATCTGGAAGAAAACACGATGATATAAGTTCATTTATTTTGGGCTCCAGAGAAACTGATTGTTGTGCATGTATATCTCTGTGTGTGAATATCTGTGTGTGTCTGCGTGTGCAGGCATGTGTATGCATGTACGTTGGGAGGGTGGGGAATCCTGAGAACTTCCAGACGCTCCATTGCCCTTTGTCCCAGAATGGTCAGGGCTGCCCAGAATTGACTGGGAGCCATTCGCAGGATAAAAGGGCCGGTTTTTTGGTCTGTAATGACCAGCCCCTGCCCCATCCAGCATACGGTGGGCTCCAATGAGGGGAACTGTTATTTGCTTCCCCAGGTCAGTTTAAGAGGCAGTAAGGAAAGGCAGAGCTCACCTCACCTAAGCAGGCAAACAGGGTAGGTAGCACAACAATCCAGGCCTCAAGGGGTTTAAACCCAGACTTGAATCCCCCCGGCCACTTTTCTGGCAGTGCAATCCTGGGAAAGTTCCTTGGCCTCTCTCAGCCTCAGTGTTCTCATCCGTAAATTGGGCCAATGACTTCCATGCTATGAATTCATAGAAGTGCAGAGTAGGAGAGAGAGTGCGTGCTCAAGGGAGGAGAGGCACCACATTCTGCTCTTCCACCAAGTCCTCCAGGCTGCTGCTGCTAGAAATGGATTTGGCAGAAGGAAGGCTTAAGTCCCTTTTAGGAAGCCTCTCTCCTAGACCCTGGCTGCCTCCCTGGCCTTCCACCCAGCACTGGGAGCTGGTGGAGTCTGTCACTCAGGTCCAGGAAGGATCTGGAGTAGGTGTCCAGTAGGACAAGAGGCCTGTGAAGCTCCTCTTGGCGGGGCACCTGGTGGGGCCTCACCTTGCAGCCTGAGGGGGTGGGCTGCCTCAGAGACAGACTCCCGCCCACTTCTCAGCATTGCTCAGAGCCAGCCCTGGGTCAGTGAAATTTGCCCACCTCCAACACAGATGTTCTGAGCCCTCCACACCCCCACGCGGACTCCCTCATCCTCTGGAGAGCTTCCTTTGCTCCAATCTGATGCTGTGACTGCCCTGAGCAGCCCCCACGGGAACAGTTCTGACACCGTCCCTTAGCGGCCGGCATTTTTAGATGCCAGCACTGTTTGTTCTTGGAACTGCCCTTTTGCATTTTGTCTGATTTCCCCTGGAGCCCCTGGGACCTTGGCACCCAGGTATGGCTGTGCCACCCTGGAAGAAGGAAGCCAAAAATAGGAGTCCCTAAACTCCAGTACTTTGGCCACCTCATGTGAAGAGTAGACTCATTGGAAAAGACTCTGATGCTGGGAGGGATTGGGGGCGGGAGGAAAAGGGGACGACAGAGGATGAGATGGCTGGATGGCATCACCGACTTGATGGACGTGAGTTTGAGTGAACTCCAGGAGTTGGTGATGGACAGGAAGGCCTGGCATGCTGCGATTCATGGGGTCGCAAAGAGTCGACATGACTGAGAGACTGAACTGAACTGAACTGACCCAGGAATGGTGGAAAGGCACACATAGGTGCTCGGGAGGTCTGTGGGGTTAACGTCGATGGTTTGAAGTCCAAACCTGGACCTTCGGATATTGAAACTTAGTCCATTGTCAAGTATTTTCAACCTGTATTTCTCCACAGAAAACGAATTGGATGTAAAACTTCCCTCCCACCCTTCACCCAAACTTCTCTGAAGTTGGGCATTTGACATTGATTTTCCCAGCTCAGTATCAACTATAGCATCGCTGAAGAGCACCAAACTGCTATTTAGACATTTTAAAGATGCAATTTGAGTTCCAGGCAGGGGAAAGGGGTGGATAAAAAGAGATTATATGATAATGATATGGCGGTGGGAGCCTGTCAAATAAAGTGCATTTTCTCTGGTGAGCAGGCTATTTCTGGAGCTGGGCATGGGTCGCTCTGCTGAAGGATGTGTTTATCCTAATGGGAAGCAGGGCTGAGCTAGGCCGCAGCTCCCTGCACAGTTCTTAAAGTCTTAAGATACCGCAAAGACATCTGTGGTATCCAGAAGACGCATTTAGTCTGCCCTGGCCCTTTCAATGTGTGCTGACTTGGCTCTGATAGGAGCCAGAGGAAGGCAGGGAGAAGTCTAACAGCAGAAGTGGGAGAACGTGGGTCCGTTCAGACTTGCCGATTAAGGTGCTTTTGGTTACAAGGAACAAGGCAGAGTTTCCTATAGGATCTAACAGGTGGCCCAGAGCCACGGCTCCAGGTTGGGCTTTACGGGGCACTAACTCCTGTAAGGCTGCCTGCTCTGCCCTCTTGTAATTCTTTCCTTCAGGCTGACTCAGCTCATGGCTGCAAGGTGGCTGCCGGCAGCAGCTCTGGCCCTTGCTTTCTTGGTCACATCCAGACGAAAAAGACAGGAAACCTTTTCCCTTCAGTTTGTGGCCAATTTAAGCCACACCCTGGACTAATAGCAGCTAGCAGGCTGACATCTTGGGTTAATCAGGCCGGGGTTCCGAGCCCAATACTAGCAAAGAGACTTAAGTCTTTGTTAACCCTGACTGCTGGGATCAGATTCCCCCCGAGACTCAGGCAGTACATGAGGGTGGGGCAGGGATGGGGGAGGCTTAATTGGACTTTGTAAGGAAGGCAGGGGAAACGGTGAGTTGATAATGAAAGCAGTTAAGCAATGGACAGTATTCCCAAGCAGAGAGACAGAAGACTTGTTCTAACAGAGACCTGGTCTGGTCGGACCTTCTGTCTTACAGAGCTGTCAGAATCAAGAAGATGATGGCGGGACTTCTCTGGCAGTCCAGTGGTTAAGACTCTATGCTTCCACTGCAGAGGTGTTGAGTTTGATCCTTGGTCAAGAAACTAAGATCCTGCATATGGCACAAAGCAGCCTAAAGAAAAAAAAAAGGAAAAAATTCCAAATAAACTCTTTTCAAATTCTGTTAAAAAAAAAAGAAAGAAGACAGAAAATAAAAATGTGAAATAGATGTAAATAATGCGTGTTATATAGATAAGACACACTAAAGTATAAAATATATGTATATGAACTTCATGGATGAATCACCTCATACCTCAGTTTTCTGTTCTCTAAAATGGACACAGTAATACTGACTTATCATCCTTTGCAAAGGGTACAACATTTCATGGATTAATTCCAGCCTTCCTAGGGACCTGTGAGATGACTCTGACCGAGGCTTGTTATCCCCACAGTGGGATGGTGATCACTCCGATCCCATGGTACCATCTCCCCATTCCACCCCAACCCAGCTGGTCTCAGCAACACTCCCTTCGAAACGTATGAAAATCTGACTTCTCAGCGTTGTCAATCACTGTCCCAACTACCACACTGGGAACTCTGCCTCCTGGATCTAAAACACGGAGGCCTTAGATCCACAGGGAGGACCCGCCTCTTCCCAAGAGTTCCAGGGGGGCACTGCTCAGGGCCAGTCACAGTGGTGAAGCCTGGCTGTGAGCCCGAGATGCTATGGATGGGACGGGCTGGAGCCTGCTGGTTGAGTCCCAGGACAGAGCAGCACAGGTGTCAGACAGAGGGATGGAGGAGGGGTGTTTTAGAGCATGAGGCCCAGCGTTGGCTGGGGGGCCTGGGAAGGCACAGGTGGGTGCTCCCGCCCTGCAGTAGGACACTCTGCTACTGTTGCCACAGGCAAGGCTCACCCCGCGCTGAAATAATGGCCACAAAGCTGCAGGCTTCCTGTCCCGAGGGCCACCCCGGAAGTGCAACTGGTTGCTCTGCAAGGCACAGCCTCCATTCTCATGGGAGAAAGCCAGCGTTTTTGTTTCTCCAGATGCCAGCAGGCCAGCTTCTCTGCACCTTTCCTCTTCCTCCAGGTCTGGTCTCTTCTCATAGGGGAGTAGGCACTATAACATGCACTCGCGCGTGTGCACACGCACACACACCCTCTCCCAGGTCTTACGGCTCTGCCCCCCGGCCACCGCACCTGGAGAGATTGCACTCCGCTGAGGACGTGGAGGGCAGACACAAAGGACACGTGTTCCCCTTCTCTACCCACAAAGAGACACTGACCATGGGAATTCTCAAAAGGAAGAGCAGTAAGGCTCTTATGCCTCAGGCCCATTCAGGGTATGGTCTCTCGGCAGCTCCAGCCCGGGGCTGAGGCCTCTGGGGGAGCTCTTAGAGCTTCCGGGCCCCTGTGGTGTCTGGTACAAAACAGTGACTGTAGAAACTGGAAGGAATCCGGGGGAGCCTGTGATGCCAGGACAACCGGCGGCTCGGCAGAGAGGGACGGGGTCCACAGAGGAGTCTCCTCCGGCCATGTGGCCCGTCCCCTGGAGCCTGGTCCAGGGCACACTCTGCGGGTGGGGTAGGGTTGCTGAAGCCCTAGGGAAAGAGACAGTACTTGAGAGGAGCCTGGAGAAGCCCGAGGACTCCGAGCCCCACCTCTGCTCCCCAGAAGGTGGTAACAGCGCTTTGTAGGAGCAGCCCCGGCTTGGGGTGGGGGTGATGTCCAAGCACACTCTGAGGACCAGATCTCACCTCCTGTGCCCTGATGGTCTGAGGAGTCCTTCGAAGTCTTCAGGTCATTTCACCTGGGCCTGGGTGTGCCTCTCCTTCCTGTCTTAGTGCCTTAACTCCATCGGACTTGCCCCTGCTGACGGGTTCTGACCTCCCCACTCCCCTTCAGCTCTTCCATAACCTCTGTGGGAGTCGGGGCAACACCAGGATACAGGTCTACTCTCGGGACTCTGAAAGGGCCAGTGGGAAGACGAGCCAGAGATCCGCTCCCCACTAGACCATAGATGAAAACATATAAGTTAGTACCTCTGGCTGGCCTGACCGTGTGTGCCCAGGACACAGCTGTTCACGGATGTCCAAGAAGTCGCCCCTGCAATGTGGCAAACAGCCATGAGGAGCCTTAACATGTCCTCTGCCTAGGGCTGTCTCTGCTCTATGGGGGTCCTGGTGAAAGGTGGGCTCTCTTATGTGAAAATGAACATCTCTACCCATCAAAGGCACGGTGAGGGAACCTCTGCTTGCTGCCCATGAGATAGACTTTGGGGGCAGATCTGTGGTCAAAGGCAAACAGCAAACATGTTTTTTGTTTAACTTCAAAAACAATACATATGTTGTTATTTTTCAGTCACTCTGCATTGTGTTGACTCTTTGCCACCCCATCGACTGCAGCACGCCAGGCTCCTCTGTCCTCCACTATCTCCCAGAATTTGCTCAAATTTATGTCCATTGAGTCAGTGATGCTATCTAATCATCTCATCCTTTTGCAGCATCAGATTCTTTTCCAATGAGTCCAATGTGATCCCCTTCATGGATCGTAGTCTTGTGGCAAAGTGGCTTGTGTAAGTCAATGAAGCTATGAGCCATGCCGTGCATGGAGAGTTCTGACAAAATGTGGTTCACTGGAGGAGGAAATGGCAAACCACTCCAGTAGTCTTGCCGCGAGGACCCCACAAACAGTATGAAATACATATGTGTGTGTGTGTGTATATATATATACACACATATCTAATTTTATTTATTCACCAATTCCATTATGTGAATTTGCCTACTCATTAAAATTTATTTGTAACCCACAAGTTAATAGACGTAGTATTTTTGCAGCCATTTGAGGACATGGACAGAGGGGCAAAAAGATTTGAGTCACCCACGGGCACGTCCCCAGCTAAGGTCAAATTAGGTGACGTTGTTTTATACTGTTAACAAGGATCCTCGTCCATTTAACATTTTTGCGTCTTTTTTTTTTTTTTTTTTTGGTTGGTGATTTTGTTGTTTAAAATGGCTCCCAAACGTAGTGCTGAAAAATCTGCCTAGTGTTCCTAAGTCAAAGAGGGCTGTGATGTGCCTTTCTGAAAAAAGAAAAAAAAACATGTGTTAGGTGAGTTTCATTCAGGTCTGAGTTACAGAGCTGTTGGCTGTGAGTTCAGTGTTAATGAATCAACAAAATATGTTAAGTAAGGTGTCTTTATACAGAAACACACATAAAACAAGGTTATGGATTGATTGGTTGATGAAAATATTGTGACCAGAAACCTGACCCCACATTTCCCCTAGAAGCAATGGCTCAGTGTTCTGTATTTCAGTGTTTGCACTGATTTTGTAGAACATAACTACTGCAAATAATAAGAATTAATAAGAATTGCCTGGAGATCAATTTATTCATACATATATTCAGTATAAAGATGAAAATAATATAAATGCATATATAAATATAAAGTCATAAAATACATAATCTCCCTTTATCCACTTTTCTTCTCTAATCCTGCTCCTGTCTCATAGGAAACCATTATTAACCATTTGGGATATATCCTTCCATACCTTTCTCTATTAAATTATATGCTGAACTATATGTATTATATATAAATTTTATAAGTCTATTTTATGAAAGGAATTATGCATGTATATATGACTTGCCTTTTATCAATTAGGTGATGGGCAGCAATTTTTTTTTCTGTAAAAGGCCAGATAATAAATATCTTCTGCTTTGTGAACCAGATGATCTCTGACACCTGTCCTCAACTTTGCCACTGCATTTCAAGAAGTCAACTGTAGACAATATGAAAGTGAACAGGTGCGAGTGTATTCCCATAAAACTTTATTTATGGATACTGAAGTTTGAATTTCATATAATTTTCATGTATCACAAAATATTGCTCTTCTTTTGATTGTATTTCAACCATTTAAAAGTGTAAAAACCATTCTTAGTTTGCAGGCAGTACAGTCAGACGGGCCGGATTTGGTTTATGGGACTCACTTTACTGACCCCTGATGTAGATTACATGTTGAAGATCTCTTCCTGTTAATACATGGCTATATACCTCATTGTTTTAATGGCTGCCTTGTATTTCCATTCCATGAATGTATTTCAATTTATATAGCTATTTTCCTTATTGATGAACATGCAGATTATCCTCAATATTTTGCTATAACAGAATATCCTTGAGCATACATCTTGAGGGATATGTGAGTGTTTCTATGCAGTAGAATTCTAGGATTGGAGCTCCCAGTCCATCCCTCTCCATTCTACCTCTCTCTTGGCAACTGCCCATCTGTGCTCTTTGTCTGAGAATCTGTTTCTGTTTCATAGATAAGTCCATTGGCTACCCTAGTTTTAAGCAGGAGAGCAATATGGTTGAATTTGCTTCATTTTGGCATCATTTTTTGTTACAAGAATAATTTTAGATTCAGAGAAAAGTTGCAAAGATAGTACAGAGGTTTCAGTTTACCCAGTTCCCCTATTATTAAGGACTTACACGGGTTTGTCAACACTATGAGAATCACATAGATATATCATTATTAATTATGCTTCAGACTCTATTCAGACTTTCCCAGTTTCTCTACTGATGTTCGTCTTTAAAAAAAAATGTCTTTAGTTTTGGTTGTGCTGGGTCTTCACTGCTGCATGAGCTTTCTCTAGTTGCAGCAAGCGAAAGCTCCTCTTCCTCGTGACACGTGGGCTTCTCATTGCAGTGGCTTCTCTTGTCGCAGAGCACGGGCTCTAGGCACACGGGCTTCAGTAGGTGCAGTTTGCAGGCTCTAGAGCTCAGGCTCAGCAGTGGTACACTGAGCTAGTTGCTCCGTGGCATGTGGGATCTTTCCAGACCTGGGATCGAACTCGTGTCCCCTGCATTGGCAGGTAGATTCTTACCCACTGCACCACCAGGGAAGTCCCCAGTGCTCTTTTTGTGTTCCAGGGTCCCATCCAGGATCCCACATTTAGTAGGTCTGTTTTTAGGAAGATAAGCAGTAGTTGTGGTCTGCAGAGTGGACTGGAGAGGCCCAGGTCTGGAGGCCAGGGAACCTGGGGGGAAGTTGGGCAGGAGTCTGGTGATGGGGGGTGGTGGTTGAGGCAAGGCTTTCCAGTTGTTGCAGAAGGGAGCCGGGAGGGGAGATACAGACCTGAAAGTTTAGTGATTAGGTTACAAGGTTGACCCAATGGGACAATCGATCTAATAAAGTGAAGTTGAAATATCACCATGTGTGGCTTCCTGCTAAATCTCATGCGGCAGATGATCACTGAGCCCCTATCAGGTGGCGGGCCCTGATGTTCTCCACACATGGGGCTCTGAGTTCCACCTGCCACCCTCATCTTTAGCCTGGTTTTCCCATTTCACTGCCTAGGAGTATGCTAAAACCAAACTCTACTCCTTAAAAGAAGTCCAACGCTAAAAGAATTTTCACAGCCTGTCCTTGCTGCTGCCAAGAATATATATTACCAATTTCCAGTGGAAGCTCAAATGTCCCTTTGCAATAACCTGGCCTCCAGGCACGAAGTTCAAGGGGTCACTACAAGTTGGGACTATGCCTGGGGGACTGATGGCCATGGTGCCTGGTGAGAGCTGTGGAGGGGAGGTAGGTACCAGGCAGGGATGGACCCTGAGACCCAGGGAGCCCTGGATGCTCACTGCCTTGGGTTGCAGCCCAGGGTTAAGGAAAAAAATCCAGAGAAATCCTGGTTGGCATGTTTCTAGCCCAGATGGAAGAGAAATAGGACAAACTGCTAAAAAGGTTCCAAAACCAACACATGAGAAGTGCCTGCTGCCAGCAAATTCGAGGTATGTTGGCACACGCAGCAGAAGAGAAATGTATTCACCCCGTTGGAAAGGGGAAGACAAGAAGACGGAGGGCTGTTGAGAGAAGGCGGGTGCTCCTTGCCAACCGCCAAACGCCAGCTCTGGGAAAAAGCTGCTGCTTCCAAACGATCGAGCAGGACTGGGGCAAGCCAGAAGGAAGGGGCGCAGACAGCCAGGCGACAGGCATCTCGCGATGTGGGGCTCGTGGCTTGTCAGCCCCACTCCCCTCGGCAGTGCCCTCAGCCACTCAGTCCATCTCTCCCCACAAGCTCAGGAGGCATCCTGTTCCCACTTTCTTCCTGGCCTGGCCCTGCCCTCCCAGGGGGTGCTAATGGTAAAGAACCCACCTGCCAATGCAGGAGATGCAGGAGATTCGGGTTTGATCCCTGAGTTGGGAAGATCTCCGGGAAGAGGAAATGGCACCCCATTCCAGTGTTCTTGCCCGGAAAATTCCATGGACAGAGGAGCCCAGCGGGCTACAGTCCATGGGGTTGTAAAGAGCTGGACAAGACTGAGCGGCTGAGAATGCATGCCCTTCCTCAAAAGGGCTACCTCTCTTCCATCTTCTCCTGATTCACACTCTGCCCATCTTTGGGGGCATGTCTCTATACACTATCCATACATGTAGGATATCTCCAGCCTTACAAATCCTACGTTATCAAGGGGACTTCCCTGATGGCTGAGATGGTAAAAGCGTCTGCCTACAATGCGGGAGACCCGGGTTCAATCCCTGGGTCGGGAAGATCCCCTGGAGAAGGAAATGGCAACCCACTCCAGTATTCTTGCTTGGAAAATCCATGGATGGAGGAGCCTGGTAGGCTACAGTCCATGGGGTTGCAAAGAGTCGGACACGACTGAGAGACTTCACTTCACTTCACATCAAGGGAGAAGCTAGAAAAACAGCTCTAGATGCCAGTCCCTTGTGTTGCGCTTGACGGGTCCACACGCAACACCAGTCCTAACCTTGGTGTCACCCAGTGTCACTTCCACCGCACCCTGTACCTCAGTGAGTTAGGAGTGAATTACAGAGCTGGCTGGATTCAAAGGAAGGGGAATGAGGCATCATCTCTTAATAGGAAGGGAGTAAAGAATGTGAGAATATGTTTTAGAATCACTGCAGACTCCAACTTCCAGAGAGTGAAGTGATTTCCCCAGTTTACATGGCTAGTGGGTCAGTGAGCAGGACCAGGACTGGAGCAGGGCAGCCAGTGGCCCACTGCCTTCCTAATGCCCAGAGTTAAAATATTGAGAGAGGGACCTCTCTGGTTGTCCAGTGGTTAAGACTCCATGCTTCCTAGGTAGGGGACAGGAAGTTAGTTTCCTTCAGGTCAGGGAGCTGAGATCCCACATGCCCCATGGTGTGGCTGGAAAAAAAAAAAAAAGCTTGGTTAAAAAATATTTAAAAATATTGAGGGAGAGCCAGATAAGGGGGTCTGATTTGGAGGGTTTTCTTTAGAGGGTTACCTCATTTTTAAGCTACTATAGACCCTTTGGACAGAAAGATACCCAAGGATAGCTAAATAAATAAGCAAACGAATGAACAAACCAGTAGACAAACATATACTTAATGAATCATTGCTATTGATAATGCCTTTTTATAATTGCATAACACATGGTCTAGACCCATGTTGAACGGCTTGTCCACAATCCTAAAGCAAGTCAGTTCAAAAACAGAATTAGACACCATACACAAAAATAAACTCAAAATGGATTAAAGATCTAAACGTAAGACCAGAAACTATAAAACTCCTAGAGAAGAACATAGGCAAAACACTCTCTGACATACATCACAGCAGGATCCTCTATGACCCACCTCCCAGAATATTGGAGATAAAAGCAAAAATAAACAAATGGGACCTAATTAACCTTAAAAGCTTCTGCACATCAAAGGAAACTATTAGCAAGGTGAAAAGACAGCCTTCAGAATGGGAGAAAAGAATAGCAAATGAAGCAACTGACAAACAACTAATCTCAAAAATATACAAGCAACTCCTACAGCTCAACTCCAGAAAAATAAATGACCCAATCAAAAAATGGGCCAAAGAACTAAATAGACATTTCTCCAAAGAAGACATACAGATGGCTAACAAACACATGAAAAGATGCTCAACATCACTCATTATCAGAGAAATGCAAATCAAAACCACTATGAGGTACCATTTCACACCAGTCAGAATGGCTGCGATCCAAAAGTCTACAAGTAATAAATGCTGGAGAGGGTGTGGAGAAAAGGGAACCCTCTTCCACTGCTGGTGGGAATGCAAACTAGTACAGCCACTATGGAGAACAGTGTGGAGATTCCTTAAAAAACTGGAAATAGAACTGCCTTATGATCCAGCAATCCCACTTCTGGGCATACACACTGAGGAAACCAGAAGGGAAAGAGACACGTGTACCCCAATGTTCATCGCAGCACTGTTTATAATAGCCAGGACATGGAAGCAACCTAGATGTCCATCAGCAGATGAGTGGATAAGAAAGCTGTGGTACATATACACAATGGAGTATTACTCAGCCATTAAAAAGAATACATTTGAATCAGTTCTAATGAGGTGGATGAAACTGGAGCCTATTATACAGAGTGAAGTAAGCCAGAAGGAAAAACACCAATACAGTATAGTAACACATATATATGGAATTTAGAAAGATGGTAACAATAACCCTGTGTACGAGATAGCAAAAGAGACACTGATGTATAGAACAGTCTTATGGACTCTGTGGGAGAGGGAGAGAGTGGGAAGATTTGGGAGAATGGCATTGAAACATGTAAAATATCATGTATGAAACAAGTTGCCAGTCCAGGTTTGATGCACGATACTGGATGCTTGGGGCTAGTGCACTGGGACGACCCAGAGGGATGGTATGGGGAGGGAGGAGGGAGGAGGGTTCAGGATGGGGAACACATGTATACCTGTGGCGGATTCATTTTGATATTTGGCAAAACTAATACAATTATGTAAAGTTTAAAAATAAAATAAAATTAAAAAAAAAGACAAACAGGAAAAAAAAAATGTTTCTCAGACTTTATCAAGTCTCCTAGAGGTCTTGTTAAAAATGTGGATTCTGACTCAGTAGCTCTGGAATGGAGCTGAGATTCTGAATCTCTAATAAACTCCCACTGGACCAAAAAAAACAAAAACAACAAAAAAAAATAGAATTAGAGCCGGAACTAGGGGTCCCAATTCTTTTTTTAATTTTATTTTTGATTTATCTTTGCTCTGCTGTGTTGGCAACCCCCCTTGGGTAACCCACTTACTACTTTATGAGGATATTCTTACAAATATTGTGTCCTTTCTTGAAATAGCAGCAGAGGTGCCCATCGCTGACTCCTGGGCAACTGCAAACAGGATAAGCGCTGGGTAGCATGGCTCTGGCTGTTACCAGGCAGAGGAAGGGTTTGCAAGGTTAGGGGAACTGCAAGAAGCACTGGAGCTTTTAATAGCTCCCCAATCTCATAGATTCAGAAACTAAGGCTGGGTGGGCTGATGGGCTATTGCTTAAGTCCTTTGATGAGTTAGAGAAGGCTAGCATTCAAATTCAGGTTTCTTAATGTAAAATCTAGATTCTACCCCATCCCCTCTGCCCATATCTTGGATTCCTGTGTGTTTCTGAAATGAAAAGCAAACTGGTTTTGAAAAAGCTAATCATCATTGTTCCTTGCAGAGACCCTGGAGGAGGTATTACTTTGGACAACTTACCAAATCAATCAGTCGATATGTAATTGTTGACCACTGTCTTTGTTTTTTTGATGCTATGTGTAAAATAGATACCTGGAGGAGGGCATGGCAACCCACTCCAGTATTCGTGCCTGTAGAATTCCATGAACAGAGGAGCCTGACAGGTTGTGGTCCACACAGTCTCAAAGAGTTGAACACAACTGAAGCAACTTAGCACTCATGCACACACATAAAATAGATAACTAATGAGAACCTACCGCATAGCACGGGGCACTCTACTTAATGCTCTGTGGTGACCTAAACGGTAAGAAAATGCGAACAAGAGGGGATACGTGTATATGTACAGAGATTCACTCTGCTGTACAGGAGATACTAACACAGGAGTGTAAAGCAACTGTACTCCAATAAAAATTTTTAAAAATAAACACTATTTTATTCTTTTTTATTTTATTTATTTAAAAACATTTTTTGGCCTTTCTGCATGGCATGTGGGATCTTAGTTCCCTGACCAGGGATCAAACCTGTACCCTTTGCAATGGAAATACTGGACCACCAGGGAAGTCCCTGACCCGGTTTGTGCCAGGTATGGGTGATCCTGCATATAAGATCTTGGTTTTTACCACTTTTATAGTGATGTTTCCTGGCTTCAAAGCACTTTATGAATCCAACCTCACAGAACATGGCATTCTGTATTGATCACGCGGATGACCCAAAATAGCCTAATTTCGCAGAAATCACACCTCCACCAGTACTTTCTAGGAAAAATAAATAATTAATAGCAGCTTGCTTTTCTAAAAAACACACATACATATGACAGCAGTGAACTTAAGCACTATTGGAAAATCCGAAATGTGTGGAGGTTTTCTAATTAACAAGATTATTTCCTGCAAACTCAGATGGAATATTCTTTCCCCTGCTTCTTTTTTTTTTTCCTGTAAAATAAACTCTCTGCAAGAAATGTGAAATTTATTATGAGAGGGAACGTGCTAACTATCCAAACATCCTAGTCAGTCTGAGGAAACGAGGCCATGATGACTTGGAAAACATCTCCCTTTACACACACAGCCATTCACACGCAGCCAGGCTCAGCCCATCACCCTGGCCGGAGTCGGCCCCTCAGCAGACTCTGTCAGCAGGGGGCATGTCTGCTGAATCAGAGCAATGCCGATGCAAATCACCTCCTGGGTCTCTTGCTCCCACCACCAGACTAATCCAAACTGCAGCTCTGTCTATAGTACATCCTCCATGACTTTTCCCAGCCAAGGTTTCAGTGACTCAAGTTCCACCATGTTCCCTGGAGGGGTTACGCTGCAGCCAAATAGAACGAACTCACCATTTGGAATTTTTTCCCCTTTGATTGAATCTAATTTTTCCTTTCCTTCTTTTCCTACTGTCATGTTCTTGCTGGATCCCTCTGGACCACCCACTGTGCCTGCGCTTTAAATGTGTAGACTGGAATTTCCCAACGTTAGTTGGTCTCCGACACACTTTTTGAATTGTCAGCAGTTTACGGATATGGCACTGCAGTCCCCTCCCTCAGATTCAGACAGGTTCCAGGTTCAGCCCTCTGTCTGCCCACACTCTTGATCCTCTAATATGTACACATGCAAACATTACCTCTTTGTGCCATCAGCTCTCCTCTCAATCCTTGAGCCAAATTTAGTGTGGCGGAGTAAAAAAAAAAAAAAAAAAAAAGCAGAATGTGGCAAAACAGGAAGAATGTCTTTTGAAATCCAGAAATGGTTAGGCTGTCCCAGCTGAGAATCACTGTCAAATATGAATCTAAAGAAAGCTAAACTCTAATTTACCTAATTTTTCCCCTTAGGCATTTTTATTCTTTCTTTAGACATCCTGCTTAGCACATTTTGAGATTGAATGACAATTTTCTAAGTCTTCCTTCCAAACTTGAACCCAAAATTAACTCTGTCTGGGCTCAGATAGTAAAGAATCTGCCTGTAAGGCAGGAGACCCAGGTTCTACCCCTGGGTTGGGAAGATCCTTTGGAGAAGAGTATGGCAATCCACTCCAGTATTCTTGCCTGGAGAATTCCATGGACAGAGGAGCCTGGCAAGTTATAGTCCATGGGGTTACAAAGAGTCAGACATGACTGAGTGACTAACACACATTATAATCATAGGAGAATACAATCTTTTGGCTGCTTAACTTAATCATAATATGGGAAATAAGCCCGATAAATGACCAAAATATAAATGTTTACTGTTGTTGTTTAATCACTCAGTTGTGCCCAACTCTTTGTGACTCCACGGACTGTAACCCACAAGGCTCCTCTGTCCATGGGATTTCCCATGCAAGCATACTGGAGTGGGTTGCTATTTCCTCCTCCAAAACATATGTAGTCTGATTTAATTCCAAGACATAATACAGAGCCCCTTGCACAGTTAAGAAAACTGATGCTTAAAGATGTTAAGTAACTTGTGACAATCATAGACTTGGAATTAGAGTTCAGATATCTGGAAAACATAACTGCTACCAAGAGAAACAAAATCATCTTGGAATGGAGAAGGTAAAGATGGAGGTGGAGGAGGAACCAGACACACCCATGCAATTCAGCATGTCTGAGTTTCTGTCTGCTGTTCCACCACACTACACACAGAACCATATATGTCAGACACATTTTCAGGTCCCAGGGACAGCTGTTAGGTCCAGATGTACTCATGTGCACGTCACTCACATAGATGTCAACACTGCATCACAATTGGCTGGTCCAAGTCATCAGGTGTAGGCGGTCATGGGTAATTAGAACTTTGTCTAAAGGGACGGCATCCAGACCCGAGCCCCAGAGTGGTTTTGACTTCGATTTTAATTTTGAAAGTTTCATTAGGGCTGGAAAGGAGGCCAGTGGCTCCATCCATCACTGCACTTGATATACCAAACACATAGTGAGTATGAATGACTGGATGAGTTACCCAAGAGGTGCCTGCCCCGAGATAGAAAGAGCTCCGATTCCGGGGCTGCCACTTAACTTTTGTAAAACTCTGTTTTCAGAATCTGTTCTCTGTGCTTCAATCCCCCAATCTATACAATGGATCAGGATCAAAACTATCTCTTCTCTCCCTTTCTCAAAAGTATATTGCCCCCAAAGAACAAAATGGAGCTGTCCTGCTGTTTTTGCTATGTCATCTGGGAGTAGGCAGGTGATTCTCCATTGGAGGAATGAAGAGGTTTTGGGCTTCAAAGCCCCCCTGAGGCTCTGAACCTCCTTTCAGTCCCAGGAGACTAGTGCTCAGGGTGCCTGCCCCATCAGCACACTCTGAGGTCCTGCTGCTTGTCATGTGCCTCATCTCTGAGCATCCAGATTCCTCACTTTTTATCTTTGCAGCTCAGCTCACATCCTGAATCTGTGGCTTGGTGTCAGTCCTAAGTTGTGGTCCATTCTCAGCTATTACGCCCCTGCCCCATTTCCTCTTTCCCTACCTTTTGAGACTCTGATTAGACACATCTGGGACCTTTTCACTCTATCTTCTATGGCTTTTAATTTCTTTTACACTTTCCACCTCTTTATCTCCTAGGGTTGCTTTCTGGATAATTTCTCCAGTTCACGTGACCTTCCAGGTCACAAGATCTCTCTTTGTGTGCTGGTCTGCTGTTTCATTGTCTCCACTGAGTTTTTGGTTTCTATTTTATTTCATTTCTAGACTTTTATTTTCTAGAAGTCCTCTTTTATTCTTTTACAAGGACCCTGAACTTATATTTTAAAGGTTCTCTGCCATTTATTGAAAATCAGTTCTGTTTCGTTTGATAATTCTCAAACCAGAAGTGTTTGCAGCCTGATTCCACTGTCTATCGCTTCTGGCTCTCCATCTTGGTACCTTGTTTCCTCGTATTGGGGCTGAATTTTACTTGCAAGCTTCTATTCTTCTGTAGAAACTGCTGGAAATACTTGGCAGCCTCGGGAAAAGGTGAACACCTTCAGATAGGATTTCTGTTTGCTTCCTCCTTGGTCATCTAGTCTGGGATCCCCTGGAAAAGAAAATGACAATTCATTCCAGTATTCTTCGTGCCTGGAGAATCCCATGAACAGAGGAGCCTGGCGGGTCACAAAGATTTGGACACGACTTAACGATTAAACAACAACAGCAATGCAGAGTGAATTCAGGCTACACAAGATGTTTGGCTTGTAGTTCTCAGGAGAGATATTTCCTCCTTTGCTCCAATACCAAACTTCAAGATAAGCAATTTTCCTTTCAGGTATTTCCTGCTCCCCAAATCAGGGGAGGAGGTTGGATTTTTTTCCAGTCCTTCTTTACACTAAATGTATGGCCCTTGGCTATTCTAAATCTATGAGATGTCTCCTACTAGACTGTCTACCTTGGACAGACCTGGGTTTGGTCTCCTACCCACCAAACCTCATAAGGCTCCAAACGTCAACTTTCAAGTTCACTAGGTCCAGAAAATTCCTTCAAGGCAAATGCTGGCTTCAGTCCCCATTTCACCTTCTGAATTTTGCCTTCATTTATTTATTTTTTTAAGCCAGAGTATTCCATACTTTCTTGCTAACTCATGGAGAATTTGAAAATAGTAAAAAGAAAAAAAGAAAAAAGAAAAAAATTTCCCCTGCCTGTGTTTTGAGCAGGAGGGCTAGCCTGAACACCTGGTCTACCTTATTGCTAGGAGCAGCAGTCTCGGTTTAAACCCTACCTTTTCTAGGAAGAATTCCACAACCCAGGATTTATCTCGAGGATTCAAGGGTGATTCAATATCTGCAAATCAATTAATATGGGTAGCACATTTAGATACTGACATGATAAGAATTGTGGTCAGAGTGGAGACTTCGGTGTTTAAGTACAAACCAATGCCAAATTCTAAATGTAAAGAAAGTAAGTTAATTGAACGAATCTTAGCCCTCCATGACATGAATTACTGTGCTCTGTAAAAAGCTGCCATTCAATTAGACACATGAAAGAGCTTTGTCTGAAATCTTTCCAGGATCTTCAACATTTACTCTTTTTAAAAAATCCATTGTGCACCCTCTACATACCAGGCATTGTGCTAGTCAGGGGGTCCAGTGGTGAACAAACAGACATGATCTTTGCTCTTGTAGGGCATGCAGTGTGTGTGCATGTATTCATGATGGGATTGGGACATGAGACTGGACAAGGGCAGGGGATGGCTAGGGAGTGGGTAGGGGGTGTGTGGCTGAGTCATCAGCAAGAATAGCAGGAAGCCAGTGCCTTCTCAAAAATACCTAAGCCAAGCCCTACTCCCAGAGAGTATGGGTGGCCTAGGCACAGGCATTTTTTAAAACTCCCCAGATGATTCTAGTGACTGGCCAAATTCAGGAACTACTGATGAATTGGTAATTTAGGGCAGACTTTCCAACAAGGGGTCCTGGGAATGGGTCACAGAGTACAGGTTCTTGGTCCTCTCGACCTCACTGCTGAGCCCGGTGTGGGGTCGCCAGAGTCCCTAGAGCCCACCTCAACAAGCAGCCTCATTTATTTGCCTCCCTGTGCCATGCCAATGCTGAACTTCCTATGTGTGCCATCGCGTGAAAAAGGTTGGGAGGGTTTGAGCTGGAATGTCTGTACTGTAGGATTTGGCTGAGATTGGCAGAATGATCTAGTGAAAAAAAATGAAGAATTCTGGGTCAACCACCCAAGAACTGTGTGAGCTTGAACAAGTTATTTAGCTTCTCTTGGCCTCAATTTCCACATCTGTAAAATGCATCTGACACCTACTTTGCATGCTTCTTATAAGGATTAGAAATAATACCTGCAAAGCACTTAGCCCAGGAGCTGGTTCATACAGGCCTGTGTTTAATGTGGTAGCCATAATCATTGATATGGTTACTATGGTTGGAGAGTTCTACCCAAACTTCCACCAAGGCCAGAGGCAAAAAATTCAGACTGAAAGAGGAAAAGATGGAGCTGGGCAGGCATATGGGAAATGGGTTCCTTGGATCACACAGTTACAGACTGTCCCAGGTGTGTCTCTCTAGGGTCTTTGTGGGGTCCAAGATGAATGCAACAACAGGAGTATTTGTGGGACATTTCTGCCCAAGCCTGCCACTCCTCTGGGGTTTCTAGCATGTTCTTATTTCAAAGTCACTGGAGGAAACCTGAGGGTCATTCTTTTCTCTAGGCTGAGCTGGGGGCTGTGGAAGTCACCTAGGGTCTTCTGAGCCAGGCTTCCTAGCATCAGGAGAAGATGGTGAGAATCTGGGCAGAAGCTGCAGGTCCTGAACAGGATCTGGTTCTCCTTTCTGGGACAGGAGAGAAGGAAGGAGACGTGGGCCTGGGGCTGAAGCTATGGGCTCCACGGCAGATCCAGCCTTGGGGCAATTTCTGGAGGAATAGCAGCAGTGAGACTGCAGGCTTCCCAGGTAATCAAGTCTCCCACCCAGACACTGACTGCAGTGTCCTAGAGCAATGACGGCCTGAAAAGCAGAGGTGATCGGGAATGCCAGGACACCTGCCCCGATTCTGAAGGACTACCAGGGGGCGTTCCCAAGGGGATGATGACTGCTTGCTTTGCAGAAGGAATTGGTCACATCACAACCAGATTCATGTCCATGGCAAGTTGGGCCTCTGCGGTTCATCTAGTTATTCATGGGGTTGTCTTTGTCTTCTTTCCATCCCTGATGAACCACCAATCTCCAAGGCCTCCATTTCTTCTCTTGACACATCCTTTGCATCTTTCTTGGTCTCTTTTTTTAAGATTTTTTTTTTTTTTTGATGTGGACCATTTTTAAAATCTTTATTGAATTTATCACAATATTGCTTCCATTTTCCTTTTTGGTTTTTTAGCCATCAAGCATGTGGAATCTTAGCTCCCCGACCAGGGATTGAACCTGTAGCCCCTACATTAGAAGGCTACCAGAGAAGTCCTACCAGAGAAGTCCCTTGGTCTGTTTCTTCATCTGTTATACGATGGAGATAATCATGACACGGTCTATGTAGGTGCTCACCCCATACAGGGTGCTGCTGAGGCTCCAGTCCACATTTGGACTCCCAGGCTGTGCTCCTTCCTAGACCAGACTTGTCTCTTCAGGAAGACCGTGAGCTTCTCGAGGGCAGAGACTGCATCTCCCGTGTCCTGGGCGGCCCCAGCACCATCTCCTGTTGGAAACAGAATCAGCCACGAGTGTTTCCTGTGCTCCTGCCAGAGACGACGGCCAGCAGCCTCCCCGCCTTCACAGAAACCTGCTCTTTCTCGAAATAAGTCCTCAGGACAGCGGGAGTCTCGCCAGCTGGGGGTGGCCAGGCTGGGGTCCCTTCTGGAGACACTGGTCAGGAGAGGGGACCACCATAGTTGGCCGAGATGAGCTAAGCCCCTTCCCATGCTTGGGCGCATCTTCCCGTTTCCATGGCACTTCCTTGGTGGGATTTCTGGGAGCCCTCGGGTGGACAGTGTAATCGCATCCCAGCCTCGTCGAGGGCTTTCTCATCCCTTCTCCTCTTGCTCTTTGATAGTCCTGGGACCCATGAATGGTTTTTTTACATTAAAAAAAAAAAAATTTCCTGGCCAGAGCATTCTGTCTTCCAGGAAGGCTCTCCCATGGTGCGTGGGAGTGGGAAGCTGTCCGGGGGGCCTGCCTGTGGTCAGTCTGCTCTCTCTCCTCCTGGAAGCCATCCTCTTTGACTCACCTCTCCCTCCAGAGTGACTTATACTTGCCTTGACCAGCCAGACCCCATGGGAAGAAGTCTCGAAGAAGCCCATGGCTTCCAGTAAGCTGAAAAGATACCTCAAGAGGGCCTTGGCCAAGACTCCCTCCATCCCTGGCCTGGCCCCTCACCTGCTCAGACCTGGGAGTGGGACCAGGCTGGAACCTCCATGCTCCACCTGGAACCCATTTCTCCTTCTGATTAATATTAAAATCCCAGGGCTTCTCTCCGTACCCCGAAAGGGTACGATGACCGGCTCTAGTTAAGAATGGGGATTTTTGTACATGGGTGGCTTCCTCTGGCCTAGCACTTAGGCCCCCTCTAGTCCAGGCCCATCAGCCAAGAAGAAGCTGTAGAGCTGCTCTTTCTGTGTCTGCGTTTGTGAAAACCATAGTCTCTTACTCTTCCTACAGGATGCCTAACAAGAATTTGGGAGAGGACAGTTGACCCTCTTTCCCTCCTGGAGAAATGCATGGAGGAGGCTGGGGCAGGGGCCCTGGGAGATGGGGCTTTAGGCAGGGAGGAGCCCCGGAACCTGAGGTCCCCTGGGGCTGCACTGGGAGAGGCCAGATTGGCTCTGGAAGGCCGAGCTCCGCTGGGGGGTCAGCTCACAGGATCCAAGTTCCGCCCCCCTCCTTGCCCTGTCCTCGGACCAGGGGGGCCAGAATGACCAGAGAGGGTTTGAGACCCCACATGGGAGGCCAGGAAAAGGAAGAGATGGGATCCTGGGGGAGAGAGAGCAAAGGGCCTGGGCACAGAGAGGCCGCAAAGGGAAGAAAGAGGGCCTCCCACAGCCCTGTGGACTCTTGATGCGACTGGAGCTAGAACTCAACCTTGGAGTCAAGATGGTGAGGTCCAACGGGGCTTCCAGTTCAAGCTTGACTAGTGGCAGCAAGGTCGTTATACTTCCTCGAACGTCGGAGCCTGTGATTCCATGTCTGTGCCCCACACTGTATTCCCCACTCCCGCCCTGGGGAGTCCAGCAGGCCTGCGTCCCCATCCCCCAGAGAACACACAGCCTACAGCTCTGACAGACTTTGTTCTTTGATCCCTGAGAAAGTCTCAGGTTTCCACAGTGTCTTTCTCAACCTCACCGTGGCCTTGGTTTCCCCGGGATGTTATAGATGGGACATGCCCTGACATTGCACGGTTGGGACCCTTGTCTACGTCCCTCACCCTTGAAGCTCTCCCCTCCCCAGTCACACTGGCAGTGGCTTTGCCACCAGCCACACAGCCTCTGTTCTTTCTGCTTTCCCACCGACCATGGCCTTCACCTAAACCAAAGACCCTGCTCTGCGTCTGTAACTCGTGATCCATCTCCCTGTTGGTGCCCCTTGATCTACAAATCAACACCCCCACCCCCACCCCCAACCCAATTCAGGGCTTCTCCACTGTTGAAAATGAAGTGGGTATTTGAACAACAAAATAAATATCACTGTATTAGATTACAAACCGAAGTCTAAAATAAATCTCCATGAGTCCATACTTGTATAAATAAATGACTGAGTAAGTAAATAGATGGGGCAAAGAGACAAATCTTCCTACAGAAAAACTCCAAATACAACCTAGACGTTCCCTCCTCCTGGAGGAGGAGCTTAATCTGTCCCCTCTTGGGGTGTGGGTGGCGCAGAGCGTCAGTGAGGAGGGGGTCGCTTTACGGAGGAAGAATGTAGCAGACACCACGGTGGTCAAGGTGGGGTCAGCCTCACCAGTGGTGGTCATGGTGGCAGCATGTGGCCTTGGGGTGATGGCTCGAGGAGGCCACCTCACCTCTGTGGTTTTCTCCCACACCCAGAGCCCCTGTTTAGTCATGCGAAAACATCAGACAGACCCAAATTAGGGGGCCTGCTATAAACGGCCTCCCACCGCTCTTCAGAAGTGTGAAGGTCATGAAACACAGAGACAAGACCGAGCAACCAGCACAGCCCAGAGGAGTCGAAGGAGACAGGATGACTAAACGCACTGTGCTGTCTTGGATGGGATCCTGGAACAGAAAAAGGACATTTGTAAAATATCTGGTGAAATCCAAGTGGCGTCTGGAGTTTGGTTAATAGGGATGCACCAGTGTTTCTCAGTTTTAACAATTGCACCATGGAAATGTAAGATGATAACCCAACGCCCAGTGAGAAGCGCGAGGGAACACTCTGTGCTATTTGGCAACCTTTTTTTTCCCCCAGCAAGTCTAAAATAATTCCAAAATAAAAAGTTTATTTAAAAAGACGAGGTGGACTAAACAAGAGCATTTCTTTCTTTTGTGCATGTATTTGCTTTCTTACGCAATTATAGAAACACAATCTTGTTAGACAGGATTCAAACAGGCAGAAGTTTACAAAACAGAACCTGAAGGTCTCCCTCGTCATTATCCAGCCTTCCAGTTACATCCTCAGAGCTGATGCTGTCGGCCGTGGCTTAAACCCGGGAGCTGCATCACCGTGTGATTTGGTGACTGCACTGTCTTTATGACAATCCTTTCAGGTAGGCACTGCAAGTCCCATTTTTAAAGATGGAGAAGCTGAGGCACGTGTCCTGGAGATTAAGGACATTGGTCAGGGTAGGTAGTAGGTTATAGAACTGGGATTGGAGGCCAGGTAATTGAGTACAGTACCCATGCTTTAAGCACTTAGAGAGGAGACACCACTTCCACTGTTTGCACCCAACCCTTGGACACACACACGCACATCCTGTTATTGGGACTAACATCCATGTTGTTGACAACTTACTTTTTAGAAGTCATAACTCACTTCCATTGCTGTGCACCTTCTGAGTACGTGTCCAGACCTACCACCATCTTCCCTAATTGCTCTATGCCAGTGGTTTTCAGCCAGGGGCACTTGTGCCCCCAGGGCTCACCTGCCAAAGTCTGGAGACAGTTTGGGTGTGGATGCTACTGGCATGTAGAGGGATGCTGATGAACATCCTGTAACGCACAGGACCATCTCTACGTTGTTATTTTGGTCCTGGATTATCTGGCCCCAAATGTTGATGTTGCTGAGGTTGAAAAACCCTGCTCTATGGCATTCTGTGGAAAAACCAGACAATTCCTAAGGTTCCTCCCAGCTCCAACGTGCCATGTGAATGCATATCCTCTCATATGCACTCCAACTCTCTCTGCTTCCATCATTTTCTGCGGTGGACTCACCTGCTCAACATTCCTCACAGAACCAGGGCACTTCTCAAAACCGTGCACCTCTTGCTATGCATCTCACTTTATCCTCAACTGAACCGCAAGCTCTTGAACAGCACTCATGGTATCCATTCTTGGATCCATCTTTGGGGTCCAGCACGCTATGCATGGTGGGAGAATCAGGAACTTAAATCACTCTGCTTCTGAAAGAAATCTCACTATTCAAGGTGATATTTTACCGCAGGACCTCCCAGTTCTGGCTCGAAGGTAAAGTCACCTGGAGCTCGAAGTAAATAACAAAGATCCAAGCCTCTTCCCAGCCATCAGTAGAATTACCATCTCTTGGGTTGGGTCTGCACTTCCTCATTTTCAAAAAGTTCCCTCAGTGATTCTAAGGCACAGGAAGAGAACCAGCGGGCTGGTGAGTTACCATTGCATTTATCACAAACCTCTGAACTGAATTCTTATGGTGCTTAAGATAATGCCTGGTGATAAATTTGTGTCAAGGAAGGGGTTATGCCCAGTGTCCGTTCTCTAATCCAGGGCTTCTCACTCTGTAATGTGCCCATGAATCACTTGGCATCATGTTAAAATGCAGACTTAGACTTCGAAGGTCTGGGGTGGGGCCCGAGACCCTGCAAGTTTTCTTGCAAATTTCTAACAAGTTCCCAGGGGAGGCTGATGCTGCTGGTCCAGGGACCACACTTTAAATAGCAAGACTTTACTTGCAGTGTCAGTGGCTAGGAGGCCTTCAGGCTGCTTCCCAAACTTAGGCTATGAAATGTTTGCTCATTCCTTGGCCAAGCACCCGGCCACCCTCTTGGAAAACTCCACTCAAGCACAGCAGAACTGGAACAAGACTGAGGAGGAATGGCAAATGTTTACCGAGAGTTAGAAAATAAAACCGAGGAATAAAGCAGGAATGTGACAACTCCTAAAGCTTAAAAAAAAAACAAACAAAAAAAACCTGAGCAACCCAAGCAGAAACTTCAGGGCCCCTTCCAGTTTTAACAGCCTCGACTCCGTGTCCATTAGAATGTCAGCTAAGATCCATCAAGAGCGCAATTTCCTCTCGCAGACCGGGGACCTCGTCTCTGCTGCCCCAGCCACACTCTGTTCTCCATCAGTGGGATTTACGCATATGGAACCGAGTGTGGAATTGGGCCCATTACATTTCACTTCCTACATCTGACATATTTAATACCTACTTTTCAAATAAATGAAATCCCTGTTTAGCGCTCGCCTGGAAAGGTGCAACTGGTTAACGGGGTTTTCACGGGCAGCTCTGGTCATACAAGGTGGTTCTGGCCATATGAGGTGGTTCTGCCAGACCCAGTGGTCTCTTGAAGAGTGTGCAGTAACCAGCCTTCTGGAAATCGAGGGATAAGGTTATAGTGGAACAACTTTTATGGGCCAAGGACTTCCCAGGTGATGCAGTGGTAAAAAATCTGCCTGTCAATGGAGGAGACACAGGAGATGTGGATTCTGTCCCTGGATCAGGAAGATCCCTGGAAGAGGGCATGGCAACCCACTCCAGTATTCTTGCCTGGAGAATCCCCTGGACAGAGAGCCTGGTGAGCTACAGTCCGTGGGGGTCATAAAGAGTCGGACATGACTGAACACACATGCCCATGCCGCATTTTTTAAAAATTATTTACTTATTTCATTTTTGGCTATGCTGGGTCTTTGTTTGCAGTGAGCAGGTGATACTCTAGTTGCAGTGCTCGGGCTTCTCACTGAGGTGGTTTCTCTTGTTGTGGGGCAAGGGCTTTAGAGCACTTGGGCTTCAGCAGTTGCAGCTCACAGCCTTAGTTGCTCTGGGGCATGTGGTTTCTTCCCGGAACAGGTATCGAACCTGTGTCTCCTGCATTGAAAGGCAGATTCTTAACCATTGGACCACCAGGGAAGTTCCACAAATGCATTATTTTAATAAAGTTTCACTATAAAAAGAGCTGCTTTGTGTCAGAAATACCATCGCTTATGCTGAGACATGTATGTGTTTCGAAATTGCTCTGAGAGAAGTTGCTACAAGACACTGGGTGTACACACCTACTTTCATGATCACTTGCCTTCAAGATCCAGAAAGACTCCAGGATCTTGAGTTTGCAGAATGTAATAGTGATAGATTCCCTGGTGGCTCAGAGGTGAGCGTCTGCCCGGAATGCGGGAGACCCGGGTTCAATCCCTGGGTCGGGAAGATCCCCTGGAGAAGGAAATGGCAACCCACTCCAGTACTCTTGCCTGGAGAATCCCATGGAGGGAGGAGCTTGGTAGGCTACAGTCCACAGGGTCGCAAAGAGTTGGACACGACTGAGCGACTTCACTTTCACTTTCATAGCTGGCTTAGCCTGAGTTGATCCTTCAGGTCTTCACAGCTGTTCCGAACTGATCATCAGTGAGTGACTTAGCTCAGGGGACTGGGGCGTGGATGTAGGTGGCCAAGGGCAGAGGTCATCACCCTCACTCATTCCACCCTTGCCGACAGGGGTTGAGGTAGGTGTTCCACAGGGTGTTGGGCTGGGCCAGCCTGGCGCTGCAGAAACTGGAGCTTTTGGGAAGAAGAGTGAGGCAACTTCACTCCCTGTCCTCCACCCCAAGGACTTATGGGCAAGAGCTTACTTGTGTAGAGTCTCCGTTTGGGGCTGATAAGGAAGTGACATGTGGTCAAGTCAAGGAGGAGAGAAAAGTAAACAGTGGAGGGTTTCTGTGTGTTTCCTACTCCTGATTTCCTAGAGAAATCAAGGCTTCCTAGAGAAGCTGAGAAGCTCTTTTCAAGACCTGCTCTGTGAGCTCCCGGGGCTCAAGACCTGCTGCTTTTTAACCAGTAGACAGGACGGGAGAAGGCAGCATTCACCATACCTCCCTTTTATTTCTAATTTCCAGAAATTTCTAGCCAAAGCCTTTCCTGCAGTGGCAGAGGCTATGTCCTGGCCAAGCCCGTCTTTAAACCCAGTGTCTGGGCTTTGGGTCCTGGAATGGGCCGAGTGAAGGTGAGGTGGTGGTGGGGTGTATCCCATGGGTGGGCGGGGGGAACTCTGTGCGAAGAATCTGGTTCTCTGCTTTGGAATATGTCCTTTTGGCTATGCTTCTAGGCTAAGGACACACCAGAGTTTCTAAGAACAGCATACTTAGAAAAATCAAAAGAAAAACCTGGAGAAAAAGTCATCGTTGTGATGTTGTTGCTGTAAATGCCCTCAAAACCTCATTTCAAGTTCAGGGCTCCCCTCACCCACCTGCAAGTTTCCCATCACCTGGCCGCACTGGTCCGGTTCCTATTCCTTCTGCAGCTGGAGGTGCTGGAACCATCTGAGCGGCTCCCGACTGGAAGACAGATGGATGGGCCGCCCCGCCCCATCCCAGCCCCGACACAATAACAAACAGCCCTGTAAAAAGCACTTACATTTATGAACTGTTTATAAATTTACCGACTTTGATTTATGACCCTTGGCTGGACCTGACATTAGACTCTTTAGGGGTATTTCTTTCTTTCTGCCTTTCTCTTTGGGATTTTTTTTTTTTAAGCGTTAATGTTACAGTTCACATTCTTAATAGAGCCGCACGCCTGGAACTAGGCAGAAGACAGCTGGGAGCCCAACCAATGAGCCATGGGCAGGAACCGAGATGTGATTTATGCCCAGGGCTGGGGCTGGGGCAGAAAGCCGCTGCTGGTTGGTTCAGAGACCAGCCTGTGCTCCAGGAGAAGATGCCTGGGTTCAAAGGGATATTGGGAAAAGCAGGAAGGGGAAAACTGGATCTAGAGCTGTGTGGACCTCATCACCTCCTAGACATGTGACCTTAGGCAAGTGACCTGGCCACCCTGAACCCCAATTTCCTCATCTATGTAATGGGGGCAGTAATTCTGACCTGGCATGTTGTTATAAGGGTACAGGAGGTGATGCCAGTCAAATTCCTGGCTATGCCTCCCCTATAAAGGGGCTTGGTAAATGGGGATGAGCATTATGGGACAAAACTCATTTGAGCTGGGCACACTGGCCTCTGGAAAACTTTTCAAACAAGGCTTAGTCCACAATGACTTACCTTATTATTTATTAGCCAGTTGGTGTAAAGTTGGGAGTGAAGCATGCCTTTAATCTCTCCAATGGAGATGTGATCAGAGTTACTACGCACAGTTTGGATTCGTCTTCCCAGACCTGCAAAGGCTGAGAAGCTTGGAGGAAAGTGAGAATGAAGACTTCCCTTCACCCCCACCCCCACTATAGCTCTGCCCATCACCCCGCACACACTAAGAAAAAAACAAATATTACTTTCATTGTGTCCCAAACTTTATTACCTATGTAATCATCTCTATCTCCCTATGTCTGCCGAGGAAAGGAGGAAATGACATTTATTGAGCACCCTCAGTGATCAAGAACCTGGCAGGACTTTTGATTTTAAATCTCATGGACCCTCTTAATTGGGTACGCTGCTGCTGCTGCTAAGTCTCTTCAGTCGTGTCCGACTCTGTGCGACCCCATAGATGGCAGCCCACCAGGCTCTCCCGTCCCTGGGATTCTCCAGGCAAGAACACTGGCGTGGGTTGCCATTTCCTTCTCCAATGCATGAAAGTGAAAAGTGAAAGTGAAGTCGCTCAGTCGTGTCTGACTCCCAGCGACCCCATGGACTGCAGCCCACCAGGCTCCTCCGTCCATGGGATTTTCCAGGCAAAAGTACTGGAGTGGGGTGCCATTGCCTTCTCTGCTTAAGTAGGTATAGTTCTCCCTTTTTTCTGAGAAAGAAACTGAGGTTTGGAGAGGTGAGAATAACTTACTCATGATCACATAGCTAGTAAGTGGCTGAGATGAGAGGGAAACCCAGTCTAGCTCCTGTTGATCCTTTAGCCCCAAATTTCCTTTCTCTCTCTCTCTCTCTCTTTGTTTCTTTGAAACAAAAGAAAGCAGTGACTAGGGGGAGTCTCTCGACTTCTCCGGTGGCGCTAATTGTAAAGAACCCACCTGCCAATGCAGGAGACGTAAGAGACTCGGGTTTGATCCCTGGGTCGGGCAGATCCCCTGGAGGAGGGCATGGTAATCCACTCCAGTATTCTTGCCTGGAGAATCCCATGGACAGAGGAGCCTGGTGGGCCGCAGTCCATGGGGTCCCAAAGAGTCGGACACGACTGAAGCGACTTAGTACACACAGGGGGACTCTGAAAGTTCCGTCTGCCCTGTGAGAAGCAGCCCAGGGCACAGAGTGTCCGCTGGGGCAGAAATGTCCTGTGAACAGGCTGTGCCTGTTCCCCTGCTGTAATCCAGGCCGACTCCACCTCTCACCACAGAACCTAAAAGAAGAGCAGGAAAATCAAAGACAAAAGCAAAAAGCAAAAACCTCCTTTCTGCTCGGCCAGAACCCACCGGCAGTGAGGCTCTTGGACACCAGGTGGCGCCCAAGTAAGGCCGAACGAGGAGCTTCAGGACAGGCTCGCTCTGAGGGGAAACAGCGACCACAAACTCAGATGGAGAGGATTAACGTGATGGACGGCAAAAGAGACGTGTCCTGGCTCTGGTAGGGTGACCCTTTGGTGAGGGACTACGTGAGAGAGCGCGGTCTCAGCATCAAGCCCCCGATGCCACTCTCCTGCTGCCCCAGGCAGAGTGACCGGGCAGGAGCTGTGGCCACAGGGTCCTCCAAGGCAGGTGAGGGGGACGGGACATCGAAGGTGCGTGGTGCGAAGCAGTCCTATGGTTTACCTAAGACATCTCATTCCCGGTCCTTCTTCAGCTCTGGGTGACCCTCCGTGGTGCCCTGGGTAGACACCAAAAGATAGATGCATGTGGTTACATTCGAGAGGTCCTCCTTAGACCACAAGCCTCATTGCAGTCCAGGGAGGTCAGGAGAGGGGGCTGCCCTTCTGGAGCAAGGCTTTTCTATCCACCTCCCCCTCTCCTCTCCCATTGTCCACAGAGCCCTGATTCTTGACTTCCGCGTGGTACCATGTTTGGGTGCAAACATGGACATCTTGGGTCCAAGGGACATCATAGCCCCAAAACATAGCAACGTAGCTCAAGTGGAGAAGGGACAACTTGGTGTGTCCATATTCCCCCCTCTTTTCCCCATCACCCCATTACTGGCACTACTTCAGCCCTTCCAAGACATGTTAATTTCCAACATCCCAGTTTTTCGCATAAATCACTGAAAATAGTCTAGAAAACGCGATAGTCAAGACGATGTTTCCCAAACAACTTCTCCTGGCCAGAAATGGGACGGAACTCCTCTGTCAGCCTACATGTTCTAGGGTTCGGTTTAGGTGTAAGATCGCCCCACGTGCGTCTTACTTCCTAGGGGTTGGGGCCGGGGGTGGTGACTCTCTTCCACCATGGCATGCCCAGAAGGACAGGCCCCTGCCACCTAAGTGTCCCAGTCTGGAGACCCTTACGTTCCTCTCCATCTTCACGCTGTGGCTTCTAGAACCAAAGTCTTCTAGTCTCAAAGAGAGACTGAGTTCGTTTAGAGACTTGTTAATTACACAGCCAAGAGAAGGAAAGGGAAGGAGAAAAACTCATGAAAATGTTCATTTAAAGTTAATTGCTGCCCATACTGTTACTAATTGAAGCCGCTCCACTGGTTTTCACTTATGTACCTGTGTGTATTTAAGATGGGATATTGCACAGTATAAACTAAGCCACATCACAACCTAACGATCTGGAAAATCTTGGTTTAATAAACAAAGCTGGCTTTGAGTTACTCAGGAGAAACACCCGTGCACGCACGCACACACACACTCACACACACACACACATACTCACACTCCCAAAGCACCAGGATCTCAAACCTTCTGTACGCGTCTTTTCCTCCCTCGTTCAAATTACACACAGTCTCCGTCCCTTGCTCGCTCTCTTCCACTCTCTTTCTCTTATTAAATTTATTTTTAACAGCACCTTAAAAAAATAAACACACCCCTCTGTGCCACTCCTATGCCAGGTGCAGCCAGGGGCAAATTTTTACAGCTGAATTACATGACCTAAAATATGGAGCACATAATGAGGACATTGAGGGATACCCATCCATAGCACGGGGCCAACGGCTGGTGTATTAACATTCCTGGATAGAGCAGTAGCCGGGGCAGCAGTGGAGTCAGGCCTGGAGCCCTTACTCAGCATGAGGAATTATATATATCTTGGAACTCTTTCCTGAACCTAAACATTATTGCTGAGAAAGGGATAACAGTGTGAGCGGCCACCGCTCTCCAGCCAGGGCTCGCTTACTGCCACAGATGCGAGTTTGCCCGTGAGGCTGAAGGGAATCCACCAGACCCAGCTCTGGTCAGGACGGGGGCAAGGATGCAGAGGAAGTCCTTGGGAGGTCCTTGGCTCTGGAGTGGGGTTGACATGGCAGTGGATGAAGCCTGGCCCCCTGCAAGCCCAGGCTCCGTTACCCAAGACCCCTTGAAAGTGTGATGGGCTTCTGGCATCCTGTGAGCCTGCTCACTGTAATGACCAGGCGTTGCCCTGGAACCTCTCGTTATGTGGAGTTCAGATCAGAGGCCCCTTGAACTCAGCCATCTGTGACCACCGCAAGAGCTGGGAGAGATAGGGAAACCATCAAGCTACAGGAATTAAAGAAATAACAAAGATGGCTTTTAGCGTGTGGCTCTTGCTGCTGCTGCTGCATATAAGTCCCTTCAGGCGTGTCCGACTCTGTGCGACCCCATAGACGGCAGCCCACCAGGCTCCCCCATCCTTGGGATTCTTCAGGCAAGAACACTGGAGTGGGTTGCCATTTCCTTCTCCAAAGCATGAAAGTGAAAAGTGAAAGTGAAGTCGCTTAGTCGTGCCTGACTCTTAGCGACCCCATGGACTGCAGCCTACCAGGCTCCTCCGTCCATGGGATTTTCCAGGCAAGAGTGCTGGAGTGGGGTGCTATTGCCTTCTCCAGTGGCCCTTCCTAGATAGACATTATTTATTTGAACTAACATTCATAGGTGTGTGTGTCAGTCACTCAGTCATGTCAGACTCTTTGTGACCCCATCTGTCCGTGGAGTTTCCCAGGAAAGAATACTCAACTGAATTGCCATTTCTTACTCTGGGGGATCTTGCCAACCCAGGGATCAAACCCATGTCTTTTGTGTCTCCTGCACTGGCAGGTGGATTCATTACCACTATATCACCATAGCATAAAATTAATCACTAACCACTTTAAAATGAACAATTCAGTGGCATTTAGTGCATTCAAAATATTGTACAACCATCACTTCTGTCTAGTTCCAAGACATTTTGATTACTCCAAAAGGAAACCTCTTACCCATTGAACAGTCACTCCCCACCCTCTGCTCCAGTCCCTGACAGCTTCTGGTCTACTTTCTGTCTCCAGACTTACCTGTGTCATATGTTTCCAACATATGGAATCATACACTGTGCAACTTCTTATGCAAGATACAGATTTTCAAAACCTTCTCTGGATGTATAACATGCATACAGCCATGGATTCTAACTGTACAACTTGACAAATTTTCATAAATAGAGCACATGCAAGTAACCACCACCCAAATCAATAAACAGAATATTATCAGCCCCCAGGAGCCCTTCATTCTACCTTCCAGCCCTAACTCCTCAGGGAGAACCATCCTCTTGACTTCTGTGTCCTGGATTACTCCTGCCAGTTTTTGTACTGATGTTTGGGGGGGTGGTGGTGGAAGATTTTCCATCTTCATGGCTGTGTAATATTCCACCATGTGGCTACATCAGGATTTATAGATCCGTTCAACTGCTGATGAACATTTGGGTACTTTGAGCTTCCAAGCTATGTATTTTTTTTTTTTATTGGCTGCAGTGCACAGCATGTGGGAATCTTAGTTCCTGGATCAGGGATCAAACCCGTGCCCCTGCAGCGGAAGCATGGAGTCCTAACCACTGGACCACCAGGGAATTCTCCCAAGCTGCATATTTTTAATTGACATTCAAGTCCAAAAGCATGTTGAGTGGATTTCTCAGACAGTGGCAGTGGAAAAGCATCAAATCAGAGGAGGTGGGGATGTATTGGTAGAGGGGGTTGGACCAACTGGTCCCTGAGGTTTCCGTGGCTTGGACACAGTATGGTCTGAGGTACAGTGAGAGAATGCAGAGTAGAACCGAAGCATCTCTGAGCATCCTCTCTCTCAGTAAACTGGGGACCTTTATGGGGAAAGGGTGGCAGAGTTAGAAAAGCCCAGGCCAGTTTCCCGGCTTCAGTCACTGTCCTCCCAGCCCTTCTGGACCCCGGATAGACACTGCTTCCTCTGTCCACAAGGGCAGATCTCCAGGCCTGCCTGCCCGTCTTGTCCTCTGTAATCTATGTCATGCTAAGGGACAGAGAGCTGGGCACACAGTGGGGAGGAGCTCTGACCGATTGGATAAATAGCAGTCTGGGGGCTGCTAGGGCAGTGTGCTGTGAATCTGGGTCTGCCCCAGGCTCACAGTCCTTGGAGAGAATACATGCTGTGAGTCTGTTGTCCATCTGGCCTTGGCCAGACCCAGGGAGACACAGAAGGTGATCTCCAATACATCCCCTTACAGCGTGGCTAAGGCACATTCTCAAATTACCCCGCTTTAGAAATCAATAGCACATCAATATACATATATTTATATATATGTCATATATAAATGGTCATATGGTCATATAAACCATATATATGTCATACATATATATGACATTGAATTGTGCCTTTTCCTGTTATATAGTCTGTTCCGTTAGCTGCACAGCTAAGGCAGGCTTTTCATTTGCAGGTTCTGCCTGGTCCAACTCTATTTCTGGAATGAAGGTTTGGGGCAGCCACTTTGAAAACAAACAAAAGATTCAGGTGAAAGAATTCTAGCCTGCAGGCATTCAGACCCCTCACCTCCCGTGTCTATGCAGTTGGGATCAGGGACCCCTGGCTCTTTCACGTCCATCCTCTGTACTAAGCACAGTATGTAGGGGGAAGTGGATTAAATGCCCCCTGACCAGAAAATGTCTTCCAGGTATTATTCCCTTTGTGGGGAGGGAAGATGACTTTGGGTGTAGATTTCCCAAGACTAATTTCCTTTCCCATTATGGAGGCTGTAGGATGACCTCACTGCCTACCATCCCTGCAGACGTTACATCTTATCTCTCTAGGGAGCAGAGGGAGAGCCCAGAGCAGGGGCCCGATTTCTGGGTGACCTTGGCTCTTCCCACTGTTTTGTCTACTCTGCTCATCCTTCAAGGTACAACTTGTCTCCGTTTCCTGGGAAACCTGTTCCGCTCCACCTTCTGCAGCCTGGCTATCCCTGGTCACTCCCCTGGCCCTTGGAGTGCACTGTGGTTTGTCTTCCCTCTGTATTTCCTTTCTCCCTCCCCAAATCATAAGCCCCTTAAGTTGCAGGAGGAGGGGTGAGTGGGCCACGTCTTCTGCTGGTAACTAAGCTCCCATCACAACCCTCAGCAAGCCACAGGGCCTCAGTTAACCTTTCTTAAAAAAATTAATTTTTTAATTTGGCTATACTGGGTCTTGGTTGCAACAGTTGGGATTTTTAGATGCAACATGCAAACTCTTATTTGTGGCATGTGGGATCTAGTTCCCTGACCAGGGATTGAACCTAGGCTCTCTACATTGGGAGCATGGAATCTTAACCACAGGACCACCAGGGAAGTCCCTCAGTAAACTTTTTGGTTGTTCATAACAACAGCACAAAGTAATGGTGTGCTTAGGGTTTTCTACGGTGATACGTTTTTTAAATTTATTTATTTTTAATTGAAGGATAATTGCTTTACAATATTGTGTTGGTTTCTGCCATACATCAACATGAATCAGCCATAGGTATACACATTGCTGATCGAGGCTTTTAAATTCAGCATTCCGGGAAACTGAAGGCCAGAGATGTTAAGGAGTTTTGAGGCCAGTATCATTTCCTCTGATGGTTTATGGGGGCCTGGGACCCTCTGTTGAGTACCCCTGGTGTGGCTGTGTCCCAGTGGGGAAGGATGCTTGGATCAATTAGCAATGTCTGCTGTGGGCAGAGCGGTAGGGAGTAGAAAGTATGCCACAAATTTGCCATGCTTGATCTCATCCAACTGCTTCATCTTACAGTGGAAGAGACGGAGGTGCAGAGAGGGGAAGTGACTTTATCCAAGGAAAATCAATTTCCTAAAAGGACTTTGCGCTCTGGGCGATGAGCTAACACGTTGGCACCGTTCACATGCGGCTGTCTTGAGCACGGTCTCCCTAAGACCGTCTTCCGCTTCCCTTTGAGGTGGTGGATTTTGACACGGGAAGACATATTAGGAAAAGGCATGACTCAGATCTTCTGAAGCCGCTAAAGAGCATATTAAGCCATCGACAGCTTTTTCTGATTTTCGGTTTTCTTGCAGTAGTCGAACTGATTTTTTTTTTTTCTTTTTAATGTAAACAGATTTTTCCCTCTGTAGCCAGCCAAGCACCCCTCAGTGAATCTGTTGGAGTATGGCGGCTTTTATGACTTCAAAACCCAAAGACTTGAAAAAAGCAGCTAGATGTCATAAGAATTTGTGCTGCTTCTGCTGAGATCAGTCCCTAAGGTATCAGCTGGGACTTTGCTCCCTTCGATCCTCGAAATTGGCCCTGTCACCTTGTCTTGAGCCTACTTAGCCTTGACTTTATTCTGAATTATCTTCACAACGATTATCTGAACATCTCCTGCCCCAGTGGACAGTGAGCTTCTCAAGAGCGTGGATCGTGACTTATTAGCATGTTTTTCCCACAGCCCAGCAGACTGCCTTGAACTCTGCCCGTTCATGAATTTATTCATTCATGGATGCCCACATGCGGAAACCATTTGTGGAGCGCCTACCTTGCACGGATTAGATTCTCTATGGAAAGAACTGCTGGGATGAGATGTGCCATGCAGACACCATTGACTGTTAAAATTCTCATGGGGCAAGGGCTCAGCTGAATGTGATGTCTCGTCACATAACTTGATGCCTTTTACAGTGGTGAGTGCATGAACACAGGGTCCCAGAGGGAACTGATTCAAGGGCAGATTTGGAAAAGCTGGGGAGAAAGTGACAATAGTTCTTTGAGGCCAAAAAAAAAAAAAAAATTCAGTTTCAGAATCCCAGCTACTATTTGCCTTCTTTTTCTGTTTTTGTTTCTTTTATCTATTTTTATGGGAAACCTTTCAAACCCACACAGAATAGAGGGAAGAGTGTGATGAACTCTGTGGCTCTATCGGACGTCAGTGAGCTTTGGCTTCCCTGGTGGCCCATTGGTTAAGATGCTGTGCTCCCACTGCAGGGGATGTGAGTTCAATCCCTGCCCAGGGAAGTTCTGCATGCCACGAGTGTGTGTGCTCAGTCACTCAGTCGTGTCTGACTCTTTGCGACCCCATGAACTGTAGCCTGCCAGGCTCCTTTGTCCATGGGATTTTGCTGCCAAGAGTACTGGACGGTGTCACCATTTCCTTCTCCAGGGGATCTTCCTGATCTAGGGATTGAATCAAGGTCTTCTGCATTGGCAGGCAGAGTCTTTCCCAGTGAACTACCAGGGAAGCCCTCTGTATGCTGTGAGGCGAGGCCAAAAAAAAAAAAAAAAAAAATTACTTAATTAAAAAAAAAAGAGATCAATGATCTTTAGCTCATGACAAATCCTATTTCATCTTTGTCCTACTCTCTATCCCCTGCTCTGGATTATTTATTTTGAAGCAAGGCCTGGACACCCTAGAATTTGATTAGTATGTTTCAATAAACATTGATAAAAGAAAAGGGATATTAAAGATACTTGTAATTCTGTTACATGGAAAAATTAGCAATGATTCCTTAATGACCTCAAATATATAGTTCTGTATTGTCTCATGAATGTTTCCTTTTTATTTTTAAACAGTTGAATTTTTACTTGTTTGACTTGGTATCCAAATAAGGTCCATATATTGTGACTGGTCCGTATGTTTTTTAAGCCTCTTTTACTTCATAGCAATAGTTCTTAGCTAAGGGAAACTTCCACAACAAACTGTGGAAAATTCTTAAAGAGATGGGAATACCGGACCACCTGTCCTGCCTCCTAAAATATCTGTATGCAGATCAAGAAGCAACAGTTAGAACTGGACATGGGAAAACAGACTGGTTCCAAATCGGGAAAGGAGTATGTTAAGGCTATTATATATTGTCACCCTGCTTATTTAACTTATACTCAGAGTACATCATGAGAAATGCTGGACTGGAATAAGCACAAGCTGGAATCAAGATTGCCGGGAGAAATATCAATAACCTCAGATATGCAGATGACACCACCCTTATGGCAGAAAGTGAAGAGGAACTAAAGAGCCTCTTGATGAAAGTGAAAGAGGAGAGTGGAAAAGTTGGCTTAAAACTCAACATTCAGGAAACTAAGATCATGGCATCTGGTCCCATCACTTCATGGGAAATAGATGGGGAAACAGTGGAAACAGTGACAGACTTTATTTTGGGGGGCTCCAAAATCACTGAAGATGGTGACTGCAGCCATGAAATTAAAAGATGCTTGCTCCTCAGGAGAAAAGTTATGACCAACCTAGATGGCATATTCAAAAGCAGAGACATTACTTTGCCAACAAAGGTCCATCTAGTGAAAGCTTTGGTTTTTCCAGTAGTCATGTATGGATGTGAGAGTTGGACTATAAAGAAAGCTGAGCACTGAAGAATTGATGCTTTTTAACTGTGGTGTTGGAGAAGACTCTTGAGAGTTCCTTGGACTGCAACGAGATCCAACCAGTCAATCCCAAAGGAAATCAGTCCTGAATATTCATTGGAAGGACTGATGCTGAAGCTGAAACTCCAATACTTGGGCCACCTGATGTGAAGAACTGACTCATTTGAAAAGACCCTGATGCTGGGAAAGATTGAAGGCAGGAGCAGAAGGGGACAACAGAGCATTAGATGGTTGGATGTTATCACTGACTCAATGGGCATGAGTTTGAGTAAACTCTGGGAGTTGGTGATGGACAGGGAAGCCTGGCGTACTGCAGTCCATGGGGTCACAAAGAGTCGGACACAACTGAATGACTGAATGGAACTGAAGGGAAACTTTGCATCCAAGGGGTACTTGGCTATGTCTGGAGACATTGTTGGTTGTTGTCACTGGTTGGGGTTAGGGGGATGCTACTGGCCTCTAGTGGATGGAGGCCAGGGATGCCGCTCACATCCTACAATGCTCAGGACGGCTCCCGCGGCAAAGAATTATCTGGACCCAATGTCGAGAGCATTGATATTGAGAAACTCTGACCTGAAGGTTCCACCTCTCTCTCTCTTTTTTTCTTGTGATTTCTTGGTTGAGGAAACCAGTCTGTGGAGGCCTTGCAGAGACCCTTGCTTTGTATCTGCTTGATATAGTTCAATATATCCTTCTGAACTCTGAATGTCCTACAACTTGATTCAATCTCCCCACATCTTCTCAGGGTGGATTCTGTGCCCTGGCCCCTCCCACACAGAGACGTGGTCCTCAGGGGTACCTCAGTGGTAGAACCCGTTGCCCACATTCTGCTGGGTCCTTGTGCTGTTGGCTGTCCTGCCTCTCACACGGGGTCTGCCTGTGGACACCACCACAGGAACCCTCTGGTCACAGAGGATGTATTGGCAGAGGGCTCGGGCTCTCCTGGTGGCTCCATTTGACTTCCCCGTGCATCCTTCTCCCAAGAGGCCAAGTCATCCTCCAGCTTAAGCAAAACATCTGTCCTTTTGCGGTTTTGAATTTGACACTAAGAAACTTGACATTTCAAAGCAGGTTCCAGGAATTTAAGTTATTCTTCATTGAATTAGCCCTTAAAACAACCTGGAAGGTCTGGTTTCTGCAGTGGGCACTCTGTTCCTCGGTCCCCAGATCTAAACCAGGTATTTCGCATACACCCCACCCTGCATCCCCACCACTTGTCCAAAAGCTAGCTTCCAGTCACACCAACACTTGAGGACAAAGCCACGGAGACAAAAGGGGAGAACAAGACTCCTGCATTGTGAGCGAAACAGCTCAGGGCTCCACAATTGAGTTTTCAAGATGGGAGGGGCCCTCGCCCAATAATTGGACATGAAGTAAGACAGTCAACAACAGCGAGAGGTGAGAATTAACAGCAGAAGAACAAACAGGACTATTTTAAAACCCCAATGGTCTGAGCCTATTGAGGGTGGAGATAAATAACCTTACTCATGTAGCCCCAGGGTTGTAATTACTACTACCCATCATCAGAACTGAGGGTGCTTTTTCAGGTGAAAGAGTAAGAAAGGAAGGGAGATGGAGCTTACAGGATGGAGGGCTAACTGGTCTTCACTGTTCTGGGTGCTGAGGAGCAGAGAGAAAGAATAGCCTTGACCCTTAAAAGGTTCCAGTGGGCACACAGGCAGAATTCTAGTAGATTGCAATGAATTTCCTTAATGAGGAAGCCCCCAAGCTGGTGAACCGAATGCAATCTCAGAAAGCTTCCTGGAGGAGGTTGAAGAGGAGTAGCCAATACTTTGGCCACCTGATGTGAAGAGCTGACTCGTTGGAAAAGACCCTGATGCTGGGAAAGACTGAAGGCAGGAGGAGAAGGGACAACAGAGGATGAGATGCTTAGATAGCATCACTGACTCAATGGACATGAGTTTGAGCAGGCTCCAGGGGATGGTGAAGGACAGGGAAGCCTGGTGTGCTGCAGTCCATGGGGTCACACAGAGTCAGACGCGACTGAGCAACTGAACAATAGCAACAAGCCAAGTAAAAGAGAGATGGAAAGACCCAGCCGCTCTGACCTGCTGGGAGTGTGGCCTGGAGGGAAGGGTCAAGCAGGAGGGGAGCTGAGCTAGGATGCTCTTTGCAACACATAAAGCACTCAAAATTGGTCCTCAGAGTGAGAGGGAACTGTGAAGACTTGAAGCAGGGGAGAGATGGAGGGTGATTTACATTTTGGAAAGGTTATTTTGGCGGAAAGCATCAGGGAGAGAAGAGGAACAAAACAGAGGTTTACTTAGCGGTTGGCGGTGACCCACGCCAGCAAGGGAGAGTGTGCTCGCAGCAGATGGAGACCCAGTGGAGGGAGAGGGGATGACAAGATTATCTCGTTTCATTCTCCCCACGCCCCCGGAGGTCAGAACCTTCCCTCTGTGAGGAGGCAGACTCCTGGAACTGTCAAGGTCGGAGATATTGGGACACAGTCTGGATCTGAACCCAGCTCTGACTCCCAGCCCTAAGTCTGCCCCAGGCCACCAGGGCCATACTTCATTTTATGTCTTCAAGTTCAATTGTGCTCAACACAATCAGTATGCAGGAAATAAGGCAGAAACACAGTCTGTTTTAGCAAGATTTCCATAAAGCAAAATTTCTAAGGGCATCGTGAGAGGACTCAGGAAGCTGGTGTTTCCAGGCTCAGTGGGGATGGTAGAAGCTAGATTCCAGCCACTGGGAGCGCGGGTGGCAGGGGAGTGACAGAGCCTGCCATTCCTGGGGCAGGAGGGGGGCGCGTCACTGGGCAGTGAGTTGACCCCCTACTAGAAGGCCTGTCCCTGACCTAGAGACTCATGGAAAGCCGAGAATCCTTTGGGAGAGAAGGCCAGTGTGGGTGGCCTTCATGGAAAGCACAGACCTGGGTCCTGCTGTCCCAGGAGGGGTTTCCCTGGCAAAATCTGCCTCCATCAAACCCACCACCCAAGGGGCTCTTATTGGAAAGCATGGTGGTGCTGTGGGCAGAGAAGAATGGTATGTTTCAGCCTCTCTCTCTCACACACACACGCACACACACAAGCACACACACACAATCTTTGAAAATGTAAAAAGCAAGGGGAAAATGTCTCTTTGCACCATCTGGCTTGTTCTTTAAATAGCTCATTCCAAGAAAGAACTATGCTCTCCTTGCCTTAATTTATGTTTCTACCTTTCCCTTCCAATAGGCCTGCAGAAGGGAAGGGGGAGGAGGGGGCAGGTCTGATGCCGTGCGCGGATTCGGCAATGGCTTTGGTATGCTGCTGCCTACACAGCAGTATTTAACCCAATTACAGGATAATAAGGGCTCAGACAAATTATCTGCAAATAGATATGTCTATATGTAAACCCTCACATTTGGAACATGCGTCTGGGGCCAAAGAAAAGTTAAACGCTTAGCCAGAGAGGGACTGAGCTGAGCTCACAGCTTCCCCCCCTCCCAGCCCTGTATATGGAGATATTTGAGTTAGATAAATAAGAAATCCCAGGTACAGACTAGACGGTCCAGCCTTGATGCTGTCCAGATGAACAGTTTGGCTCTGAGACTGTTGGTATGGCGGGTGGAGGGGGTTGTCAGTGCCTGCCCAGTGACCCAGGGGATGGACGGGCTCTGCCGCTTGGCCCAGTGTGGCTCTCACATGGATTGCAAGTCCCCACCTCACCAAAGCTGCCCGCCCCCTCCCAGAGCCACTAGATGGACCTCCCCAGAGAAATGCTCACGAGCTATCCCCAGTGGACTGGCTTTAAGCCTTATAAGCAAAGCAGTGGGCTGGACTGGGAGGGCATAGGGGCAAAAGTGGAAAGTGCAAAGCAGCTGAAGTTTGCATTTTATGGTTTTAAACAATCAACCAATGTTGCAAGAGCTTTAGAATTTCACTTTACAGTAGAGCAGGAAACTGAGGTCCAGAGAGAACTGACTCACTCAGGCCACCCAGCTGGCGAGTGGGGAAGCTGAGACAGAACCCAGGCTCCTGGGCCCCAGTGCCAGGCCCTCTGCAGGACCCATGCTGCCCTCGAAACATGGTTGGGGTGCTTGAAAATGGTTCCAGGCAACATGACTCTGTTCTGAGAACACAATTTAAATTTGAAACCGGAATACACTTTCTTTTGTTTTTTTTTTCCTAATCGTTTACACCTAGAGGAAAAAGATTTTAAATATGAAGTATATGATGTGTGGGCTTCCCTGGTGGCTCAGTGGTAATGAATCTGACTGCCAGTGCAGGAGACGTGGGTTCAGTCCCTGGGATGGGAAGATCCCCTGGAGAAGGAAACAGCAACCCATTCCAGTATTCTTGCCTGAGAAATCCCATGGACAGGGGAGCCTGGTGGGCTACCGTCCAATGGGGTCACAAAAAGAGTTGGACACGACTTAGCAACTAAACAGCATATGTACAGTAAAAGTGGAGATTGCATGAGGCAAAATTCCTTCGTTACCATGTCAGGGGCATGTTTGCATATGTGTGTGTGTGTGTGATTGCATGTGTGTGTGGTTGCGTGTGTGTGTGTGTAGGTCTGTGTGTGTGTATGAATGGGTGTTCCCCTTCCACCCAGCGCTGTGATGTGTGAACCATCCTGTGGGTGTAACAGTTCACACCTCCAGCACGTGTCTCCATCTGCCCCACTGCGGCTTGCCTGCCCAGAGTTCTCTCCATTATGATAAATTCTGCCACACCTTAAAAACTTTCTTTAGACGGGCTGTTTGCTGTTTTATGTGGGGCAATTGACACCAGCCCACATCTAGGCCTTGGAAAATAGTTTTGGTTCCCAGAGAGAGGGAGGCAGGGCAGCTTTAACAGGCAGCCCAGCGGTCGGGCTTCTCCTGCCAAAGACACCTTGACAGTTTCCCCTGTCATTTCCAGGAATGTCTTAGATCAGTTTGACCATCTGTCAGGCTTTGAGGATGGTCGTGGCAGGGTCGGGGGGTAGGCTGGAGGAGGTGGGGGATGGTGGGGGAAAGGAGGAGAGGCCCAGGCTCAAAAGTCCCCCAACCTGAACTCTTGTAAGATGACACCCCACCCCCCAAATCTGCCCAGGCCTCCTCTTGCTGGCTTCTACCACCTGCTTTTAGTCCCAGAGTTTTCAGTGCATTTCAGTTTCCAGAGAGCAGGCCCTCAGCAGAGCACGGAGCAGGCCGGAATGGTAGAAAGACCGGGGCGCTGTGTTTGTAGACAGGAGGCCTGGTTTTTGTCGGGCGTGAGGAGGTGCCCAGGTGTTTTTGTGTAGCCCCCAGTGCAGGCCTGGCTGGCTGGAGTGGATTTCAATTCTCCTTTGCCAAACTACACTTCTGAGAGGTGTCAGATATCGAAAACCTCTCCCCCAAGCCAAAGCAAGCATTTGGGGGAGGAGGGACCCAGGAGGGGGGCTAGGGACGGTAAGAGAAGATGCCGGTTTAAAAAAATAAAAAGGAAAAAGCAAAAGCAGAAAGAAAAGTCTCTTCACATAGTGTTCCAAGTTGGCTGTTTCTTTTTAAAATAATTGGTTAAGCCGTGCATAAAGCCAGGTAAGTCTGCTCTGCATTGCAAAGGAGCCTGGGCAGACTGTTCTTCCTGGCATGGCTGGGGTTTGGGGAACCAGAGCTCTGCAGGACAAGGGAAGGGGCTGTGTCTGGTGACCCAAGGTGACCCGTCCCTTAAGGGACAACCAGGGGGAGAGAAGTGGCAAGAGAGGGTGTAAGGAAAGTCCTGGGAGGGAGGGAAGGATGTAGAGGGGAGGAAAGGAAGGGGAGAGGGAGATAAAGGAGGAGGGGGTAAAGGCGAGGGTCTCAGGCCCATGCCTGCAGGATGGGACCCCAGCTAGATCTCATGCGTGCAAGCCTCCTCCAAGCCTCAGTCCTTAAAAATCACTAACTGTTGACTGCTGCCCTTTCCATAGGGTTCAGAATTCTTCCCTCTAATGACTCATGAAAGCATAAAATTAAGACATTCTGGGAAGCCAAAGGAATCTGGTTTAAAATGTGTGTTTGGGGAATGGAAGGCATTAAAAGAATGCTCGTGTCTGGACCATTCTGTTGTTTTCTTCTCTTGTTTTCTCTTCAAATTAATGAATGAGTCACGGTCGTCTTTAGGCCCGTAAAATGCTGTAAAAGGGAGCGTCGGGGAGGGCTGGGAGCCGACCGTCTCATTTTCTCTGGCTTTTCCGACTCTTCAGACCCGCTGCTGTTTCCCTTTTCCTCTTTCTCTGTCTCCTGAGAAAGTCTCCTTCCCATTAATAAGCAACGTGACTCAAGCCCCCTTCTCCTCCCTCCTCCAGGCCCCAGGACCAGACCGCCTACCTTGAATAAAATCCAGCCAAGTTACAGGGATGTGCAGCCGGGTTCTCCCAGGCCAAACCCAGACCTCACCAGGGAGGGTCTCGCTGGAGCCCAGATTCTCACAACCAGCTCTGCTTCCTCCCCTGGGTTCTGCCTTCCAGCAGCTCCCCAAACCAAGGGCACCCCTTGGAGGGAGGCGGGAGCAGGACTGGCCCTATTCCACCAGAGGGTTAAAGAACAACCCCTTAGCTTCCAGAAAGTGCAGAAAATGTCTCTCTCCTGTATCTTAAAGACACCTCCATCCAAGCCCACTCTCTGGACCTCCCAGCTACCAAGACTGCCCCTTGCCCCCAAGGCATCATTCAGCCACTGGGCAGTTCAGAAATAGTCCCCAAGGACTGTAGCTCGCCGGGCTCCTCTGTCCATGGGATTTTCCAGGCAAGAATACTGGAGTGGGTTGTCATTTCCTTCTCCAGGGGATATTCCTGACCCAGGGATCGAACTGGCATCATTGCATCTCTTGCATTGCACAGATTCTTTACCACTGAGCTACCAGGGAAGCCCCAGAAATACTCTACATTTCATAATCATTTCTCAAGGGAGCCTCTTCTTTCTTCTGCCTCCACAAAAACACCTCTTCCCTTACGGCTGGCATCAGGAATGACTCTGATAACCCGAGGGGAAGAGGCAGGTCTCACACCTGAACAGCCCTATGGAGGACTCCTCAGTAGAGCTTCCCCAAAGCCCTGTGTCGTTACTGCTGATGACATCCTGGGCCTTCCTCCTGCCCGGTGGCCCTGATCTTGCTGATGGGCTTCTGCAGCCTCTTAGCTTCTCTGGGGATAGGAGGGTGAGGGGACCACAGACTTATTTTATGGAACACCCACCATGCGCCCAGATTTACATCTTTTTTTTTTTTAACATTAATATAATTTGGTAATGAGTTTGAGGTCCTTTTAATTTAATTTTTTGGCCATACCCTGTGGCATGCGGGATCTTAGTTCCCCGACCAGGGATCGAACCCATGCCCCCTGCCTCGGAAACTCAAAGAGTTTTAAGCTCTGACTCATTGTCCTTCTTCAGAAGACAGAACTGGTAGCATCCAGAGCCCACTGTCCTCAGGGACGTGGGCCACAGACTTGGCCCAAGGAGTGCATCTTGGAGCTGAAATCGGGCCTCTGTACACTGGTACCAAACTGAGTCTCGGAGACAGAGTTTTGGGTCAAGTAGAAGAGACCCCCACAGAAACCTGCTCAGTTTCAATCTTAGCTCAAGGCTAGGCAGCCTCCTTTGCCAGGATCAGACCTGCTGGGGAGGGATGTTGGGGGAGAGGACGTGGGGGGCCAAAACCCTCCCCCTTCTCTCTCCCACTCTCCCTATTCCAGCAGATCTCCAAAACCCTTTGTGTTGCTGTGCCCAACATTTACAAAGAATATTTATGCCTTATTACCAAGTTGCCCTGTGACAACTATGTAAATGATTAAATATGTATCAGATTCCCCGCGCTGCAAGTTTGATCTAATTACAACACTGCAATTCTACATACGTCTATTCTGTTTTTGTAGGTTCTTGCCTGTTGGGTATAGTCATTTGCTCAAAATAAATTGAGGGAACACTGTTTACATATGCCAGTTGCAGAGCCAGGAGAGAAAAGCTGATGTTTATGCAAGTTGTGATTATAAAATAATGACTGTGTTTTTTCAGCAAACAGACTAGGACTCCAAAGACATTCCACTGGAAAGCTCCCTCCTGTTCCAGGGAGGCTGCCATTGCTCAAGTACGGTGTGGCATCGCTTTTGGAATGGCCTTCAGAGTCCATTTGTGTGGGCCACGCGGAAAAAAAATAAATCACTCTGCCCCACCTCGTTATTGACCGAAAAATTCTATTACCCTGTTTGATTACTCACCTAATTCCCTGGGATGGGCCTCAAATGGCTTTCAATTGCTTCTAAATATCAGATCAAGCCTCAAATAATGAGAACTAGCAATCTTTGGAGGACATTTCCAAGAATGCTGAGCAGACTCCGGGAGCCATTCCAAAGAACTGCAATCCCGGCAGCGGGGTTGGAGGGTGAGGCCAGCGTTGAGCTGAGCCTTGAAGGGCAGGGAAGCTTTGAGTGACGATGCAAGCCCTCAGCAATTTACCAAGTGCTTTTCCCACCTGTTCTTTCTTTGCAGTCTCACAATCAGGGCAGGTGTTATGATGATCACTCTATGATAGATGAGGACTTTAAAGCCCAGAGGAAATCATATGTCTTAGTTACAAAACTTGCAAATAAATAATAAAATCAGGAATTGAAATCAAGGCTTTATGTTCCTTCATGCACAGCACCCACTGTCCCTCTATGCCCCACAGCATCTCAGGAAGCAGAAGCTAGTCAGCTGGGCCACCTGGAGGAGAGGGTTCCTACAGGAGGAGAGCTAAAAGGCCTGGCCAAGGGAGCAGGTTGAGCTGGCTTCTGGGAGGTCTTCAGAACAGATCAACAAGCATGGCAGACACTGATGCTGTAGCTACTGGCTAGAGACCAGTGCTGGGGACCACACAGGTCCTGCAGCCTGACATATTTTCTCTAGACTTGGATGCCAACCCTGCAGTCTGGCTTACTAAACATCTGCTCCCTGGCCTTCCTGAATCCTAGGGTCTAACCTGTTATAGCCAGAGTTTCTGATGATGGCTGAGGTATGCCAAGTGGTGGTTCATATATAAGGCATGGAAGACAGTCGTGAATAAGGTGAGGTTGCTGCTGGATGTGGGGACATCAGATTCCCTGGAGGAGGCATTTGTTTTTTTTTTTCTGCGACCATCCTGAGTAGTCCCTAACATCACAGGTGTGGAGTTTCCACAGAAACTGTCCTGTGGCATGGGTGAGTGTTGCCTCAGTCTGCACGGTTCCCAGCTTGGTTCCCTGGCCTTCCAACACATTTTATAAACTCTCCGATATTCTCTAATACATCCTTTTTCTTAAAAAATTTTTTTAATTAAAAAATTTCTTATTGGAGTATAGTTGATTTACCATGTTGTGTTAGTTTCAGATGCAATGCAAAGTAAATCAGTTATACATATTCATGTGCTGTGCATGCTCAGTCACTGAGTTGTGTCTAAATCTTTGCGACTCTATGGACTGTAGCCCACCAGGCTCCTCTGTCCATGGGATTCTCCAGGCAAGAATACTGGAGTGGGTTGCCATGCTCTCCTCCAGGGAATCTTCTCAACCCAGGGATTGAACCTGTGTCTCCTGCATCTCTTGCATTGCAGGCAGATTCTTTATGCACTGAGCCACCTGGGAGGCCTATACATATTCATATATTCACTCTAATAAATCCTTTTTTGTGTGAATCAGCTAAAGTGGACTCTGTTGTCTACAACCAAAACCAACTAAGCCCTCAGATCAATCCATCCTCCTGTTCATGGCACAGATTTTTCTTCAAACGATTTATTCAGCATTTACTGCATTGGCAGGTGTATTCTTTACCACTGGCACCATGTGGGAAGCTTGTACTTTGCTGTACATTTTTATTTGATATGACAATTGCCTTGTGATATAATTACTCTCACTTAGAGAAGAACAAACTGAAGCTCAGAGAGGTTAAGAAACAGAGCTCAGGCCACACAGCCAGATGTGGACAAGATTTTTAATTTGCCTATCATGCCATGACCTAAAACTTGCAGGGTAGCTTGGAAGGACTGGTGGATTGGTGATGGAATGAAGGCATGTGTATCTTTTAGATAGAAGAGGTCCAGTATGTCAGTCTGGGAGTATTTAAGGGGTCCTGGCTGCACAACTTTTAGAGGCCAAGGAGGTTAAAGGCCAAGGAGCTGAGGGAGGGACTGGAGAAGAGGCTAACTGAAGCCACTGTCCTGGAGAAGTCATTCGATATGTGCTATCTTTGGGTATGTCTTGTTTTCTAATCAGTGATCAATTTTGTAAAAAGGGGACCAGATTCCTGTGAATTGAGACCTATTTATTTTTTGGTGATGCTGAGTGGCATGTAGGATCTTAATTCCCCAACCACGGATCAAACCTGCGCCCCCTGCCATGGAAACAAGGAGTCCTAACCACTGGACCACCAGGGATGTTCTGAGACCTATTTTAAAGACCCTGGGAGGGCTCATTATTCCCAGGACAGTTATATAACTTTTCTCTTTGTTACAGAGAGCTTTCTGTAATCATGCTGGCCCCTGAGTTCTCCTTTGCATTGATAATTCCAGATTTTCACAACCAGGGACCACATGGGGCCCTTTCTTCCTCTGGAGTCTTGCCCAAGCCCTTTCCTTTGCTCTCTGGAAAAAAGACTGAGGCTAGAGTTGTGTTAGCATTTTCATTCCAAAACTTGCCTTCTCCCTGAAGAGGGGGAATTCTCATGTTTCTGGAACAAGGATCTTGAAAACCCAGGGCTTGCTTCTTCTGATTAAGTGACGAGGAACTGAAAATATGGAAAGCAAAGATTTACGTCAACAGACGCTGTGTTCTCACTCCTGGTTTCTTCCCCCAGAGCCCCTGCCCAGCAGGTGTGGGGCTGGCCGACAGTCAGGGGGCACTTCCGGAAGCCGGCTGACTTGGGGTAGTCCTTAGGAGGGCACTTTCCCCAGTTCCTCACCTTCGTGGTTCCTCACCCTCTTCACTCCCTTGCCCCCTCACCTCTTTTGTGGGCTTTCCCTCTCTCTTTCCCTTACTCTCTCACCCCTCACTTTCTGAGTCTCTTTAGCTCTACTCTCTTGTCCCTCCCTCCCAAAATTCTCATCCCCATCACATCCCTTACTCTTCTAATGACTCCCTTACTCCTTGGGCCCTTCACCCCCTCAGCCTCCTCATCCTTCACCTCCCTCCCTCATCCTTCACTGCTCACACCAGCTCCCTTGGCCTCCCTGCACCTTGGGCCCTTCCCTGGGCTACTTCTCCCCTTCATCTGTAATCTTCTGTTAGAAACAATACACCAAAGCCAACTTCTTGAAGATTCTGGCTATGATCATTTCTACAGCAATTTTGAGAAAACCCATCTCAAAAATGACCTGTGAAAGTCTTTTAGTCAGGTCCGACTCTTTGCGACCCCATAGACTGTAGCCTGCCAGGATCCTCTGTCCATGAAAATTCTCTGGGCAAGAACACTGGAGTGGGTTGCCATTCCCTTCTCCAGGGAATCTTCCCAACTCAGGGGTCGAACTCAGGTTTCCTGCATTGCAGGCAGACTCTTTACCATCTGAGCCAGCAAGGAAGTCCAAAAAATCACCTGAAGAGTAAGGAAATAGTACATTAAGGAGTATAAGGACTGAACTGGTCAGCCTTCAGGAGTGGTGTGATCAGGATTATGTCTCCATTTCCCTGTGATCCTCTTGGCTTAGCCCTTTTGGATGGCTTGGTTTCACTGAAGCATGATTTTCCAGATGGTGGCAAAATAGCTGCAACAGTTCCAGGCTTCACATCCACATACCACACCATAGAGAGCAATAGATAGAGCTCTCCTGCCCCACCTCACCCCTAGGTATTCAACATGAGTCCTGTACTTCAGTCTAATTGGGCCAACCTGAGCCTATCACTGAGGCCAGGAGGAGAAGGTTGTACTCTCATTGGCTTAGGCCTAGGTTCCTTCCCACCCCTGAGCAAATCACTGTGGAGAGGAGGATGAGACTGTGCTGCTTGGCTTATGGATGTGGGAGATGGAATACTTCCCCAAACAGGGTTGCCCCATGTGGGAGAAGGCTGGAAGACCATCACATTGTCCACCTCCCCAGGGAGCTGATCTTAGATATAATCTGATCCAGAGAACATGTGTTTTAGGTCCTGACAGACCTGATTTGAAGTTCAAATCACTGAAGCTTGAACCATTTGGTCAACTACTCTCAGGTTAAGGAAGATTTAATAAGTCACTTAACCACAATGAGCCTTAGTTTTTTCAGCTGTAAAATGGGCATAATTCTACCTACCTTCCAGAGAAGTAATATATGCAGATCTGTATGATGTCTGGACACCACGGGCATCTGTAGATGGTAGTAATAACACAGATGTTTTAAGCTCCTGAGCTCAGGAGCAGTCTCTGTCCCCTGCCCACCCCGCTACTGCCCCCTGCTGGAAGGAAGAAGCCCTTTGAGTTGCATTTGAGCCAGTCAAAGTGAAAGTCACTCAGTTCTGTCCGACTCTTTGGGACCCCATGGACTGTAGCCCGCCAGGGTCCTCTGTCCATGGGGATTCTCTAGGCAAGAATACTGGAGTGAGTTGTCATGCTCTCCACCAGGGGATCTTTCCAACCCAGAGATCAAACTCAGGTCTTCCGCATTGCAGGTGGATTCTTTACCAGCTGAACCAACAAGGAAGCCCAAGAATACTGGAGTGGGTACCCAATAGCGGATCTTCCGGACCCAGGAATTGAATCGAGGTCTTCGGCATTGCAGGCGAATTCTTTACCAACTGAGCTACCATGGAAGCCAGATGCCAATACAAAAAGCTCCAGGGAACCCCTTGAACCTTTCCAGTCCTTCTGGCATCCGGTGAGTCAGGGACTATGGAGATAGACCTGATCCCCTCATCTGCCACCTCAGGGAATCCAGAGAGAGGTTATTCCACGGGACACGCTCAGAACTGGCAGGCAGGAGACTGTGAAAACCGTGCTTGCTTCCAAAGTACCAAGCTAGGTTCTGGGAAGAAATAAAGGAGCAGTCTTGAGCCTGGACATGGATGTCATGCTTCAGTAATGAGATGGGCTTTGGGCTTGGACAACCCTGGTTCCAGTTCCTACATGGGTTTGTTGTGAAGACTGAGTACAGTAAAGCATGCAATTAACCTATGACTATGTTAAGGAGTAAAAGATTACAGATAAATGTTATTTTTAATTATGAACAAGTGCAAACAAAATATTTGTATTTGAAGGGTCTCTTTTCATTACATCTCTAATATTCTAGGATCTTTTTTTAAAATTTTAGGATCTTTTTTTTTAATTAAATCTGGAGTTCACTGAAATTTATAAAATGCTCATACTATCTTCTCAGTTCATTGGAGTTGCATCAACATATATTCATTCAACCAATATTTACTGAGCACTTACCAGTGACAGGTACTCTGCCAGGAGCTGGAAATACCATGAGCTGCCATGTATGGTTGTGTAAGCTGTGCTCTGTACCATTTCACGTGTCTAGTTACACCCTAATGTTTGTAAGTGAGTCCCCGCTCCCGGAATTGTGCTGTGCACAACCCGTACAGCCACGCAAAGTGCTTTACACTCTCTATTCAAATCATCCACCATTATATAATTGAAAACTCAGATTCATGCAGCAATGGAAAAGTAAGGAGTACGATGAGATTTTTATCAAAGGAGGGCTTGGAGTGAGGGGCAAACCATGCAGGACCTATTGATTGGGTTAAAAAAACTGGGTTAAAAACTCAAATCCTGAGTTTTTATTCCTGAAGCAATGAGAAACCATTGGAGGATTTTTTAAAGGGGAGCAACATGATCAGATTTGCATTAAAAAAAAAAAAACAAAACCTGCTGATTGCCATGGAGAGAATGCATTATCAAAAGTGCAGAAACAGAATCGTCCATGAGGCTTTTATGGGAGAGACATGGTCATGGCTTAGATTAGGATGGCAGGAAAAACAGAAAGGAGGGACACATTCAGAAGTCGACAAGTGCTAGGTTGGGAGGGGACAGGGAGGACTCAGTGGAGAATGGTGAGGAGCTTTTCTGAGAGGAGAAACCTGGGAGGAGGCTCATGATTGCCAGACTTCCTAATAAGATCTGTGAAGGTCTTTACGTCCATCCTTGTATTCCCATGCAGCTGAAGGTTGTCGTTCAGTCACTCAGTCCTGTCCAGCTCTTTGCAACCCATGGACTGCAGCACACCAGGAATCCCTGTCCTTTACCATCTCTTGGAGCTTGCTCAAACTCACGTCCATTGAGTCAGTGATGCCATCCAAGCATCCGTCCTCTGTCATCCCCTTCTCCTCCTGCCTTCAATCTTTCCCAGCATCATGGTCTTTTCTAATGAGTTGGCTCTTCACATCAGGTGCCAAAGTATTGCAGCTTTAGCTTCAGCATCAGTCCTTCCAATGAATATTCAGGACTGATCTCATTTAGGATTGACTGGTTTGATATTCTTGCAGTCCAAGGGACTCTCAAGAGTCTTCTCCAACACCATAGTTCAAAAGCATCTATTCTTAGGCATTCAACCTTTTTTATGGTCCAACTCTGACCTCCATACATGACTACTGGAAAAACGGTAGCTTTGACTATACGGACCTTTGTCGGCAACGTTAATGTCTCTGCTTTTTAATACACAGCTGAGAGACCTGAGGTCTAATGGGCGAGCAGACTGAAAGGAGTATGGAAGGACGCTCGGGGGTAGAACCCCAACCCAACAGCCCTGCTCAGAAAGACACTATGATCTCAGTGAGGTCAGGATCATGATTCTGTCATGATCTGTGCTGAGAGCCTCAAACTGAGCAGCAATCCTCACCCACAGGAGACAACAAAGCCAGCATCTGAATTCCCCAAAGTGCCTTTATGGAATCCTGCCCAGGGTGATGGAAAGATGAGTCAACCCCAGGCACCAGAAGTCTGGGAGAATTGAACGAGCCTCAGGAGTTTACCTGTTGGAAAGCCTGTTATTAGACTCCTAAAGGGCCTTAATCCAGCCCGCAGAGGCGCACCCTACCTGTATGCAAATCTCCTTTCCATCCTTTACTCTGGGGCCATTAGTCACTCGTGTCTCCTGGCTTCCAAATGTAGTTCTGCTCGGCAGAAATGACCTGCGGTGGAGCTGGCACCTCTGAGGACAAAGGTCACACACAGATCAACTGCTTTGCTTCTCTACCCACGAGCTTTGACAGAGGACCACTGCTCAGGACCTGGCAGACAGGCCACCTTCTCCTGGACAAAAGCTGGATCTCTGAACACCTCTCTTTCTAAAGCTTGGCTGTGGAGATGCAGACTTAAGCTTAAGAGCTGGGCTGGGTAGAGGGGGCCTGCTGGATGCTAGATAACCCAATGGATGATATTTCCAAAATGGCCTGCACTCTGGCACCTCCATGGAAAAAAAGAACTCCAACTGTCAGAACCATGCTTTACCAATAAGTTCAATCTCTAGAAAAGAATGACAGTAAGATGTAGGCTTTTAATGAAAGAGTCCAAAGCACTTGCCTTTTATTGTGTATTATTTCTCAGTTCATTTGTTTGTTCATTCACTTACTTGATCATTCAGAAAACATGATGGACCACCAAGTGTGTGCTGCGTAGCGTGCTGGAGAGAATGGGTGAGTGGAGGCAGCAGGGTTTGTATCCCAGCACACCAAAAGCAAACAGCCTCTCGGCCCAAGGTCTGTAAATTTCCACCTGCTGGCCAGATATGTCCCTGTCCCTGTTCCCAGCTGTGAGGAAAGGTGCTTTTTGATGTTTTAAATGAGCAGTACAGTCCTTAGTATAATAAATAGCCACCCAACAGGAATAAGAGGTGCTTATGGAATATGTAGCCAAAGAAAATATCAGCCACGAACTCCAGACCCTGCAGCTAGGGACTTCCCTGGTGGACCAGGGGTTAAGAATCTGCCTTGCAATGTCAGGGACATAGATTCGATCTCTGGTCAGGAAACCAAGATCCCATATGCTGGAGGACAACTAAGCTGGTGCATCACAACTACTGAAGCTAATACACCACAGCTAGAGAGTCCCTGAGCCACAACAAAAGATCTGCACTATGCAATCAACACCCCGCATGCTGCAACTGACACCCAACACAGTGAAAGAAATACATTTATTTTTAAAGAGACCCTGTGACCAGGTTTGTAGAATGGATTATTAAGGGAGGGCTTTGCCTATATGGCAACCCACTCCAGTACTCTTGCCTGGAAAATCCCATGGATGGAGAAGCCTGGTAGGCTGCAGTCCGTGGGGTCACTAAGAGAGGGGCACGATTGAGCGACTTCACTTTCAGTTTCCACTTTCATGCATTGGAGACAGAAATGGCAACCCACTCCAGTGTTCTTGCCTGGAGAATCCTAGGGACAGGGGAGCCTGATGGGCTGCCATCTATGGGGTCGCACAGAGTCGGACACAACTGAAGCGACTTAGCAGCAGCAGCAGAGAAAGTGAAATGAAAGTGAAAGCGTTAGTCACTCAGTTGTGTCAGACTCTTTGTGACCCCCATGGGCTGTAGCCTGCCAGGCTCCTCTGTCCATGGGATTCTTCAGGCAAGAATGCTGGAGTGGATAGCCACACCCTCCTCCAGGGGATCTTCTCAACCCAGGGAATGAATCTGTATCACCCACATCGCAGGCAGACTCTTTACCATTTGAGCCCCCAGGGAAGTCCCATATCTAGAGAAGCAAGTAGTAAAAAGAATAGCTCATACTTGGGTTTTCCATGCTCCGTCAAGCCTCATAACCACCCTATGAAATGGGTACCATGGTTACTTCAACTCTGCAGGTGAGGTTTAGTGGGGCATAGAGAGGGTAAACAGCTTGCCCGGTGAGTGATTAAAACACACAGCCCAACTCACTCTGAGGGGGCCCAGCAGCAGGGCCTGGGCCCTAACCACTGCACCACACTCTCTCCTCCCAAGTGCTTCCTGGAAGGAGCCTGACCCTCTAGGAGCAAGTATGTCAGTCTATCCACACTGTCTTCCTTGGCTGAGTTCCAGGATGAGCACATTAGTAGGAGAAGAGACTGTATTTCAGAATGAGACTGAGAACTCTATCCACGTGCTGGTACAGTTGGGTGGGAGGGTGACTGTTTGAACCATTGTCTTCATGGGGATGCAGTGACTGGATGGGTGTCAACCCAGAGGGCACTTTCTGGAGGAGAGTCACACTCTAGAACGTTGGGACCAAGCATTCTGGCAAAGTTGCCCCCAGCTCTGTCCTACTGAGTGTTTCCGTTGGTGGCTTGGAAGACAAGTGGAGCGGCTGTCCCTATGAGCCAGTAGAGACCAGATGGAGAGCCAGTGGGCCATGGAGATCTCTGGTCTTTCAAGTTGGTGGTCTCCCTGGAGGAGGAGGAAGAGAGGAGGTGATTAGAAGCTTTGATGAGACAAGTTTTGGAAACAAAGGCAGTCACCACTCAGCATAAGGGGGCATTTACTGGAAGGTTGACCCTGGCTGGATCCAGTGAGGATGCTGGATTTGCAGTCTCCTGTCCAAGTCCTAGACACTCTGGAGCCTGGGTTCAAATCCCATAAGACCTGACTGAGTCAGCGGAAAGGGTGTCTCACTCCACCTGTAGGCGATTTCCGGTGACTGGATCTCTCAGCAGTGATGCAGACGTGAGATCTGTAAGCAGAGGCGAGGTTGGGACAGGGGGTCAGCCCAGATGGCTTGCTTGCACTGGCACCCTGACTCCTGAGAACGCCTGCAAGTCTCCTGCTCAATCCGCTCCAAAGCCTCGGCCCAAAGACAACTGGGTCACTGCCATTTGCAGATTAGCAGGAATTAGTTTAGGCTGTAGAAATGTAGACTGGAGAGCAGGTAGTGTATTTTTTCTATAAGGTTAAGGAACTAACCAGGGCGTTGGCTGTCATCAGGGTCCTGCAAGCCAGCTGGGAGGATGTATCAGTTCCCGGTGCTGCTGTGACCAAACACCATCCACCCTGTGGCTCGAAGCAACACCAGTGATTACCTCCGGTTCCCTAGGTCAGAGGTCCAACACGACATGGCTCATCTGAGGGCCTCAAGGCCAAAGTCAAGGTGTCTGTTGATCTAGGCTCTATGTGGACCTTGGGGGAGGTTCACTTCCAGGATCATTTGGGTTGTTGGCAGAATCCATGTCCTTGCTGGATGCCAGCTGGGAAACTTTCTCAGCTTCTTAAAGCCACACCTTCCCCATCATCATGTCCCCTCCACCTACTAGTGGCAAAAGTGGGTCAAGCTCTTTTCATGCTTTGAATCTTTGCCTTCTTCTGCCACACTTCTTAGACTCCAGTCAGAGAAAGTTCTCTGCTTTTGAGAACTCGTGACTTAGAATGGGTTACTCTGATAATCCAGACTCATTTCTCTGTCTTAAGGTCCCTGACCTTAGTTACATCTGCAAAGTTCCTTTTGCTACGTAACAAAGCGTATTCACACGCGTAACATTAAGAGTGAAGGTCATAGGGGCCAAAGTCCTGCTCCCCTGCTCTCCAAATTCTTACTTCTTTTGTGACCAGTTCATGGTTCAAGCCTTCTCAGAATGTAGGCTTCTTGCTTATTTAACAGTTGGGTATACTGTATCTGTTAAAATGCCCTTTTAAAATCCACCTCCTCCAGGAAGCCTTCCCTGATTGCCCCAGCTCTAGCTCGGTGCCCTATTGTTTGGTGTCCTTTAGCAGAGAGGCTTTCACTTTCTACCTGTGGGGTTGGTTGCTCTGTAAGCAGCCTCAGGTTAACTCACAGATGTGCAATCAGACTTGCCAATATAAGCTTCTCAAGGTCAGAGAGTACATCTCAATATAACTATTATTATTATCATTAGTATTTGTAGCTCTTTAAAAAGGATAAAATGAGGTTGGGCACTTGGTGACAAGACCTAATGCTTAGCCAATTACTGTAAAGATGTGACAGTGAATTCTAAAAAGGAGGCAGAAGAGGGGTGGTGTGAACTTGGTTATTTTTATCTCCCTATCCAAAGTGAGGGCTTCCCTGGTGGCTCAGATGGTGAAGAATCTGCCTGCAATGCGGGATACCTGGGTTTGATCCCCAGGTTGGGAAGATCCCCTGGAGAAGGGCATGGCAACCCCCTCCAGTATTCTTGCCTGGAGAATTCCCATGGACAGAGGTGCCTGGCGGGCTACAGTCCATGGGGTCGCAAAGAGTCAGACACGACTGAGTGACTAAGCACAGCACATCCAAAGTGGCGATGCTGGGGATAGAGTTATTAAACTCAGGCCCAGCCTTGGCTTCCCAGATCTTTCAATGACCTGCTGGTGGCCTTGAGCATTTTATCCTAATCTCTCTCTTCCTCTGAGCTTCATCTTTCTCTTCCCTGAATGAGGACACCAAGCCCACCTCAATTAAATGAGAGCACCCAGGGGTGGCACCCAGCAGGCACAAGGCTGCTCTGAGGCTCTGCCTGTGGCCCTGTCTCCTTGCCCCCACATGAAGCCACATTGTTCTTGGACTTTGTTTTGCTCGTGGTTGCTTCCCCAACATCGAGACCAGGCTCTGCACACAGTAGGTGCTTAATTTTTGCTGAATGGAGAGACCTGTGGTGCATCCAGCTGTCAGAGAGTGATTTTCACAAAAGCAGTGAGTTTGCCGGGGGCCTGTCCCACCTGCTCCCTGTGCCTGCATGTGCAGCCCTACATCCAGCCAGGGCCCTTCATTTATTCCCCAGCGTGGGCTCTGCCCCCCATGACCCAGGAGCTCCTGGGCATTCCCTGGCCAGGATTTATGCCCCACTGCCTGGTCCCCCGCTGGGCAGGCTGCTCTTTCAAGTCCATGCGCATTCTCTGATCCAACTTGTCCCTGTGCTCTGCTCCCAGCGCTGTGGTCGCTGGGTCATCCTGTGGTTTGCTGAAGGTCAAGCCTGGAGCAGTCTACATTTTCTTAAGCAGAATGCAAATGCTACCAGCTGAGAGGCCTCCTGGAGGGCACTGGCAGTGAGTCCTTCCTTCAGCTGGGGCCCACCCCTACCCCACCCACATGCCTACAGGCACCCAGTGTGGAAGGGGCCCCTCTCCTTTGATTTCTTACGCTGCAACTCAATCGTGTGTCAGCTGCTATCCTGACTCCAGAGAGGCAGGCTGGGCCAGCAAACCTGGATTCACTGGGGGTCCTACATCTTTCCGGAAAGAGTCAGGCGGGGCACCTTCTAGTTCCCCAGGAGGAGAAGGGGAGCCCTCAGCCGAGGTCGGCCCTTTCCTCACAAGCTCAATGGCAGCATCCTTGGTGGCTACCGCCAGCTCTGTCCATCCTGGGGAGATGACTGGGAGAGCTCCTCGGCTAGAAGTCAGCGACGCCCCCCACCCACAGCCTTCAGATCCACTGCGCCTCTGGGCTTGCCTCTCCAGCGGACAGCTGTCAGCCCTCGAAGGCCATGAACAGCGGCTCCGGGGATGGGAGCCAAGAGGCCAGGCCCAAGCTCTATCCAGGTTCCTGTGTGTCAGTTCCTGCCCCTCCGCCTTCTCGTCTCTCCCTCCCGCCCTCTGGCTTGCAGAGCCAAGGCTGGACTCCAGCCATGACAGACTTGTGACCGGAGGGCCAAGCAGCTGAGGTGAACTCCAGTCGGTTGTGACATCACCCTTGTTCTAAAAACCTCCGCTTTGGCTCCTCTGACGAGTTCACATCCACTTTAGGGTTTGGCTCCAGAGCCACTGGTCTTACTTACTCCATATTACCTAAAAAGAGCTACTTAAGTTCTGCAAACCTCCCCAGCCGCTGAGGTCAACTGCAGCTCGTGTAACGACCATTCCAGCATTCTGGGGGAAAGGACAGGGCCCGTGATGCTTTTGGCTCCTTGGAGCCCTTCTGCGGAAATCCCTGCAACCACCAACCAAGTATGTCTCAAATCTTCTTTAAATATGTTCGTATTTTCAAAACATAGAAAGCAACAGTGGAGCTTGGCTGCTCACAGGCCGCACCAGGAGGAGAGAGGCAGAACTCACCCCTTGCCACTTTCATCCCTTCTGTCCACAGGATCTTGTTTTCTGCCTGGAGCCACTTATTGCTGTGCGTGTAATGAGCTTCATGTGATCAGGTACTTGGCTGGTGAAGGTTTGATTCTTATCTTTGGGGAGGGGCCAGTAAGGCTACAGTAACTGTAATAAAGTAATATTTCTGTAGCTCAGAACTGTGACAACCCAGTCCCAGGTCTCCCCCCTAGCTCCTCTATCGCAGTCATCCTGGCCATTCGGTGACATCTTTTTTTCATTTTTTTTAATTTACTTATTTGGCTGTGCTGGGTCTTAGTTGTGGCATGTGGAATCTTTGATCTTCATTGTGCCATGTGGGATCTTTAGTAGCGGCATTCAGACTCTTAGTCACAGCCTGTGGGATCTAGATCTGTGATCAGGGATTGAACTCTGGCCCCCTGCATCAGGATCACAGTATCTTAGCCCCTAGACCACCAGGGAAGTCCCTCAGTGACATCTTGTGTCTTGGCCATGTGGGTCTCTGGCTCCAAGGCTGCTGGTTCAGGTGGAGACTGAGGTGACTCAGTGTCTTTTTCACTAGCGGCTCTTCTCGTGACATTAGCCAGGAGCTCCCAGATTGCTACCCTCTGTCCCAGCCCGGTCTCTGTCCTGAGTGCTGATGGATTAAAGTGAGCAAGCATCCCTTCCCCCCTTGACAGCCCCACGGTGACCAGTCTTGACCCAGTGACACCATCCTTTTTCTCTCCCAACCTCCTTTCTGTGGAACTCCGGTCTGGGGTGCAGGTAACTCGTGTAAGAGGGCTGTGTTGGAAGGCTTTGGGTAAAGGAGCATGAAAGGAGAGGACGATCTGAGTTATACACATTCTAATTGTTTTAAGAATTTCCCTGCTCCTCTGGACATAACCCATTGTCTTTGCACCAAGCACATACATTTGCATCTCACTTCCCTTGCAGAAATGAAGTGAAAGTTGCTCAGTTGTGTCCGACTCTTTGCGACCCCCATGGACTATATAGTCCATGAAATTCTCCAGGCCAGAATACTGGAGTGGGTAGCCATTCCCTTCTCCAGGGGATCTCCGCATCCCAGGAATCGAACCCAGGTCTCTCACACTGCAGGCAGATTCTTTACCAGCTGAGCTATCAGGGAACTTGAAGAAGTGACACTCAAAAGTGACCCGTAGTAAGAGCCCCTGGGGGGATTTTCAGCCCTTCCACGCTCACATGGGGTCTGCACTCTGGATGAGTGTGGCAAACAGTCCTATTGCCTACAGTGCTAAATGAACTCGGTATTCAGCACCACTCAGGCCCACATCTCTGGAAGGCAGGGCTGGAAGCCTGTGAACTACATTTCCCAGAATCCACTGTCAGCAGGCATCCCATTTATATTCTGCAATGACACACTCATCTGAGAACTGGAAGAGAGAGGGGAGACACTGACCACATGTTTCCTCCAGCCGTGGTGGGCAGTCACATTGGTGTGGGCAGATGTGGAGTTTTGCAGCCACCTCTGGTTTTTTCCCTGTGAATCACCTGCCTGCCTGCTATGGGTAGTTCTAGTAGCCAGAGCTCTAGAATTAGGAGTGGTTTCTTGTGGTAGTAAATTTCTGATGTCCTAAAAGCTGGCAGTGGATGTAGAGCCAGTGCCAGCCTTCCCTTCCCTGCTCATCTTTTCAACTGTCTTATACACACTCAGTTCCCTGTATCCCTGTATCAAATCCCTCTTTCTGCTTGAACTACATAAATTGGATTCTGGTTTTCTGACAGATACACACATTCTATATCCTTCACACCTTCTTCTCTATGAATAGAGTCCCGATTTTAGCAGGGCAGACATGTCCAAATGTTATTCTGACCAACTGTTGTTGTTTAGTTGCTGAGTCATGTCCAACTTTTTTTTAAATTTTATTTTATTTTTAAACTTTACATAATTGTATTAGTTTTGCCAAATATCAAAATGAATCCGCCACAGGTATACATGTGTTCCCCATCCTGAACCCTCCTCCCTCCTCCCTCCCCATACCATCCCTCTGGGTCATCCCAGTGCACCAGCCCCAAGCATCCAGTATCGTGCATCGAACCTGGACTGGCAACTCGTTTCATACATGATATTTTACATGTTTCAATGCCATTCTCCCAAATCTTCCCACTCTCTCCCTCTCCCACAGAGTCCATAAGACTGTTCTATACATCAGTGTCTCTTTTGCTGTCTTGTACACAGGGTTATTGTTACCATCTTTCTAAATTCCATATATATGCGTTAGTATACTGTATTGGTGTTTTTCTTTCTGGTTTACTTCACTCTGTATAATAGGCTCCAGTTTCATCCACCTCATTAGAACTGATTCAAATGTATTCTTTTTAATGGCTGAGTAATACTCCATTGTGTATATGTACCATAGCTTTCTTATCCATTCATCTGCTGATGGTATGTCCAACTTTTTTGCCACCCCATGGACTGCAGCCAGGCTCATCTGTCAATGGGATTTCCCAGATAAGAATACTGAAGTGGATAGCCATTCCCTTCCCCAGGGGATCCTCCCAACACAGGGATCGGACCCACATCGCCTGCATTGAGAATTCTTTCCCAACTGAGCTACTTAGGAAGCCCATTTGGACTGATGCTGCTAAGTCACTTCAGTCGTGTCTGACTCTGTGCGACCCCAGAGACGGCAGCCCACCAGGCTCCCCCGCCCCTGGGATTCTCCAGCAAAAGTCTGCTGGAGATTTGGAGGAAACATTTTGCTTTTCTGATATGAGTATTGCCTCTTTTTCTTTGATCTTCATTCCTGTTTTCTACTTTCTGGTTATAATTTGACCTTAGTGGCTGTCGGTTCAGTAGCAATGTTGTGACCAGCATGGAAGGGCCAAGGAAATTGCTGAGGCCTCGGCCTTGGAATCCTTAACCCCTGAACTAATACTAGGAAATTTTTTTTCTGGACTTCTTGTTTTGAGAGGAAAAAAAATTCTCCTTAATTTATGTTAGTCACCGTTGACTCATGATTTCTGTTACTTTTAGCTAAGCTCAGTCCTCACTAACACTGTAAGAGGTGCCCAGCTACTTCATCTCTTCGGGAATCACTGTCAGACTGGGCCTTGTTACTTCAGGCGTGTTCAGATAGAACTTTACAGAGAATTCCTTCCAGAGGCTTCTTGGCTTCTCATCTGAATAAGCCCTCTCAAGCTGCTTCAATCCAGGCATGTCCAGGCAGGTTTGCATCCACAGGATGTGGGCTTCTTAGACAAACTTTCCAGCATTAGAGCATGTATGGGATTTATCTAGAATCTCTTAATCAAACAAACTGAACTCTAAAATAGAACTTGTCTCTTTCATCGCTCCAAGGCTAAGGTGTACCTAACAATCAGAATAATCTGTTATATATAAACCAGGGGCAGAAATCTATACAAATAGACAAAACAACAACAACAAACCAAATCCCCCCACCCTGCCCCCAAAAGCTACTCTTTCAGGTCTTATCATAAAAAAGAACCGGCCTACTTTGGAAAAAGTTCTAATTTATATGGGTGATTAATATAGGAGTAATAATGACAGAGAAGTATGTATGCTTTTGCAAGTTGATGATTCTGCTTATTAAGGGGAAAAAAGGAATTTTGTCCTAAAATGCAGAGTTTGATGGTTCCAGACATAAAAGAAGATGGTGAAAGGAGAAGACCTCTATGAATGGAGGAATTAGTAGAACTTTTGTGAAAAGAGAATTTTATTTGCCTTGAATTATAATACCTACAAATAATGAGTATCAAAATAGGCAATGAAAAGTAAAATGTAAAATTTTGCCAATACTGGCTAAGTTTTATGAGCTTATTCATAAGATTTTTTTAAGAAACAGAAACCTGTTACGCATTTACTGCAAATATAATATCAATGCAAAAGTCAGAATTTTGTTTTCTTTCTGCCGTGGTGACAAATTGGTCTTGGAGTACCCAGTCTGCTTTTAACACGTGATATAAAAGTTTTTTTCTTTACCTAGAGAGTAAAGATTTCATATTTCAGAATGACTTTGTGTACTTAGTGCTTCCCTCCTCCCCACGCTTTTGATTGTTTTTAAACAGAGTAAACTACAAGACTTTCTTATTTTTTGAAACAGCTAAATTCTCAAGACTATCTTCAAGTTTGCTGGTTTGTTAGAACTCACAAAACTAATAGCAGGTTATAATCACAGCTAAGGTTTCTTACTGAAAAAAGGAAATAGAGGGTTTCCCTGGTGGTTCAGTGGTTGAGAGTCTGCCTGCCAATGCAGGGGACATAGGTTTGATCCTTGGTCCTGGAAGATTTCACATGCCAAGGGGCAGCTTAGTCCATGCAGCACAGCTATTGAGCCCACACCCTACAGCCCATGCTCCACAAGAGAAGCCAGCACAATGAGAAGCCCGTGCTCCACAACTGGAGAACGCCTACACCCAGCAACCAAGGCCCAGCACAGCCAAAAGTGAATAACAAACAAATACATAATTTTTAAAAAGGAAATAGAGCAAGACAATAGGAAAAAGACTACTTACTGTCAATTTAGAATATTTTACAGACCCATAAAGACAAGTGTTAACCTGTGTAAAATTAAGATTGACACAAATGATTTTTGTCCAATAGCAGTGTAAATGAATTTGGTTCAGAGGAGATATATCTGTTTCTGTCTTGTAGAGAAGAAAACTCCAAAGGTTACAATGTTTTTTTGCTCTGTGGGTTATTAAGCATTTATGTTTCTAAATTAGTGGGGATAAATAGTTTGCTCACTCCAGTTTTCTTTGAATCAGTCTTACTGTCTTGCTGGTTCTGCTGATATGTGCTCACTTGAAAGCAAACAAAACCCTGAAGACTCAGAATGAAAACACATCAAAGCTGAGATAAGTTTTTTAATGCTCCTTTGAAAAATATCATACATGTGAATCATCTGACTCTGCAGGAAAAGAAAGAAGATAGGATATTAATCATCAGCTGTAACCTGGAACATCTCCCAACCCCATGCAACAAACCCAAACAGAATGTCTTATGAATACTGTTGAAATATTGATAAAAAATCAACCAGATAATTTACATTGCTAGAGTGGGAAACAATTTACAATTTGTTTCAACAAATATGTGACTAGCTTATCTTGCTAGTATTGGAAATGGGGGATGTAAACAGTGCTCGGAAGTTGCACCATTAAGAAGTGAAAGTGCTAAACACTTAACCATATAATCAGAATGGCAATTCTCTTCCATTCAAGTTCAAGATCCCAATAAAGAAAATCTGAGATCATCAGGGAGGAAGAAAGTAAGCGATTATCAGGGATCAATCTTATATTAAAAAAGCATTTGAAATCATCAACATTTGTGGAAAAAAGTTTATCAATGACTGTCAATAAAGAAGCAAAAAATTAGGAATTACTATTAGAGTTGGTAGCAATATCAAGTGGTTATTTAAAATATACCCAGAATTTTCAGATGTAAAATATCTAATAGACTTCAGAAACAGTATTTTCAATAAGGTCATATTATTATAGTCTAGCTTATGGTCCTGCTTGTTATAAAACATTTGCCTACTAAAATATGTAATTGCTTTTTGGAAAACTTATGCATCAAAGCAGTCAAATGTCAATCATGGTTGACAAAGCTTTAGCTCTTTCCCACTGAAGTATTGTTAAAAATTTACTTAAATATGTGAAGTTTAAGACTTTGAAATTAGTTTAATAGATTTTGTCTATCTTATGGAACTGAAAATAGTGATGTTTGAAGTAATATATCTAACCTTATCATCAGTGTTTGAGAAGAATAATTTTTCACTGAACAATAGTTATATAAAAATCTCATTGGATTTCGTACAGAGTACCAGTATAATGCTATGGAAAGTTTGTGATATTTCAACCAAGATTTTAGGAAAATTTCCAGTCTGATTTAAGTTGGTAAGTCACTGTGTTCAATTATCTTTGAAAGATGCAATGGAAGATGTAAGTAAGATAAATCACTTTAAATCTTTCTACCATAAACTTTTATTCTTCAAAAAAAAATACAGTTAGGGATTGAATAATACATTCAAAGAGCTTAGGATTTAGAAAATAAAAACTGGAGGAGACCTCGAGGGGCCTCCTACAGTTTAAGAGATACAAAAGCAGGTTGAAAATTGTGTCAAGATTTGGATTTTTTGAAGAGAAATTATGGAGAGCAATAGTCGAACATTTTGAAAATAATTTTTTAGAGATTCAGATTTAATAAGTAATATCCTAACAAAAAAGCCAACATTTGGCCTCTCTACTCGGCTTGCAGGATCTTAGTTCACCAAACATTTGGCCTCTCTACACGGCTTGCAGGATCTTAGTTCACCAGCCAGGGATTGAACTCCTGCCCTCTACTGTGGAAGCCCAGAGTCCTAACCACTGGGCTGTGAGGGAATTCCCATACCAATTCTTTTTTGAACTTTATAAGAAAAAAAAGTTTCTGTGATGGTTAATTTGGGGACAGTATATTCAGATAAATAGGAGAAACTAAGGGAGAAAAGCAGAAGCTGTCACAAAGTGGGTGATCTTCTGGTTTGTCCCCAGAGATTCTCCTTCCTTCTCTGCTCTGCTCTCTATTTTGGCAAAGCTGACCTGATGGGCTTGTCTTGCTTCTGGGTACTCAGCCTGCCCCTGGGGTTTGGCAAGTTGGAGAATCAATGAGGTCTGAGAAAGGAAGGGTCTGAGTCCAGATGATCATAGCTGGTTCCCTCCTGGCCTGGGGGCGGCAGGGGTTGGTGGTGGAGGGGGGAGTCTCACTAAGGCCAGCAGCTGCTCCTCCTGCCCAGTTCTCTCCTCAGATGCTGGCGTCTGCTCACGCCTCCTCTGGCCTGGGCTGGGTGTCTCCCCACTGTGGCCAGCTCTTGGGTGCTGCACTCCTTCTTCCTGGCCACCCTTCTAAGAGCTGCTTCATTAAACTCTCCCCCAATCAATCACCCAGTTTGCATGTGCCATATGTTTCCTGCTGAGACCCTAACTGATTTGTATCCATTTGAAGCAACAAAAAAAGAGAGTATCTATTCCAAGGGAGAAAGAAAAATTACTAGATTTTTAAAAATTATTTATTTTTTCTTTGGAAGGACTGATGCTGAAGCCCCAAAACTTTGGCCACCTGGTATGAAGAGCTGTGTCATTGGAAAAGACCCTGATGCTGGGAAAGATAGAAGGCAGGAGGAGAAGAGGGTGACAGAGGATGAGATGGTTGCATGGCATCACCGACTCAATGGACATGAGTTTGAGCAAGCTCCAGGAGTTGGTGATGGGCAAGGAAGCCTGGTGTGCTGCAGTCCATGGGGTTGCAGAGTCGGAAATGACTGAGCGACTGAACAACAATTAAAATTTTTACTTTTTATACCACTTGAATGGTTACTTTCCCTTTACAGGTATTACAAATATTGGCTATATTCCCCATGTTATACATTACATTCTTGAGCCTGTCTTACATCCCGTACTTTGTACCTCCCACTCTCCCACCTCTTTATCTCCCCACGATGGTAATCACTGGGTTGTTCTCTGTGAGTCTGCTTCTTTTCAGTTATCTTCACTAGTTGGTTCTATTATTTTAGATTCCACAAGTAAGTAACATCATAGTGTGTTTGTCTCTGTCTGACTTATTTCACTTAGCATAATGCCCTCAGAATCCATCCATGTTGCTTCAAATGGCAAAATTTTCTTCTTTTTTTATGTCTGAGGAGTGTGCCATTGTATACGTATACCACATCTTCTTTATTTATTTATCTGTTTATGGACACTTAGGTTGTTTACCTATCTTGGCAATTGTAAATATTACTGCTATGAATGTTGGGGTGCAGATATCTTTTTGAATCAGTGTTTTTGTTCTTCTCAGATATATTCCCAAAAGTGGAATTGCTGGGTCATATGGTAGTTTTGATTTGGGCTTTTTGAGAAGTCTCCATACTGTTTTCCAAATGGCTGCACCAATATACATTCTCAACAGTGTACAAGGGTTCCCTTTTCTCCACATCCTCACCAAGATTTGTTATTTGTGTTAGATTTTTTTAAAAGTAAAACTGTTAGACTGTTTTTAAAAGGAAGAAAAATATCTATTGCTTGACAACAAAAAGTGAAAAATATAATGAATGTTTATGTTCTTTCAACTGATCGAATCCTGAAATATGACCAAATAATATTTGGGTTGATGGTGAGCAAAACTAAAAAGATGAGGCCAATTAATTAAATATGACATTCCAATGAATGATTTAATATGATTTTTTCAATAATAGAGATGTAAAATGCGTAACAGTGAGCACTACAGTTATAATATATAATGACTGGTTGTATATTTTTAATAGTGTCCAGGCATCTACCATAACCATCCCATCCCATATTAGAGGGTGTTCCTAATATAATAATAAACGATAGATGGTAGAAGCCAAGTTAAGTAGGGGGGGGTGCATGTGCTTAGTCCCTCAGTCGTGTCTGACTCTTTGTGACCCTATGGACTGTAGCCCACCAGGCTCCTCTATCCATGGGGATTCTACAGACAAGAATGCTGGAGTGGGTTGCTATGTCTTCCTTCAGGGGATCTTCCCAACCCAGGGGTTGAATGCAATCTCCCACATTGCAGATGGATTCGTTACCATCTGAACCACCAGGGAAGCTTAAATTAAATAATACAATCCAGACTTTATTTTTTTTTTTTTTTACAAAGCGATATTCTGGTTTCTTTTAGTCATTGTCTGGTGTTGACTCATAACCAGTTTTTCATAAAACATAGGAAACAGTCAAGGGAACAGGATCCATGTTTTCTTCCAGGCATAGGTCGCAAGGGGTAGAAATGGACTCACCATCTTCGCTGGAAATGGAGACCCTGGACTTCAAGCCCAGGGTACCGTACATGGCTGTAGGGGCAGCAGGCCTCTTGGGATGGCAGAGAGTGGACCCGGAGAGAATCTGCTCCCTAGGTTTCCCTGGTGGCTCAGTTGGTAAAGAATCCACCTACAATGCAGGAGACCCAGGTTTGATTCCTGGGTCAGGAAGATCCGTTGGAGAAGGGATAGGCTACCCACTACAGTATTCTTGGGCTTCCCTAGTGGCTTAGCTGGTAAAGAATCTGCCTGCAATGTGGGAGACCTGGGAAGATCCCCTGGAGAAGGGAACGGCTACCCACTCCAGTATTCTGGCCTGGAGAATTCCATGGACTGTATTGTCCATAAGGTCACCGAGAGTGGGACATAACTGAGCGTGTCCTGAGAGTGTGCATGGCTGTAGGGGCAGCAGGCCTCTTGGGATGGTAGAGAGAGGGCCCCTAAGAGAATCTGCTCCCTAGGTCTCTAGGAATGAAAACACCTCAAAATAGGTGATACTGCCTCACCACCTTGCTTCTCCCGGGAGACCCATGTTCCAAGTCTGGGAGAGCTGTCACGGGCCATGGGGATGCCGCCTGCACTGTCAGATGGGAACCTCGCTCCAGCTTCTTGTTGGGTTCCACCAGCTCATGGAGAACACCCCACAATCCTGGAGTGCAACCTGGAGGGACATGGGCCCACCCTGGCCTTCCCAGGGGCAAGGCACACCAGAGGCTTGTCTGTAGCATAGACTCCACCAGACCTGCCAGGTCTGAGGAAGTGTCTGAGTAACGGGGGCTCCCGACACATGGATGCTTCTGATGCACACACAGTGCAGGAGGCGTGGGCAGAGCAGGGGGCACTAGGGCGGGGAGGGGGTGTGCCCGGGGGTGCAGGCACGCTGGCTGTGCTGTGCCTGCGAGGCTGGTCTCCAGCTATTCCTTTCCTGATGGCCAGTCCTGGACCCCACAGGGATTCCCTTCATGCTGGAGTGTCGGGAACAGGGGATCTTGAGAAATGAAAAGCTCATCACAGCCAGGACCAAGAGGAGGACAGGACCCTAAGGAGAGTTCGCACACTGCTTCAACTCTGTCTCCTACCCTGGGAGGCTGGAGAGATGTATTCCATGTATTTATGACTTAGTCTCCCTCCTCCCTGCTCCCCCACCCCACACGCACATCAGTCACGCTCCCATTTTGAGAATGTCGCTTACAAGTTGCTTTAATGTGGCTATGATGATGACATCCTCGCCCACTGGGAAGGGATTCTCCGGGGGGCCCGGGCAGCTGGAGGGGGTAATAGGAGAGGGCCGACAGTCGTAATCCTCCTGTGACTCCCGAGCACGAAGAAGCTGTCGGCTCTTTAGGAACCGCGGTGACAGGCAGCGGCCGCCCCACGAGGAGGCTCGGAGACAGTTCAGGCAGGGCGGCCCAGGCCGGTGGTTTGGAGATGCGTCTTGGCTGAGCCTGCTGTCGGTGCCCAGCCCTGGCATCAACCCCCTCAGAGGTGGGCCAGGGCTCCTCTCCTCAGGCTGCTCATTCTTACATCACCTCTGGAAAGAAAGGCAGACGTGGGCAGTGGGGCAGTGAGCTCCTCAGGGTGACTCTGCTGGGCATGCGTGACTCCTCTCTCAGGGGAGGGAAGTGGTCGGGGGGACAAGGCATCACCTCCACTCCCGGGTGACAACCACGCACACGAACGTGACTGCCTGGCTTGGTGGGCGTGGAGGACGGGAGTAGAGGAAAACAGCTGCCTTCTCCAGCCGTACCCCCTGTTCCAGAAACCTGCCCCCGTTTGTGGTAGCGGCTTGGCTGTCACACCCTCCCCCGTCTTCTCCAGGACCACAGCATCCTTTTCCTCATAATAAGGACCACAGCCTCCATCCTGCACCAGGAACCACCAGGAACCACTGACGCATATCTCCCTCCTCAGCCTTGTCTGCTCTCCCTCCACCCACTCATTTACTCAGCATACTCTTTGAGCACCTACTGTGTACCAGACTCAGCACACTTATTGAGCACCTACTGCATACTAGACCCAGGAGGACTAAGCCTTGAAAACTCATGAATTCCAGCTGATCTAGGTCCAGATTCCAGTTTGGCTGCTTACAAGTTGTATGACTCTCATCACTGCTTAACTTCCCTGAGCCTCGGATTTCATAAAAGGTGGACCATCACACGTGCCTTAGGATGCAGTTGGGAGAATCAAGAGAGATGATACTTGTGGGGTTCTTAGCACAGCCGGCAGCTACTCTTTCTTCCTCAGTTCTCTTTTTCTTCCTTGAAAGAGATGAGGTGAGACCCCAAATGCTGCCTGGTGACGAGCTGGGATAAAGGAACCTATGTGCCTCGTGCAGGGGGATCTCGCTGCACCTTGATTGTGACCCTTAGGGTTGGAGATGTCTTTAGACACTGTCACTGTTCTTTTTCTTTTTCTTCTCTCTCTTATTTGCAAATAAGCCAGTCAGGACCCAGGGAGGTGGCAGCTTGCCAAGCAGTGGAGCAGGGAGCCTTTTGAATGAGGCCCGACAATCTGGTTCAAATCACTGATAGTGCACGGGTTGCAAGGGTGCTGGTGCTCAGGGTGTTACCCCCTCAGTGTTCACTCAACTCCTCTGAAGCCCAGTGCTCATCCCTGTTCTGTCTACTCGGTAAGATTGTTGGCAGGGGACAGGGCACGGAATGCACAGGACTGAAATGCCATGGAGCTTTGGCAGTGGGGTCTGTCATTGTGATTCCTCCTTATTAAGCCATGGGCACCTTTGTGCTGACCGAGATGACTGTCACATTGGAGAGAACAGGAAGCAGGATGTTGGCAAGACTACTAAGTTACTGAGTGACCCTGGGCACGTCCTCTCCTGCTCTTGGAGCCCAGAAGCTATGCCTCGCAGTCATCACGTTCCTCCAGGATTTGAAGGTGGATAATATTGAAAAAGCAAGAGAGTGCCAGAAAAACATCTATTTCTGCTTTATTGACTATGCCAAATCCTTTGACTGTGTGGATCACAACAAACTGTAGAAAATTCTGAAAGAGATGGGAATACCAGACCACCTGACCTGCCTCTTGAGAAACCTGTATGCAGGTCAGGAAGCAATAGTTAGAACTGGACATGGAACAACAGACTGGTTCCAAATAGGAAAAGAGTACATCAAGGCTGTATATTGTCACCCTGCTTATTTAATTTCTATGCAGTGTACATCATGAGAAACGCTGGGCTGGAAGAAGCACAAGCTGGAATCAAGATTGCTGGGAGAAATATCAATAACCTCAGATATGCAGATGACACCACCCTTATGGCAGAAAGTGAAGAGGAACTCAAAAGCCTCTTGATGAAAGTGAAAGAGGAGAGTGAAAAAGTTGGCTTAAAGCTCAACATTCAGAAAACGAAGATCATGACATCTGGTCCCATCACTTCATGGGAAATAGATGGGGAAACAGTGGAAACAGTGTCAGACTTTATTTTTCTGGGCTCCAAAATCACTACAGATGGTGACTGCAGCCATGAAATTAAAAGACTCTTACTCCTTGGAAGGAAAGTTATGACCAACCTAGATAGCATATTCAAAAGCAGAGACATTACTTTGCCAACAAAGGTCTGTCTAGTCAAGGCTATGGTTTTTCCTGTGGTCATGTATGGATGTGAGTGTTGGACTGTGAAGAAGGCTGAGCACCGAAGAATTGATGCTTTTGAACTGTGGTGTTGGAGAAGACTCCTGAGAGTCCCTTGGACTGCAAGGAGATCCAACCAGTCCATTCTAAAAATCAGCCCTGGGATTTCTTTGGAAGGAATGATGCTAAAGCTGAAACTCCAGTACTTTGGCCACCTCATGCAAAGAGTTGACTCATTGGAAAAGACTCTGATGCTGGGAGGGATTGGGGGCAGGAGGAGAAGGGGACGCCGGAGAATGAGATGGCTGGATGGCATCACCGACTCGATGGACGTGAGTCTGAGTGAACTCCGGGAGTTGGTGATGGACAGGGAGGCCTGGCATGCTGCGATTCATGGGGTCGCAAAGAGTCGCACATGACTGAGCGACTGAACTGAACTGAATATTGAAACCAGGCAAACCCACTTCAACTGTAGACCATCTGTTGGCGTTGCGCTCCTTGGCTGCTTTAGGCCAGACTCTCTTGATGGTTACCCTAGGGATGCCTGGCAGGTGAGGGGTGGCTCAGGTCCTTGGTACAGCCCACATGCAAGACAGCTGTGTGGGTTGAAAGCACATTTTTGAAAGGAAAATCATTTTCCTTCGACACAGTCTGGCAGCTGGAGGAGATAGAGGTCTCTGACCCAGGGGTTTTCCAAGCCGGGTCAGACTTCTGACTCCTACACAGTGCATTTCTGCACCCGAAAGGCAGTGAGGGAAACCTAATTCACCCACTCACTGTTCTCAGTTGGGGCTCTTGACAAACCACCAAGTTACCCATCTTTCCGACCTCTTCCTGGTGTTTTATGCTGTTTTGCCTGTCAGTGGTCCCGCATCACATCCCAACCCTATAAGGCATCACAGAAAATCAAGGGGCTAGCAAGCCTCTGCACTGGAAGAATCAAGAAGCTTGATTCTACTGGTCTTTAACATTTTTCAGTAGTTTTGTCAAAAGAAAATGAAATAACCAGAAATGGCACTTTTAAAGTTCAATTTTATAACATTGGTGTATTATACAGCCCATAAATGAGCACAGGGGTGCCGTTTTGATGGACTTGAGAATTGAAAATTCAGGATTACAGCTGACGGTTATAATCGCATTGACATCAGCATTCAATTTAATTCCCAACTGTTGTTGTTGTAGGTGATTAAGAAGATAAGTAGTTGCAAATAGTAATTGTTTTTAATTAGCTTCAATCTTAGGGTACCCTTCAATTAAGCAGAGATGGCTAAGAAGCATCATTTGAGGTGTGTTTAAAAACAAGTTCACCTGTCTCTCAGAGAGTTTGGGTGAATTGGCAAGTTTGGAAACCACAGACAAGTTTCCTCAGAGTCATAAACATGCTTTTCTTGTCTGTATATCTCAGTGCCCAGCACAGCACTGGCTTGTAGTAGGAGCTCAATAAATGTTTGTTGAATGAATGAACAAATGGTCAGTTTGTTTGATGTTTTAATCCCTAGTCTGTCTTCCTACCAAGCTTTCCACTATATCCTCAGTGAAGATGATGATACTGATAGATAGATAAAAGACAGATAATTGATTGATAGACAAAATAGAGGATAGATGGATTGATCGATGATAGGTAGGTAGATGTTTGGTTGATAGGTGATAGGTAGATGATTGATAGATAAATAGGTGAGCGATGATTGACTGATGGTCGATAGGTAGACAGATGGCTGATTGATGATGGACAGATAGATAGATAGGGATGGCAGGTGGTACTAGTGATAAAGAAACTGCCTGTCAATGCAGTTAGATGGCAGAGACAAGGGTTCAGAAAGATCCCCTGGAGGAGGGCATGGCAACCCACTGCAGTATTCTTCCCTGGAGAATCCAATGGACAGAGAAGCCTGACTGGCGGGCTATGGTCCATAGGGTCACAAAGAGTCAGACACAACTAAAGTGACTTTGCATGCACGCACACTAGGAGTGTCTCAGAGTCATCCTTGGAAGAACGAACTCTCACCATCTAGTGCTGTCAATGAAGAGCCCATATGTACATGTTCATACAAAACCTTAACCTCTGCAGTAAACCTTCATCTTACTAGAAACCACATTGCCCAGCCTCCCTTGCAGCTAGATGTGGCCACATAACTAAGTTCTTTGGTAGAATATGAGCAGAACTGAGGTGTGTAACTTCTGCATCACTTGCTTACATGAAAATAAATTGTCCCCCCACTTCTACTATGACAATAAGTTGCCTTGTTCCCTGTGAGTAAGAGCTCTGACCACCTGGATGAAGACAACTCTCCAGAGGATGGCAGAGCAAAGCAACAAGACAGAAGGAACCTGGGAGCCAAGTGACTGTGTGGACCAGAGCTTCCCTGCTGGCCTGGACCCTTCACCTCCAGGCTGTCACAAGACAAATAGCCTTCAGTCCAATTAGGCTCCTGGTTCCAGCAGCTTACACAGACTCCATCCTATCTACTACCCCAGTCTGGGATATACTCCTTAATTACAATTACTTTTGCAGAGGGTGTATTTTGCTAAAACTATGAAAGGCAAAGTCGGGATATGGTGTGTGGCACCCAAGAGGAAAGGGCTTCCCTCCTAGCTCAGTCGGTGAAGAATCTGCCTGCAATGCAGGAGACATGGGTTTGATTCCTGGATTGGGAAGATCCCCTGGAGAAGGACATGGCAACCCACTCCAGTATTCTTGCCTGGGGAAATCCCATGGACAGAGAAACCTGGCGGGCTACAGTCCATGGGGTCGCAAGCGCTGGACACGAATGAGTGACTTTTACTACTACTACCACCCAACCAGTCCCTCCTAAAGGAGACCAGTCCTGGGTGTTCATTGGAAGGACTGATGCTGAAGCTGAAACTCCAATACTTTGGCCACCTCATGCGAAGAGTTGACTCATTGGAAAAGACCCTGATGCTGGGAGGGATTGGGTGCAGGAGGAGAAGGGGACGACGGAGGATGAGATGGCTGGATGGCATCACCGACTCGATGGATATCAGTTTGAGTGAAGTCTGAGAAATGGTGATGGACAGGAAGGCCTGGCGTGCTGTGATTCATGGGGTTGCAAAGAGTCGGACACGACTGAGCGACTGAACTGAACTGAAATGAACTACTACCCAAGAAGAAAAATTGGACCCCTCTCAACCAGGAATCACTCTTTCCAGAGATGTGTAGAAAGGACCAAGGTGGTGAAACACCAGCAGAAGAGCAGGTGGTCTTCAGGGATAAGGAAGAAGAACACCCTGGTGGGGGCGGTCCTCATGGGTCTTCCATAATCCACAGCTCTGACTACTCCCCTCAGTCCTAACCAAGTTCTAACCTCAGAAGGGACAGGACAGCCTTTCAAAGCAGCAGTATCTTTAAGTCCTTGTCATCCCAGAACTCCGCTCTGAAAGAATTTCCAAGCATTCTCTCTTTGTGCAGAGACAGAGTGTGGGGGGCATGTGTGCGTGTGTGTGTACATTGTGTGTGCGTGTGAATTGGTACATGTGTGTTTGTGTATGTGTGGTGCTGTAAGCGCTTGCTAAAGAGGACTGAGGTAGAGGATCTAAGAGGCTGCCCTATGGAAGCTGTGTTCTAACTTCCGTTCTCTACGTGTGCCAATGGCCCAGCTATTCTGAATGGTGACTCTCACACCAGACTTGGCTTTTCCTCAGACCTCAGCGGACAGCACCATTGGGTAATGCCCCTGGGGTGCAGGTCCCCTCTGCCCAGCAGGCAGCCCCTTCTTGGCTTCAGTGTTCCATCTCCAACATACAAGACCATGGAGCTAGTAGCCCAGTTCTCTCTCAGGTCCTCATGATTGTTCCTTTCCAAGGGCCTAACCTTTCCCTTTTGATCTTTCTGAACCTGACACAAAACCCTGGGACATCCATCTGAGTAATAGAATCAGGCAGAAGGAGACAGTAACAGAACATGCTGACAAGCCTTTTCGGCTGGCTTTGGGGTTGGATGTTTAATGAGAGCAAATGCTGGAAAAGCCGGGAAATAAAAACGGAAAGATATAAATAGGCAGAGATTATCACTAAATTCTTGTAATTGTCTTACAAGTCCCTCTGGAGGGGCAGACAGTGACTAAGGAGGGACCCTGCCATGGGATGACAATTAAGCCTTGGCAGGCGGAGGTGTGGTTTAGACTTGGTCCTGAACGAATAAATGTTCCAATCCAGTTTTTCTTTTTTTTTTCCCTATCACTGGTTTTGTCAGTTTTCCTCCTCCAGCCCCCACCCCACAAGCTTGTCAGGCGTGAGTCAGGAAGAGGGTGCTGTGGATCTGGGGAAGCGGGCTGGGTCCCTCCCGCTTGGCTGATCCCCTGGTGGAAGGGCTGCATTGGTCCCAGATCTGCCCTAACCAGTCACAGGAAGGGACAGAGCTTTCCTTCCACCTCTGTAGGCCTCTCTCTCCTCGTGGGAAAGGTGATTCCTGTCACCTCTCACCATCCCTGTTTGCTCATTTTTCCTTTTACACGTGTGCCTGCCCCAAGGTGGACCCCAGCTATGGAGCTCGCACAAAGGGTCATCTCAAGGGTCCCGCTGAGGCTATGAGACCTCCTGCAACCCAGGGAGCAGTGTCCACCTTTTATCTGGGGTTGACCTGACTTATCTGTCTGGGTGAACTTGGACATGTTACTGAGCTTTAGTTTTTTAATCTGTAAAATGGGAGTTGTGAGTATTAACATTTATAGCAACGTGGATGGCCCTTGAGGGCATCACGCTAAATGAAATGTCAGACAGAGAAGGACAAATACTGCCAGGGATCACTTACATGTGGAATTTTTAATTTTATTTTTTGATGTGGACCATATTTAAAGTCTTTATTGAATTTATTACTATATTGCTTCTGTTTTATGTTTTGGTTTTTTGGCTGAGAGGCCTATGGGATCTTCAATCCCTGACCAGAGATGGAACCCATGCCCCCTGCATTGGATGGCCAAGTCTTAACCACTGGGCAACCAGGGAAGTTCCTGGAATTTTTTTTTTAAGTCAAATTCACAGAAACAGAGAGTAGAAGTGATCGCCAGGGAACGGGGGTGAAGGAAATAGGGAAAGGTTGATAAAAGGGTACAAATTTTCAGCTGTATGATAAATAACGTGTGACATGGTGGCTGTAGTTGATAACACTGATTATATAATTGAAATTTGCTTAGAGAGTAGAACTTAAATGTTCTCAACCCCTAAATTAAAAAAAAAAAAAGAAAAACAGTGATGGATGTGTTAATTAACTAGATGGGAGGAATCCTTTCACAATGTATATGTATATCAAATCATCTCAATGTACACTTTAAATATCTCACAGTTTTATTATACCTCAATAAAGCTGAAAAAAGCAGGTTGTGAGAATTAAATAGAATGTTCCACATAAAATGCGTAGCATAGTGCTTGGTTCTGAGTGAGCACTCAATTCACACTTTATACTACAGCTATTTTCCCCTGACTTCTTCCCTCTTGACAACCAGATACGGCCTCTGGCTTCTTTAGCATCTCCTTGGCCTCTGACTCTGAAACTCAAAGTTGATTTTGGTAAAGATGGTGTGACACATTTTTTAAAGATCTCCCTCCCATGCGGGGCTACCGAGCATTGCAGTAGCTACTTTGCATCCTTATTCACAATTATTTCAGCATTCTTACAGGTAAGGCATTCAGTTCAGTTCAGTTCAGTTCAGTTCAATTCAGTTCAGTTGCTCAGTCATGTCTGACTCTTTGTGACCCCATGGACTGCAGCACGCGAGGCCTCCCTGTCCATCACCAGCTCCCGGAGTTCACCCAAACTCATGTCCATTGAGTCGGTGATGCCATCCAACCATCTCATCCTCTGTCGTCCCCTTCTCCTCCTGCCTTCAATCTTTCCCAGATTCAGGGTTTTTTCAAATGAGTCAACTCTTTGCATCAGGTGGCCAAAGTACTGGCGTTTCAGCTTCAACATGAGTCCTTTCAATGTACACTCAGGACTGATCTCCTTTATGATGGACTGGTTGGATATCCTTGCAGTCAAGGGACTCTCAAAAGTCTTCTCCAACACCACAGTTCAAAAGCATTAATTCTTCGGTGCTCAGTAAGGCATTTGTTTCTTCATTTTACAGAAAAGGAGACTGAGTATCAGTGAGAATAACTGAGCTGACCAAGGCCACACACTTAGAAAGTGCTGGAGCCAGGATTTGTACCAGTTGGGTCTGGTGCCAAAGCGCACAGATCACCATTCCCCTCCATGGGTACCAGGTGCGCCCTTCCAACTTCACTATGCCCTCCGAAACCACGTGTGCAATGGCTGACTTGGGTCAAGGGCACAGGACGGGGCTTATGAGTGTGAGGGGACCCAGCAGGCCAAATGCCTGACTCTGGGCCTATGGACCTCACGCTCCAGGCAACGGAGCCAGCCTGCAGGCTGGAGTCCTCTCAGGAACACTTGGAGAAGAAATAAAGACATGATTGGTGACACCAAGCCACAGACTCACAGAAAGATGATGGAGCTTCATTAAGGTGGAATTTTAAATTTGGACAGAGGCTGGCAAGGAACTGTATCTTATTGTTATCTAGAAAGAACTTGCCAAGCAAATTAATAATGTAAACAGGATTTCCCCAAAGAACCTTTAATCCATGTAATCCTTTCCAATTCAATAAACATTTCATAAGTGCGTTGGACATACAAAACCAAATGAATCTGTCCCTTTCAAAAGGAGCTCACAGTCCAGACCACAAACAAGCATCTAAGTGTTCATACACACATTCTCTCTCTCTCTCTCTCACACACACACACACAAACACTATATTAAAAAAATTTTTTTTAATGAAAAAAAATCAAGCTGTACATGAGCACGGTGATGAGAGGGATGAATTGGGTTTGGCAAGGTCGGAAAAACTTAAGCATCAGTCAACTATTTTAGAACACATTCCCTTAAAAAAAAATCCCTTTAATTTTAAAGATCAACTTAGCAATTAGAATTATTCCCATCAAGTTGGATATCAAAGCAGGAGATCAAAGGGCTGATACCACCTCAACTTTAGTAAGCTTAGTAGAAATTATTGCATGAGCTTCAAATAATAGGACTTCCCTCTCCTAGGGATATTCTAGAATGTAGATCCCTATTTAGTTCAAACACATGGTCCCCTCAGTCCAAGTTAGTTCAGCTTTTCTGTGGGCCATGAGTAAAAAGCTTCTGTTTTCCATTTCTTAGGGGGTCCCAGAGCACTCTTTTGCAATGAACATTTCCCAGGAAAATGTAGAGAATATGGTACAGAGGGATTCAGGGTTAAGATCAATTGGAGGGACTTCCTTCAGGTCCAGTGACTGAGATTCTGTGTTCCCAAAGCAAGGAGGCTGAGTTTAATCCCTGTTCAGGGAACTAGATTTCACATGCTTCAACTAAAGATCCTGTGTGTTGCAGCGAAGATGGGGGATCCTGCATGCCACAACTAAGACCTGGTGCAGTCAAATAAATAAATATTTTTTGAAAGAAGGATCAAATGGAGAGCATATTGGATTGTATCAAAAGGATGGGAACTGGACCACGAACTTGGCATTTAACCAGATTTCCTGGAGGACAGAAGGGAAAGAAGCTGGGTGAGGATGTTAGTCAACAGATGTCCATGTCTGGAGGCAGAGTTGGCAAAAGGCAAGACCAACAGAGCAGGAAGAGGCTTTGGGTCTGAGGGATCTACTTTGGAAGGTTGTTGGGTGGCCATGAATCCTCCTTGACAGGATATTGGAGCCACGGGAGGTCGACACGACCAGTGGGCGCCCTCAGTGGTTACCAACCCCCCCACTCCACCCCCCGCTCAGCCCCACATGTCTGCTCCACACGCCCCCTCTCTCAAAACCCAACATCCCTCCTTGAAAGTTCACCCGAACCCTACTCCACTGACTCAGCAGGCCACGAAGCACAGAGAAACCCTTTGGGGGAAATCCAAGGGCCAGAGCTTCTTATTCTGAGAACCTCCCACCACCGGACGGAAGCAGAGATCATGACACTCAGCACTTTCCAGCCACCATTCCTCTCTCCCGAGGTGGCATCCGTGGGGGTTGGCAACTCTGCAGCTATTTTTACCCTCAGATTTCCGGAATTGCCGACTAATCTTGGTTACAGGACACCACAGTCAATGCCACTCCATCCACAGCAATCACAAGAAACCTCAGGCACAACGTGCAGCTGTGCACGGCCACACTCCTCCTTCCCTCGGACGCACGGCCCCAGCCGTGGAGCCAAGTGCCAAGGCCTCTGCTGGATGGAGAGTGGGAGTGGCGGGGGTGGGCAGCTCCCTCGGGGCAGTCTAGCATCAGACGTGATATGACACACGTCGTAGCCAACAACCTCTGCCGGTCGGAGGAGGACCCCAGAGTCCAGGATTGATGTTTTCAGCTTTCAAAGGACCTCTAGGTTGAGTGTTCCCATGGTTTGCGGTGGAGCCAGTTCAGTAGCCACAAAGAGCCACTTTCTTGCTCCAATCCTGTGTTAGTAATCACCAACTGGACAAAGGTTTCTTGCCCGCCTTGACCTCTCACCTGTGAACCTCCAAGCATATTACCTTTAGTTTTCCACCTTCGTGTGTCTTTCAGTCTACAGACCCTCTCGGAGGTTCCAGAGGCTGGTGTATTTTAAGAAAGAACTACTTTCTCGGTGTAGATGGAAAAATAATGTTAAAGCTGGAGAAAAGTTTGAAACCAAGATAGGATTTTCCTTCTGCCTGTGAAAGAATCTTATGAGTTATAAACTCCCACTCAAGGCACTTTGGGGCCAGCAGCGAGGAGGTGTTGAAGGATAATGAGAATCAACATTGTAATCTCTTCTCCAACAGCAGCTGAGTGCTAATGGCTAGAAAACAGGCGAAGAATAATTTCCTATAATTGTTAATAATGGCAATTATTACTGTAATAAGGATAATCCTGTCTGAGGCCAAAAGCTGGCCTTGCTGTGTTCTCAGCCTTCTCTTGGGAGGAGGGCCTCATACAGAAAACTTCTCTAACTCTTCATGATCAAAATATTGTCAACCAAAAGCCACCGAGTATCCAAACCACCATCTTCTCCTTCTGCTATTCACCAGTGTTGTTTGTTTAAGTCTCAAAACACCCCTAAATTACAAGGCCTTTCCCCATTGGATTTCCCACAGAAAATTAACTTGGATCAAGAAGGATTCGGAGTGGGTCGGACTCGAAATCCGCCTGGCTCGGACTCGAAATCCGCCTGGCTCAGGGAGCTCAGATGTTGGCCCATGGCCCCACATTCGCAGGTCCACTTCCGGTGACCGTTCATTGCGGGATTTGCTGGGCAGACATTCTCCGTTTCAGTTACTGAGCTGGGACACGCTGGCTACAGAGATATACCAACCCACCCAGCAAGGGCATCGCAGGGCTGAGAAGGCCCGGCCAAGGTGGGGAGCGAGGTGGAAGGAAGAGAGAAAAGAAAGTTACCAAAAAAAAAAAAAAAAAAAAAAAATCAGACTGGATAGACCCACTATTTCATCATGCAATATTCAAATATTAGAACCTTGGCCCAAAATAGCTGCTCACTTACTGCCTTTTCCCTTTGCCTTGGCTCCAAGAAACACGAAACGAGAGGTAGCTGAACAAAATGCCTCATTCATGAGAGTCTGGCGGATGCAAGCGAGTTCATGACTTGATAATCCCCGACAGCCCTCATTAAATCAGGGAGCCGCAGGTGTGAAGGCCACTGGGGGCGGGAGCTGGAATCTGGGCCAGAGCCGCAGGACGCTGTCAGTTGAGGGACCTTGTCAGGCTGGGGCAGCTTTCCAAGTTGATAAGGGAACAGTGCCAATTCGGAATGAATGCTTAAGGCAGAAGTCTCTTTCCACGGCAAGAAGTCAGAGGCTGTTCTCTTAATCTGATGTGTGTGCATAAAGGCTTGGTTTCTTCAGCAAAACTGAACTCCAGACACCCTAAAACTGGTAAAAAGGGGGAAAAAAATCTCCTGGTGGGCAGGAGTTCGTATCTCTTCCAGGCTTGACCCTCATCATTCAGAACTTACCTTCCTCTTAGGGATCAATGTCAACTGCTGTTTCCCGCACACCCGCTTCAGGAGACAGCCTTCTGCTTTGGCCAGCAAGAGAGCACCTCCACCCCGGGAGGAGAGCCTCCCGCAGGGACCCTCCCTCCTCATCCATCTCAGACAGAGTTTTATTAGGGAAGGGAGTGCACTTCAGGGCATGTTTGTCTGACAAAGAAACAGGTTTATGGGGTGAGTTGGGTGGACAGGATTAACTGCCACCATTGTCGTGTGATTTTAGGAATGCCTTTAGGAAAATTTGAGGTCAAAACCATTTCTCCCTTACTGCCTTTTTGTCACGGATCCCTGAAACCCCTCAGCTGAGGATTTTGGTAAATTACAAGTACTAGTGAGAATTGAAACGCCCAAGGCTATTTCTAATATTACAAGTTACCAAGGGGGAACATCAGGGAGTGAAAGAAACCAGGTCCCCCACTGCAAGCTTTGATTGACAAGGCACAATCACAAAAGAGAACTGACGTTTAAGACAGCTTTTGACAACCTCTTTGAGCCTTAGTTTCTTTATCTGTAGAATGGGGATGATGACAACAAAAATAGGAACTAGCTCCAGAGGACTGTCAGGAAAATGTAACGATGTCCAGAAATCTGTACGACCGCTTCAACATTATACTAGTCAAGTGGAAACTTCCTATGACACCATTTTCCAGGGCAGTACAACCTTCCAAGTGGTTTTCGTTATTGACCTATATTGACCCAGCAGAGGATGAGCCCCAAAGATTTGACTTTTGGGAGGTCTCAGAGTCAGTTGCTCCAGAGAGGAAATACTGGCCACTGGGTCTCTTGGTACACAAATTGTCTTGTATCTACGGGAACATCAGATTTGCAACTTCAAAATATACTTAGTGAAAATGCCTATTACTAATTAACTCATTCACCTGGTTACCTAAGATAGCAACCAGTATTTGAGGAACTGGGAACAAAAACACAGGAGTCATTCAAAACAATCCAAACCATTGAAATTCAACCACCATGGCAACACACTTTGCAGGCAGACAAGAAAAATGTAAAACTGAAGCTCTTTCTAATGGCTTTAGCTAAACAAAATAAACCTAGAGGGGAAAATAAAATGATTTCTTCCAACCAGAGTTTTTACAAGGGGAGCAAAATCAAATGCTTTCCTAAAACTCTACAAAGCAAACACAACCCTTCAAAAGTCCATGAGAAATGGCAGGTATTTCACTGATTAAGTTTGAGTGGACAAGCAAGAAATGTTTCTGGAAAACTGTGGGGAAACGGGCATGGACAGCCCTCGTCAGAATCATCAGGGTTTGACAGTATTAGAAATGCAAGCCTGGAGCTACAAACTTGAAACCCAGGACTTGAAAACGGAATCCATTCTTGCCCCTACTCTCACCTCCCAACAGAATAAAACCCTAATGTCCTCAGAAAGCTATAATGTTGAGAAATAACAGGCAAAATATTTGAAATCATTAACATTTACTGGGCTTTCCCTCTCTGTTTTTCTAATTGGCCTTTGTGTCTTTTGCTAGGGCTGCCATAACAAAATACCACAGACTGGGTGGCTTAAGCAACAAGAAGTTATTTATTTTTCTCACAATTCTGGAGGCCGGAAGTCCAAGATCAAGGTGTTGGCAGGTCTGGTTTCTCCTGAGGCCTCTCTCCTTGGCTTGCAGACAGTTGCCTTCTTCCTGTGTCTGCTGCTGCTGCTAAGTCGCTTCAGTCGTGTCCGACTCTGTGTGACCCCATAGACGGCAGCCCACCAGGCTCCCCCGTCCCTGGGATTCTCCAGGCAAGAACACTGGAGTCGGTTGCCATTTCCTTCTCCGATGCATGAAAGTGAAAAGTGAAAGGGAAGTCACTCAGTCGTGTCAGACTCTTTGCGACCCCATGCACTGCAGCCCACCTGGCTCCTCCGTCCATGAGAGTTTCCAGGCAAGAGTGCTGGAGTGGGGTGCCATCGCCTTCTCCCTTCCTGTGTCTGCATGTGGTCATCTTTCTGTGTATGCTCATCCCTGGAGTTTCTTTGTGTGTCCAAACTTCCTCTTCTTACAATGACACCAGTTAGATTGGACTAGGGCCAACCCCGACAGCCTCATTTGAACTTAATTGCTTCTTTAAAGGCCCCATCTTCAAATCCAGTCACATTCTGAGGCACTGGGGGTTAAGACTTTAACACATGAACTCTAGGGGACGCAATTCAGCCCCAAATACCCTGTGCTTAATCTCTCTACACCTTTGCACTGGGAAGGTTCTGCTGGAGGCTCTCTTACCTATTCTCAAATATCTAATAAGTAATTTCTATGTGCCTGTTTTGAGCGATGGCAACAGAAGAATACTATTCTTGCCCTCAAGGGATTTTTATTCTAGCAGTGGGAAGGATTTGTGACCTCAAATGCACATAATTTAAAGGCGGTCTGTGATAAACACCATGAAAGACTAGGGCAGAGACTGACAAACTTCAGCCTGAAGTCGTAATCTGGTTTGCTACCCATTTTTGTAAGTTTCTACTGAAACACAGCCATGTCCATTTATGCATATATTCTCTTTGCAAAGTTACATAGAGGGTGTGATAACCCACTCCTATATTCTTGTCTGGAGAATCCCATGGACAGAGGAGCCTGGCGGCTACAGTCCATAGGATCTCACAGAGTCGGACACGACTGAAGTGACTTCTCATGCAAGCATGTAGTTGTGACACAAAGATATTTATTATCTGGCCCTTAACAGAAGCAATTTGCTGAGCCCTGGACGAGAGTAAAATTTGATCTGAGATGAGAGACAGAAGGAAGCCCATCTGACTGTTGTCCCCAGAATGTGTGATTTAAGCTGAGCTTGGAGGGATGAATAAGTTCAAGCAGCTGAGGTGGGAAGGGGGTTCTAAGCAATGCGAAGAGCATGAGCAAACGTGTGAGGGGGTGGGAATTCAAGGCACGGTTGGTGTCTGAGGGTCTTCACCCTTAGACATCAAGATAGGAGCCTGGACCCCTCTCAGACGGCTCTGGCGCGCCTTGGAGGGTTTTGGCCAAGGTGCTGACATGCACCTAGCGCATTGTGTGAGAGGCCTGGCGTGAAATGCTCAGATGAATTAGACCCAGTTCCTGCAATAAAGTTATGACTCTAATAAAGGGAATAAGGCAAGTGCCGGAACAATGACAGGACTGGGCAGAATACTGCCTCCATGGGGAGAGCTTACATTCAGAAAGCGAGGTTCAAGCAAAGTTGATGATCATGTTGAGGATGGATTATTGATGAGAGTAATGATAGTTCAGGGACTTCCCTGGTGGTCCAGTGGCTAAGACTCTGTGCTCCCAATGCAGGGAGCTTGGGTTCGATCCCTGGTCAGGGAACTAGATTTCACATGTGGCAGCTTTAAAGAAAAAATCCTGTATGTCACAACTAAGACCTGGTGCAGCCAAATAAATTGATTAAAAAATCAGTATTAAAAAAATAATGATAGTTCAGGTTCACTCAGCCTGTTGTGTAAGTCAGGTCCTCTGTCAGCTGGTCTGCACTCACTGCAAGGAGCTCCTCATATTATTCCAATAAGTGGTGAGGAAACAGAGGTTCAACTGAGAAGGATTCACACCCAAGGTAGCTGCTGCTGCTAAGTCGCTTCAGTCGTGTCAGACTCTGTGCGACCCCATAGATAGCAGCCCACCAGGCTCCCCCGTCCCTGGGATTCTCCAGGCAAGAACACTGGAGTGGGTTGCCATTTCCTTCTCCAATGCATGGAAGTGAAATGTGAAAGTGAAGTCACTTAGTCGTGTCCAACTCTTCGCGACCCCACGGACTGCAGCCTACCAGGCTCCTCCGCCCATGGGATTCTCCAGGCAAGAGTACTGGAGTGGGGTGCCATTGCCTTCTCCACCCAAGGCAGAGAGAGAGTCAAATCACTATGGTAAGAGGGGAGGAAGGGAGGCCCTGATAAAAGACTTTTACAAAAGTCCATGTTTGCAGGGCTTCCCTGGTGGTTCACTGGTTTGGAATCCACTTGCCAATGCAAGGGACACAGGTTCGCTCCCTGGTCCAGGAGGATATACCACATACTGCAGAGCAACTATGCCCAAGTGCTGCAGCTACTGAAGCCCGTGCTCTAGATACTGCAAGCCACAACAACTGAAGCCCATGTGTCCTAGAGCCTTGCTGTGCAACAGCTAATGCCACAGTAGTGAGAAACCTGAGCCCCACGAATGGACAGTAGCCCCCACTCGCTGCGACTAGGGAAAGCCCTTGAGCAGCAACAAAGACCCAGCACAGCCAAAAATAAATATAAATTTTTTAAAAAGTCTATGGTTTGCAGAGAAGCAAACAGAAAGATTTAGGATTCATGGTTTATAGTTAGTATTTGAGTCGTCTCCAGTTCTTGAAAAAATTTTTCAAAGTGTAGAAGGATGATCGATATGTCTCAGTGTGTGTCCTTGGCTCCGAAATGTGGTTTGTGAACTACGGATTCCCTGCCGTTCCTGTGGGTGTAACATGTGCCTCTGCTTTACACAGGGCCACAGTGCTTCTGGGAGAGATGGGCAGAAGAAAAAGCTAGTCCTTCCAGGGAGAGTTCAAAAGAGATGTAGTCCTCAATTCCAGGCCAACAGTGTGTGCTCAGGCCAAAATACCTTCTGCTTATGTTTAAATGGAAAAGTCCCTCTGACCGCTCCCATCATCCCTGGGGCTACCCTGGAGGCTGCCATGGCTCCTAGAGATGCTTCCAGAGGCTCGTGCTGGGGGTCAGCGCATCAGTGAGGAGGTCCCCCTCTGGGCAGTGACTGCAGTTGGCATTAGAATAGATGCCACGCAGTCCAGAAACGAGCAGGAAGACAGCAGGGCCACTTGGCTCCACCAGGGTCCTGATCGGACGGTCGGGAGCTCCCCCCATGGCCCTAAGGGACACAGAGAGAGGACCAAATGCGGGAACTGAGTAGCTCTTGGCTCTCGCCCCCACCTCCTGGGTTCCTCACATACCACCAGGTCCTAAATGACAAGCTACAATTACAGGAAAGCGCTGAAGTTACAAGTTGTTTTAAACACTCTTCAACAAAGAATATTCAGTGAAAAGGAACCCCAGGCAGTTATAAACCTTTTTAGCTGTGTTGAAACCATAAGGTTTGCATCCAAGAATGTGTTGTCTGTTTGAGGCCAGCCTTTATTCTTTCCGTCGGGTGCCAGTGGCATGCATTTCAAATGAGCGGTTGTCTGTGGCCCCAGAGTCTGTGGCCGAGGCATATCTAATCGGGTTGAGCAGCCGTTCATCCCAGCTGTCAGCTCGCTGGAAATCAGAACACTATCTGCAACCACACACAACTCGAGGAGAAGGTTGGAGCTCGGAGCCCAGAGCCTCCAACGCCCCCCTGGCCCGACTGGGGCGGCCCCTGGTTTTTCCTTTTCTTACGTGACTATGTACAACAGTAGCAAAGCTATTTTAGGGATTAAAACAGCTAATTGCAGATTTCCATCAGGGCCAGCCGCTCAGAACCCAGGTTTGGAGAGCACGTTGGTGGTCTTTGCCTGTGGGATGGTTTTTTTGGTTTGTTTGCTCGAGAGGTCGTTGGTCCACACCCCAGACCCACAAAGCTGTTAATTGGAGGCTCTTCCATGTGAGCCGCTTGGTTCTGGGAGTGATGAATTTGCTGGAATTTAGTGTGAAATAGCGTGTGATGTTTTTTTGGCCCTAAAAGCATGGTTGGAAGGGCCTTTAAAAGTCGTCTACTCAGCCTGCTTATTGGATAGATGAAGAAACAGCGGTTCAGAGAGGCCCACAGCCAGTCAGGGGGCAGAAGTAGGAGGAGACTCCAGCTTGGAGGACTTCCTTTCTGGTGCCCTCTCTTCTGAGATGTCTGCACAATTCTCTCAGGTCACTTAAAAGCTTCAGAAAGGTAGTGAAACAGGCTGGTTTACATCTCCAGGCCCTTCCATGTACAGCAAATGGTACGACCTGGGGCGAGTTATTTAACCTTGCAGAGCTGTGCTTGCACCATCTATAAAAAGGGCATCATAGGTTTGCCTATCAGGTCGGCCAGTTACTTACATGAGATCTTGATACTTAGTGGTCCCTTGACAGTGCTCAGTGGCCCTATTACACATGTCGCTGTACGTGGCTGCTTTTGCTGAGACTGACTGCGGATTCTTCTCCTGGAGAGGACGCACTGGGAGTTGGTTTTCCTGCCGTGACCCCCTCCAGCTTCCAAAGCTCTTCCTGTCTTTTCTGAGAGGTGATCTCCACAGGGTCAAGGAACCCAGTCCTGGGAAAGCTGGGGCCCTGGGGGTATCAGAGAAATTCAGGAGAAAAATATGTTATTTTCCACCAAGAGATGATGAAGGTCTCATTTATTTTTTTTTAAGTAATTAACTTTTAAAATTAATTATTATTATTATTTTTTGGCCATGCCATGTGGCTTACAGGATCTTAGTTCCCTGACCAGGGATTGAACTCAGGCCCAAGGGGGTGAAAGCACAGAGTCCTAACCTTTCAACTGCCAGGGAATTGGCTGAACTGAAGGTCTCATATATATTCCAATGAAAGTTAGACCTGTGACTTCCGGGCCTGTCTTTTCTGTAGAGCAGCGTAGATGCGCAGGATAACGTGCTTATCTCCTGTTTAAAGTTCACGGCCTCTCAGTTTGCATCTCTCCCTTATCAGCCTGGGGAGATACTTCAGAGTGCAGCAGGCAGTGGCCTGGGAGGGCTTCCCTCTTCCAGAAAAAAGCATTGCTTTCTCAGGAAAGGTAAGAACAGCTTCCTGCTTTGCTCTCTCCATCCTCCCCCGCTGTCTGGGGACCCACAGCAGGTCCGAGGAGCCTGGAAAACCAGGGCAAGTACAGGACGTGGTGGAGACCACTTGCCCCCTCCACTGCCTGAGGACAAGGTGAGAAGTCAGCCACCTGCAATCCGGAAGAAGGTCTTAACCAGAACCCGGTCGCTCTGGCGCCCTATTGTTGAATTTCCAGCCTTCAGAACTGTGAGAAATATACTTCTGTTTTTCATAAGCCACCCAGTCTACGCTCTTCCGTTACAGTAGCCTGAAAAAATGAAGATAACCTCTTATAAACTAGAAAGAGATGGGTACTCCCTCAACCTGATAAATGTCACGTACATCCAATAGCTATAGTAAACATCATATTTAATGAAGAAACTTTAGCGATCCCCTTTAATACTGGAACAAAACAGGGATCCCACTATTGGTGCTGTGACTTAGCAAAGTATGGAAAAAAACTGCAAGTACCCCCACCCACCCAAAAAATATGCACAGTGGAACAAGTCAACAGTAAGAAAAGGCATAAAGGTTAGCAGTGAAGAAATAGCTATCCTTACGAGAAAAAATAAAAATAAAAATCAGCACACAAAACTGATAAGGATGGTTCACAAAGTTGCTAGATAAAAGTTTAACTTACAAAAAAAATCAACTAAATAGCATTTTATGCTAATAGACAACTAAAATATAAGAGAAGATTAAACATGATTGTTACTAACAGAAAAATTGAAGTATCCAAGACTTAATTTAAAAAATATGCCATGGAAGAAAGTTAAAGTTCTTTTAAGAGATACCAAAGAAAATCTAAATAACTGGGAACATTACTCCATACACTTGGTTGGGATGGCATAATATTATAAGGTTGAAATATCTCTTCCAAATGATCTATAAATTAAATATGATCATAATATATAAAAATTTGTTGTATTTTTAAAAAACTCAATATATGTATTCCAAAATTTTCTTGGAGACAGAGATGTCCACAGATAATTATGTCAACAAAAGATGAACAAAATAGAGACTTGCCTGACCCAGCATCAATATGTATTACAAAGGAAACCCAAATAGAAAAAAAATAGACAAAAGACGTGAATGAGCAATTTACAGAAAAGGGAGACCCAAATGACTAAAGAAACATGGTGGGTAGGGAATGCTCAAACATCAGAAATTAGAGAAATTCAAATTGAATCAATAATAGTGTATCACTTTACACACCCTGGGATGTCAAAACTGAAGAGCTGGTTGATGCTAAAGTTGCATGGACTCCTGGTGGAAGTGTGGGTAGGCATACTCATGCTGGAAAACAACCAGCAACACTTAGCCCGTGATGTGTGTTACGCCCCATGTCTCAGCGGTCCCACGCCTGCCTGTATCCCCAGGGAATTCATCCTCCAAGTCTGTAAGGGAATATGTACGAGAATATTCACCTCAGATTGTCATGGAAGCAGGAGGTGGAGGTAACCTTGGTGCAGACAAGTAAAATGGGTGGACACATGCTCTGAAGTACTGCATAGCAGATAAGCATAGTCTGGTGCGGCTATGTCTTAACAACAAGGTGTTTAATGGGAACAAATGTTGGGAAACAGAATGAGGTTCTCAGACCACATTGTTTATATAAATAAATATTTGCATGCTTAAATACAGTACTGTGCATTTAGAAGTGTGCATACACATGCATGGACGCACATGAAACACGTTAGAGAGTTGCCTCTGTGGAGAATGAGTTGGGGGCAAGCAATGAGGATCAGTGGACCAAGGGCTAGACCACGCATGTGTGCCAATGACAGGTGCTGTGAACTGGATGTGATGCTCTGCACCTGGAGTCTCTAACAAATTCTAAAACTCCTTCTGTTCTTAGATCTTTGAGTGAGGGTCTCTGAGTTATAAAATTCTCCTAATCTCTGGATTATCGGAAAGATCTCTATTTTACTTCCTTGAATGATACTTTTTCTGTACACAGAATTTTAGGTGGAATTATTTCCCATCAACAGGTTTAGGATATTGTTGCATGTTTTCTAGCCTTTATTGTTGCTTAAGGAAGTCTATCATCAGTCTGTTATTTCTTTAAAGGTATTTCCTTTCTAGTTGCTTTTGTTTTATTTTCATTGTCTTTGGTGTTCTGGGTGGTAATTTATTTTTAGCTAGCTTGCTTGGAACTCTGGTCCATTTCAGGGACATAATACAGACACGCTAGTAAAACCTGGGACCTAAAACAAGATCCCCCCTCCTTGACCCAGGCTGGGACAATGCTGGATGGTGGGGGTCATGGCATGCATTGTATGCATGGCACCATGGTGTAGGTGTGGTGTGGGTACCAAGGAAGGAGCTTCCATGTGAGAGTTGAGAACCGGGGTCATGTGAGTACCTGGATTAAACAGGCCTGGTGTGCTGCAATTCATGGGGTCGCAAAGAGTTGGATGTGACTGAGCGACTCAACTGAACTGAACCGAAGGGACAGACCTGTTTTGAATCTTGAAGACCTTTCACCTTGGGCCCATAGAAGCCATCCCATCTTAGGAAGCAGCATGTTGAGCTAACTTTAGAAGAGTGAATTTCCAGTTTGGGATACCTTGCAGGAGAAGTGGATCTTTAAGAGGGGAAACTCTTTTGGAAAGACAATTTAACTAGAAAGAGAAAGGAGGGAGCTGTGAGAGCAGGAGAAACACAGCAGACCCTCTGGACAATGGGCTGAACCAGGAGGACCTTAGGGCTGAGCTGGGCCAAAGATCTCGGGAGACCATCTCCCTGCCCAGGGAAGCCAGCCGAAAGCTCCACCTGGTTTGTGCTGCTAGGACTTTTTCCAATCGCCATGTGGAACTGCCAACATTTTCCACATTAAGAACAAATCAAAAGAGATTTTTCACTGAGCGTGAGTTAGGGGGAGGGAACGAGAACAAATCAAATTCATGCAAAAATAGAGGAAATTAATTTTTAAAAAGTCCAACCAAACACCCTGTAATTTTTAGTGATTTCCTTTCAAGGAAACTGACCACTGTCACTATAAACAAAACAGAGAATAAATAAATAAAAAGGGAAAGAAGGTTGTGTTTTTTTTTTTTTTCCTCCTGGCCTCCCTGATGGATGGTTTATAGAGGCCTCAGGATAAAAGTCAGCCTCTAATTGTTCCCAGATGGTGCCTGCTTCTGCCTGCTTTGGTGTTTCCCCGAGTCTCAGCCCCAGCCTGGCAGACACGCTGGCGGTGACAGCCGCTGGACCCTCGTCCCCTTGGCGGCGACCGCAGCCAGAGGCAGAGGGGCAGCAGAAGGTCGGGGCCCTTGGTGGGAGGGGCAGATGGCCACAAAATCCCTGTTAACATCATGGAAATGACAAGCCCCGAGCCAGTGCCCTTCAGAGTGGCTGGGCTTCTGCCTCTGTCCCTCCCAGGGGCAGAGTGCCTCCTTCCTCGTGGGGTGGCCTTCCTCACTTGCTCTTCACCATCTCTGGGGGCCCACGAGGCATGGCCACTGAGGAGGGGCATGGCCAGGCAGAGATCTTCTCCTGACTTGGGAGAATTTTGCCTTTTTTTTTAACACTCAAAAAGCAATCTAACCTCCTAGACCCTCAGTTTTCACGTCTGTAAAATGGGGATTAAAAACACCTACCCCTAGGGTTCCAAGGAAGAAGGAAGGTGAAGTGAGTAAACAGTGGTGGCCTCTATGGTGGCCTCTGGATCGGTTATTATGAGCAGCCTCCAACCCTTTCTGAAATAAGGCAAGGTCATAATTCAAGGAACCATCTCATATCATCTTTGGTCCTGTGGGATCGGGGCTGGTGGTCTCTATGAATCACCCTCAGCTGGTACCACCCCACCTTCTAGGAGCCCCTCGCCCGTGGCTGCCACCCCTGCACCTCTGCTGCTTTAGCACGTAACTCCTGGGTGGTCACTTGGGACGTCTCTACTGTCTCCCTCTGCACTCCTGACCCTGCCTCCTGGGAATGCAGCCCGGAACCCCACATGAGCCGGTCCCCTCCTGATTCCTCGATGACTGGGAATTAGTAAGACTGGGGGGTTAGGCACACAGTCAGGGTCTGAACCTCTATTCTCACCATCTCGGCTCCTCTCCTGACTCTGTTTTAGGGATTCAGGTGCTTTGACAACATCAGACGCTCTTCTTTGCCTAGGAAGAATTTGAAAATAATTTCTTAGTTGTTGAATATCTCTTGCAAAACAAATAGCATGATGAGCTGGGGTAAATGAATCAGAAACAGATGGATAACATTTATCTGAAATACACAGAATTTCAACCCAGAGGGAAGGGGTGAGGAGGGGTAGCGTTTGGGGTTTCCACGAGCCCAGATACAAGGAAAGGGTTCGAGCCACATGAGGGATCCGACCAGCTCATCCGGGAGCCTCCAACCCAGAGTCTACAGAGGCCGTGCATGCGGACCTCCGAGGAGCGTGGTTATCAAGGACCAGAGCTGCTATCAAGTTTCTAGGACATGGCTTCTGAAAATAAGCTGTTCTAATTTACAGTATACCTTCTAACAACGCCCCCGCAGCACATGGCCCCGTGGGAGATGGAAATCATTTTGGAGATAGCCAGTTGCTGAGTTTGGCATCCGATCTGCAGCCGTTACATGTGTGGAGAGAGGCCGTGATTGGTGGGACTGGGAGTCTGCTGGGGGCGGGGGTGGGGGTGGACACATCAGTGGTTTCAGCAAGAATGCGAAAATACTATATTTTGTGACAAAGTTGCTCCAGGGCAGGCAGATTGCTCACAAATCGGTTACAGATTTCCCTGAAATATGTATGGACTTCCATGCAGAAGGAAGGGCGTTTGGGGCCCAAATGCATTTGGGGTTTTGTTGGGCTCAAAACTGGGAGTGGAGTTGGAGACAATGACTTGGCCGACCAGTGGTCCCTGGGCCAGCCCTCGTCCTTCCTACAAGCGGGGCCGTGCTGGTCCCATATCCTCAAGAGAAGCTATTGCCTTCTTGGGTCTCCAGTCCTCCAGGGTGTTGTTCAGTCACTCAGCTGTATCCAACTCTGCGACCCCATGGACTGCAGCATGCCAGGCTTCCCTGTCCTTCACCATATCCCGGAGTTTGCTCAAACTCATGTCCATTGAGTCAGTGATGCCATCCACCCATCTCATCCTCTGTCATCCCTTTGTCCTCCTGCCCTCAATCTTTCCCAGCATCAAGGTCTTTTCCAGTGAGTTGGCTCTTCCCATCAGGTGGCCAAAGTACTGGTGCTTCAGCTTCAGCATCAGTCCTTTCGGTGAGTATTCAGGGTGAGTCTCTCCCAAACCCACCCGAGTCTGTGACTACTGCCACTAGGCCACCTTCATCAGAGGAGAAGCCTGCTTTCCAGTTTGAGATGTGATATTTTGGAAAGGATGGCAGAATGGAAAGTGTTCGGAGAATCACTCAGAATCTGTCCTGAAGTTAACGTTCTACTGAAAATTATAGATACTCCTTCCCAGGCCCAAGTGTGGTCCTTCCTAGAATGTCAAACGTGAACGTGATGTGAAGTCGCTCAGTCGTGTCCAACTCTTTGCGACCCCATGGACTGTAGCCTACCAGGCTCCTCTGTCCATGGGATTTTCCAGGCAATAGTACTGGAGTGGATTGTTATTTCCTTCTCCAAGGCATCTTCCCAACCCAGGGATCGAACCCGGGTCTCCTGCTTTATAGACAGATGCTTTACTGTCTGAGCCACGAGGGAAGTCTTAAGTATTCATCAATTGATTAGTTCACACTGAACACATCTAAACTGGAACTCTGCTTTCTGCTACTGTCTTACCTTTTTATCTAAGAGGTTTTATTTTTTTTCATAACCTATGCACATTCTCTCATATACTTTATTTTGTTTCATTTTTTTGGCTGCCCTAGGCCTTTGTTTCAGTGCTTGGGCATAGTAGTTGCAGTCCAAGAGCTTAGTTTCCCCTTGACATGTGAGATCTCAGTTCCCCAGCCAGGGATTGAACCTACCTCTCCTGCATTGGAAGGTGGATTCTTAACCACTGAACTTCCAAAGGAAGTCCCTCAGATTCCTCCTTGATTGTTCCCTCTTGCTCACTCCTCAGATCCAGTCTATCAAGGAAGCCCCAGAAGTGTAACTCCCAGACCCCCAGTGTTCTTGAATCCTCCAGGTCACCAGCATCTTCTGCCTGGACAAACTCGATCCCCTCCGAGATGGCCTCCACCATCTCCACCTGCTGTTCTGCCTGCCTTTCTGCCAATGCACCCTCCACACAGCTGCCCCAGGGGCTGCTTCTATTCTCAAAACATAATTCAGATCATGATGCATTTTATGCATTTCTCTGCACAAAATTGCTTAGTAGCTTCCCATTGTCAGAATTAAATCCAAACTTCTCACTGTAATGGTTAAACCTCGTATGACCCAGCTTCTGCTGGGAAGAGTTCCCCTCTGTGCTTTACCCTGGCTTCCCTGGGACCCAGCTACACCCCTCTCCTTTCATCCGAAGCCCTCTCAGACACACAACACTGGTTCTTCCTACTTCCTTTGAGTCTCAGCTTAAAGGATTTCTCCTATTTGTTCATGGCAAATAATAATGATCCAAAGCCCCAAGACCTTGATGGAAGTCAGCCACTAATTAGAGTAGAAAATAGGTAAGATTTCTGGCTGCTGATCTTAATTTCTGTTTAGTCTTTGATACTTCTTAGCACGAGGGTGTTTTTGCATGCACACCCATATGCATGAACACACAACATCAACTCATGACACATACATTAACTGCTGTCCCCGGTAAGGACAGCACTGCTGAAGAGGGGCTGATGAGAGCAGAGCTGGGGCTGGTGAACACCTACTCACAATGGACACAACTGTGACCCTGGGCCCTCCTAGTCCAGGAACCCCTGCCATGGTGGTTTCGTGAGTGAGGGCTTCTCTGCTCTTTCCTGATAGTGGATGATCAGGTCCTCGGACCTGGCTGGTCACTGGTAAGTGAATTGGGAAGCATGTACACTCCACTGCACCCGGGGGAACAGGACCGTGTTGTCCAATCTGGATCAACTCTCTGGAGCATGAAGGGGAGAAAGACAGGATGGGAGGAAGGCTGACCTAGGACAGATGAGGAGCAGGGAGCCAATAGGGCATTTGACTCTTTATGACCGCTCTCCATTATAAAACAATACACGCTCTCTTGGACACTTTTAAACACTACAGAAAACTAAGATCTTTGGGGAACAAATCTCCTAGAGCCCTTATCCAAACTCATGGGACTTTCCTCGTGGTTCAGGGGCTAAGAGACCACACTCTGAATGCAGAAGGCCTGGGTTTAGTCCCTGGTTGGGGAATTAGATTCTACATGCTGCAACTGAAGATCCTGCATGCTGCAAATAAATAAATACACAAAAACTAAATAAAACCATTTTGTCTATCATTCTGATGCATTTATTCTCACCTTTTCTCTGTGCAGGTTTTTTTTTTTTTTTTTTCCCATAGTATTACACAGCAGCCACTAGACTGCATATACAACTTTCTGTCCTTTTTTTTTTTTCTTCATTTACCCTAAAAAATGTTACTGTCACCAAGAATATCATGATTAAAGGGGTGGATTCAGCTTATCTTTCCCCTATGATTGTGAATTTATCTCTCATAGTCAATTATCACACACCATAACACAGTGATTAACAAATTTTGCATGAAAGATTTAAGATTACTTTCTCAGGATAGATTAGATGGATTCTTTAGATTAGGCTAGTTATTTTAACCTGTAATTTCACATTTGTTTAGTTCATTGTGGTCAGTAATGATTTTTAAGCCTCTTTCTCTCTTGATCTCCTTTTGTTTTCCCTTGATTCTTTATAAAGCAACTTTCTAATGGTTGCAGGAGGTCTCAGCAAGATGTAGCTGCTCAGCAGAGTCCTTTCTCTCCTTCCGGGACACAGCTAGACCCATTTCCCAGCCTCACAGGGAAGATGTGCCACTTGGTTGAGTTTTAGCCCGTGCAATTCAGAGGAAGTGAGGCCTCACACTGCCGGGCCTGATCGTAAAGTCTCCCATGTATGATTCGCCATAGTCTTCTCCTTCCATGAGACAGAAGGAGCCTGGGCCCCTGAAGGACATGGAATAGAATCACACTGCCTTTCTGAACAGTTGTATTTAAGTGATCAAGAAATCAGCGTGGGGACTTGCCTGGTGGTCCAGCAGTTAAGACTTTGAGCTTCCATTGCGGAGGGTATGGTTCAATCTTGGCAAGATCCCATGTGCCAAGTGGCCAATAAATAAATAAATAAAGCAATGATGAGTCAAATTTAAGGAGAGAGAATTTTCATTTAAAAAAAGAAATAAGCTTGTATTGTGTTGAGACAGTATGTGTGAAAGAAGTGTTAGTCACTCAGTCATGTCTGACTCTTTGTGACCCCATGGACTATAGCCCACCAGGCTCCTCTGTCCATGAAGTTCTCCAGGCAAGAATACTAGAGTGGGTTGCCATTTCTTTCTGCACGAGATTTTCCTGACCCAGGGATAGACTCGGGCCTCCCACATTGCAGGCAGATTCTTTACCTTCTTAGCCACCTGGGAAGCCCAGAGGCAGTATGTGTTAGTCACTTAGTCATGTCTGACTCTTTGTGACCCTATGGACTGTGGCCTGCCAGGCCTCTCTGTCCATAGAATTCTTTAGACAAGAATACTGGAGTGGGTTGACATTCCCTTCTCCAAGGATCGAACCTGGATCTCCTGCACTGCAGGAAGATTCTTTGCCACCTGAGCCACCAGTGAAGCATGGTTTGGGTCTAATTGTTACAGTTTAGCCCATACTCACCAATACAGACCTGCCAACATTAATGTCCAGTGTTTGATGGTTCCAAGCCCCTATTTATGTGAGTGGAGGATCTTACCCTCCTCACCTAGGTGTTTCTGGAAGTCTTGATCTCATGCACAGGAATGATTCTGCTCACCCTTAACCACCTACCTCTCCAAGGAATCCTCTCTCCTTCTTCAAGGTTAATAAAGCATACTTGTTATCAACCACCCAGGGGTGTGTGTGTGACCTTGGAGTTGAGAGAGTCTGGCACATGCTTTGATTTCTTCAGGGATGGGTATTATTGAAGGCTCCACCTGGCCAAAGGTTTAGGCATCTCTCCTGAACTGCCCCCTGGGAGGGGCTCCATGGCCCAGAAAGGACCCAGAGACTGCTGGACAGAGCCAGGGAGTTCTCAAGAGCATTGCCCAAAGCAAACACTAGGCCTCCTTGGGCTTTCCTGATGGCTCAGCAGTAAAGAAACCACCTGCCAATGCAGGAGACAAGGGTTCGATCCCTGGGTTGGGAAGATCCCCTGGAAGAAGAAATGGCAACCTACTCATATTCTTGCCTGAAAAATCCCATGGACAGAGGAGCCTGGTGGGCTATAGTCCATGGGGTGTCAAAGAACTGGACGCGACTGAGCAGGAGCCCTAAATAAAACCAAGCCTCCTTAAGCCTCCTTACAGAGAAGCAGGTGCAGGGAGGCAATGAGAGCCAGAGACGCAGCAGGGGAGGGCGATGAGCAGAGGAAGGCAGCGCCCTTGAGGTTTCCAGGAGCTCGGGAGTGGGGCCTGGGGCCTTGCTCACGGGAGCTGAGGGGTCTTCCAAGGTGCCAAATCTGTTTAAACATGTGCTACAAAATTATAAGCTGCTATTTCCTGAGCTGCCTCATTTAAAAGCCCACATCAATGAGTGGGTAATAAAAATATCATTTCATATTCCACATATGATGAAAGCGTCCTCAGTGCCAATGTTTCCGCTGAGAAGCTTCTTGCCCTGTCCGACTTATGCAGCTTCCCTGTCTGCCCCTGTCACGGAGGGAGGCGCGCTGAGCTGTCGGATCCAGCTCTGGCAGCTCAACAAGTCACGGGAGACTTCATCAGTCACCTCCCTGCATCCCAGTTTCCTCTTCCATAAGATGGGGACGAAAGTGGAACCTGTCTCATAGATATTAGAAGGACGGAATGAATAAAATCCTAATCCCCTGAAAGACAGCTCCTATTCTAAGAAATAGGCTTTCTCTGGCTGAATTCTCCAGTTTAACACAGACTCTGACCTTAAACTTACCAGATACCTGAACCAAGCAAAATAACCGTCCGATTTGGAGAGCACTTTTAGGCTTTGTTTTTGTTCCAGTTCAGGTTTTTAATTTTCATTTTAAAAAATTTAGACAGGTCCAATTATTCTCTTTTTTTCAGAGTAGGTTTGCTGGGCTGCTGGAAAATCTTTGGTTTGTTTAGCGGGCAAACTCTGCAAACTAGCTTTCGGGTTTGGTTTGGCTTTCAGCTGAAGGGAGGAGCTTGGGTGGGTTCGGGGGTGCACAGTTTGGCTCGGCTTAAAGCCTGAACGTGGGATTTTTGATCCTCTTTCTCTGCTGCTCACCGGAGTGTGCCCAAGAAGAAGGCAAAGTGATGCTCTAGAGAGGGAGGTCGGCGTGTCTGCAGAGCCTGCTGGCTTTGCATCAGAAAGTTCCTTGAAAATCATGGCTCCTTTGCATCTTGAAACACGATAGCCTTAGAGGCCTTAGAATATCGCGTCCATGGCCATGGAAGAACCATGGCAGAGACAGTTTTGGTTTTACCCTTTATATATAGATGGAGCATAAAAGCTTTACTCCCAAACCCACAGGCATCTGGAAGAACCTGCAGCAGAACCAGGTCCTAACCTGAAAGTTCAGCAGATGTTTGCTCTGCATTCATGTCCATAGACGTATTTGAACTTCCAGCCTCACACTATGTGAAAACTGCTGAACTGATAGGAAATGTTGGCATCATCCACTAAAAAAATTGCTTCTAGACATATTTTCCCAATTACTTTGAACCAGAGAGGTTAAGTGAATTTCTAAGTCATCATGCAGCACATGAAGGCATGAGGCATACCTGCAGAATTCCTCTGGTCTGTCCTGACCCCCACCATTTCCTTGTCTTCAGGAGGGTGGATGCTGGTCTTCATAGGATCCCTTAGTTCCTTGGTAAGTCCATGACAACCAATCACTCAAGAGAGAGTTTTCAAACTTTCTTTTTGGGTTATCTCAAAAACTGAACAGAAATTTAGGTCTCCAGCAGAACAACAATTAGTAAATGAATGTGTTGTGGTTTTATTTACATTACGTTCCCAGGGCTAATTCTTCTCCCCAGGGATTCCTGTGTTCCCCAGGCTATAAGCACAGAGGGAGGAAGGCAATGAAAGGTAAGAGCCCAGTCCTACTGGCTCTCACCTCTGTTTGTCAGGAAGGACCCCCTCCTAAGTGTTTCTGGGAGTCGTCCCCACGGACACAGCCCATGCCCTGCAGGGCAGCAGTTCCCTCTCCTATGGGACCATCGAAGGCTCCCCCTTGCTGTGCTGCCTCCAGGTTTTGTTGGTGATACATCTTCTGTTTGCCTTTAGCCTTCTATCTTCTTAGGTCCCAGAAGTGAGTCTGTGTGTATTTCACTGGTGACAAACCAGAGTCACAGATTTCACGCTCACGCTCTTTCAGAACCATGGCTTCCCTCCGACTCCAGTGGGTGTTTTGTTAACTGGGTCAAGTCGGTCCCCAGTAGCTGCCTTGTCTCTTGGGCTGTGTTCCTTCAGGTGTTCCCTGTGGCCACAACATCCAGAAGACTCCCAGTTGCTCCTGAGGCCGCCTCTGTGCCTGGTAAACGGCAGAGTGGAATGTTAGTCGCTCAGTCATGTCCGACTCTGTGAACCCACGGACTGTAGCCCGCCAGGCTCCTCTGTCCCTGGGATTCTCCAGGCAAGGATACTGGAGTGGGTTGCCAATCGTGCTTGTGGGTAAATAAAAATACATGCACTTAGAGCCTGAGCTACCAGCTTATGAGCTGGATTTCAATTTACCATATGAGATAAGTGATGACAGAGCACAGTGTAAACTAGCCATGCTCTGCCAGTCGCAGACCGATTGGCCAGAGACCCATCTGCCGCATACTCTCCTGGCCGGCATTTCCCACCTTGCTGTGGTCCTTATTTGGAAGGTGTTGGAGGGTCTCTGGCTCCTCATCTACTGACAAAAATCAGGTTTCTTTTAACTACTTATACATACATATGTTGCTCAGTCATGTCTGACTCTTTGCGGCCCCATGGACTATACGGTCTGTGGAATTCTCCAGGCCAGAATACTGGAGCGGGCAGCCTTTCCTTTCAGGTTCTCTCCTGCCCCACAACTCCTCCCGTGTCCCACCCTCACCCACACCTGGGAGCAGCCCTCAAAGCCTCCTCTCATACTATCATGGATCCTGCCAGTTTGGGATGTAATTGTCATTTCCAGAATGTTGTCCAGGGCTGAGACTTATTCTTTTTTAAAAAAACTGTTAAATTGTATAAGAAAACACTAATACCAATATTTTTAATATGTAGTTGTTTTACAAGAGCTTTGAAATTTTCAGTTGAAAAATGACTACAAAGTATGTCTATGTCTCTGTCTGAGTTATGAACTAATCTGGCCCTGGGGTGCATGTGGGGTCTTATAAGACTATAATCATCAGAAGTGGTCCTGAAGCACATTAGTTGGAGGATATTAAAGCCAAAACATGCAAATATTTGGATATTAGATTTCTTTTCCCTCTGTATTTCTTTAAAAAAAAAAAAGATTTATTCTGGTTGGGGTAGATTGTCTACAAATACAATCAATAACGACTCTTTCCATATGGATGGGCAGTGAACATGCATGCTTAGTCTCTTCAGCCATGTATGACTCTTTGCAACCCCATGGACTGTAGCCCACCAGGCTCCTCTGTCCATGGGATTCTCCAGGCAAGAATACTGGAGTGGTTTGCCATGCCCTCCTCCAGGGGATCTTCCTGACCCAGGGATCAAACCCCCATCTCCTGAATCTCTTGCACTGCAGGAGGATTCTTTACCAGGGAAGCCTGTGGGTGGTGATAGGGAGGGTCTATTCTTTCTCCCTTGAATCTGGGCTGACCTTGTAGAAGTGCCATTCCAGGACTTCTGAGCTGAGGCTTCAAGTAGCCTGACAGCATCTGCTGTCCTGAAACTCTGGACCACCCACGTAGACTGCCCTCCAGAGAGAAAGGTTCCATCAGCCCCGGAGCTGTTCCAGCTACAGTGCCTGAAGGGTCCAGAACGTGAATGAAACTTCATGATTTATTCAGCCTCAGTGCAGCTTCTAAACTGTACAGTCATGAGCAAATCAGTGCTTCTTGTTTTAAGCCACTAAAACATGGGGTAGCTTGTTATGTAGTCAAAGATAACGGACACACTATCTGTAGCAGGCTGATTGCCCTGGCTGCTTGCCTATGACTTAAAATTTACCAGGATGATGTGAGAAAATTTGCATAAGGAATTCAGGGGCTTGCTGGGAGAAACCAGAAGGAAACCTCAGTCCCTCTACGCAGAGATGTCAAGTTGTGGACATTAGTCAGGATGGACTTAAACCCCAGGCTATAATCCCAGGACACGGGAGTGTGTAGCCTCCAGAAGTAAAACCAGTGGAGAGGCTGTGAACAGGGCCCAGGACCCTCATTAACAGCCACAGTGCTTCCTGCACGAAGGCAGTGGCCACAATCACAGGGAGTCTCTCAATCCCTACATAGCTAGGATGTGGCTATGGGAGCAGCCAGACTGACATACTGGAGTTGCCTTGACATACAGAGAAGGGAGGTGAGAGAGGGAGGGGCTTGAGAGGCAGACTTAACATGCTGCAATCTCAAGCACTGCCTTGGAGACACTCCTGGGGGGGTGGTTGTATTTTGACTCCCAAATTGTGAAGTCAGCTATTCCAAGTGTATTCCTATCACAATTTTCAGGTTAATTCTTCATCTTGAGATACTTCATCATGAGGAGGAAAAATCTATTGGAAAAACAAAACAAAACAAAACAAAAAACAGAACAGTAGCAAGTTGTAAAGAAATATCCTCCTGTTCACAAACAATGTCACTCTTTCTTTCCAAATACAGAGTGTGTGGAATGGAACACAAAGAAATAATTTTTACTATATGAGGAAAATTGTTTATACCATCCCACAGCCTAGTGTTTGAAAATTGCCCTCAAGGAATACATGAATGGTTAAATTATTAATTTAAAAAAAAAAACAACAACAAAGACTCCAAAAGATGAGTGATTTAGGCTTTTCCTCTTCTTTACTTTCTCCCCACCTCCCCACCCCCAACCCAAATCAGCAAATCAGAACACACCTCCACCTTGCTAAACTTGAACTCCAACATGCTTAAGGGAGACAGGGCTGACAGCCCAGGGACTTGAGGGTCCCATTAGCAGTCATCCACACCCATTACCCTGTCTCTCTGGATTTCCTTTCATGCCACAGTTCCAACATTCCTTGCAAAGGCAGGATCTGAAATTTGCATGCAGATCCTTCTTGATAGTAAAAATGCTTCAAGATGTGGTTGGGAGGACTGAGTGGTTGACTTCTGAACCTTTGAAAGGCCCTTCCTGGTCTTGGCCTCATTTCCCACAGTGGAGAGATATCCGTGGTCTGTCCTTCAGAAGAGCAACCCTTCACCTCCTCTACAGTGAGGGATTCCTGGAAATGACCATGTGACCCGGAAATGACCATGTGACCCGGAAGGTGATGTTCTCTTGCACTTGGAGGTCAAAACTCACAGAAGGGGGTGGGGAACAAGGGACAGCAGAGGGCGGAGTGTGTGAACCCTATAAATTCTGGTCCATGTCTTTCATCCTGGCTTGAGTTTATCCAAGACCAAAGATGGACTCAGGGTAATGGGGAGGACATATACCTGCCATGTCATCAGCATGATTGGAAGGTGGACTCACACATGTTAGATCTTTTCCTTTAGCTTCAACTGGTCAAGCTTCTAGGATTCTCTCCAACAGGGATGTGTCTCCAGCACAGGTCTTCTTAACCTGCAGTTAAGATTTCAAGGGGCCCCCAGTTTGGATAAGAAGGAAAAAACATTTTTTCCTTTTCTCACCTCAAATTGAAGTTTAGCATTCTTTTTCTTTTTTTAATTGAGATATAATTGACACAACAGTATATTAGTTTCAGGTGCATAATATGATAATTCCGTATTTGTATGGATCATTTGAAATGATCGCCACAGTAAGTCAAGTCAACATCCATCAAACACATATTAATACATGCAAAACTGTTTTCTTTGTGAGTAAGAAATGTTAAGATCTGATCTCTTAGCAACTTTCAAATACACAATATAGTATTATTAACTATAGTCACTATGCTGTCTATTACACCTCCAAGGACTGTCTAATCCAAAAACAAGAGTGTCCAATTTCTTCTGAAAGCATCCCATACAAGAGAAGGTCACTCCTGGGGTCAGCCTGGTTTATAAATTGGTCTAAAGCTACAGGACATAAGATGCTGGGGTGTTGGGGCTGGGGCAGAGGTGGAGGACCACCTGAGAGACAGAGGTGGGGGCAGGGACACGATCAGGTACCACTGTGTCTGTTTCAGAAAATCATAGTGATGTCCTGGCAAGTCCCATGGATCCTTAATCTTGTGATGCCCAGTATCCCTACCTCCTTGCCTCCCAAAGTCAAGGACGAAGAAGAGACTTCACTTCAGCCATTCTTTTTTTTTAAATACAGAGACTACAGGTTAGTGCAGCCAACCTCAAAGACTCATTGCTTTTTTAAAAAGAAATTTTTTTTTTATTAATTTTTGGCTACACTGGGTCTACACTGCTATGTGTAGGCTTTCTCGAGTTGTGGTGCTCAGGCTTCTCATTGCGGAGGCTTCTCTTATTTCAGAGCTCAGGCTCTAGGGAGTGCAGGCTTCTGTACTTGAGGCGCTGGTGCACAGGTTTAGTTGCTCCATGGCATGTGGGATCTTCCTGGACCAGGGGTCGAACCTGGGATTGAACCCGTGTCCTCTGCGATGGCAGGTGGATTCTTTACCATCAGATCACCAGGGTTGTCTTACTTTGGCCATTCTGAACAGGGTGGGACTGCCGGCCTGTGGTTTGACTGGCACTTAGCAGGTGGTGGCCAAAGAATGCCTGACGCCTGCCATTCCCGAGTGTCCCACAGAATGAATTGGTCCTTGGCCTGCGCAACTGGCAAGTGTCCAGCTTGGACAGTCATTCCTGGAGGTGAAAAGCCTGCTTTTCTCATCTTATACCAGAACCCATTTTTGCATGGTTTCAGAGTACATTGAATGTTTTTCAGGAATGCGACCAGTACCTAAGATTGTACTTCAACAATGTTTAAGATTAATTAAAATTTGTCCCTGATAGAAATGAAGATGGGAGTTTTTGAACCTCAGGACGACTCACTCACATACCCGTGGCTCAGTGTGGTGGGGGTTTGAGAGACTAGTCACAAGTGCTGCCGTGTGTCCTCTGGGCTTCCGAAATAGTCTTGCCTGCGCATTCACATGTGGCAACCCACATTAATTTGTCATAAATTGTTTTCTTTCTTTCTTTCTTTTACAGTCGAGATGTTGACCTTTTGCAATTTTGTGTGTAGATACAATTACCTTTTCCCTTCCTTTTGGGGCAGTAAAGGAACATTATGAAATGTTCGTAATAGAGAAGAAGCATTGCATCTGAGAAGGTTGAGAAGCCCTGCTCTGAGAAAATGGCAGTTTCCTTCTTTTCCTAAGAATTGCTGGATTGCAGGGTTGGAAGTGAACTTGGTCACCTGGTCCTGCCCCCGCCTCCATCCAGTGCTCAAATCTGGGCGGCTGGAGTGAGGAGTGGGAGCCTTCCCATCACCTCCGCTTCCTTCTTCTGGTGATGCGGCCAGGATAAAGCAGATCCTGAGATGCCCCAGAAGGACCAAGGACCCAAACTCCAAAAGTTTTACAGGGTCTCAGCAGGAGGTGTTATGGCTACTTGGGTCCAAGAGCCACTTCAGATGTCCACTGGAATCTCCAGGCACCAGTGGGAGAACCCAAGCCTGCTTGCCAAATGGAAATACTCAATTCTCCAAGGCTCAGTTCTTATCAAGGATCCCAGAAATCCAAGCCGTGGACAAAAACCCCATGGCTCAGCACAGCTCCAGGTAACCAAGTTCTAAACGACACTGAAGTCTGATTCTCAAGAAGCACTGGGCTGGGTGATGCTGAGTGAACAGATGGGCTGAGGTCAGTGCCAGCTAGAGAGCAACTAAGCAAAGTTGTCAACTCTCGGTAGTTTAATCTAGAGTCAAGCAACTCCAACTCCATATTCTAGGATAAAGGGACTGTGTCAGAAGAGGGGCTTCTGCCAAGGCTTAGCCCCATGTTCTGCTGACTCAGTGACCCCAAAGCTGCCTGGACAGGAGGAAGACACTGGAAGAAAACACAGTCTGACCGTGTCAGCTCGCTGCACCCTGGTCCACGCTCCGTCCTCCCCCATCCTTTCTCCCCCTGCCCCCTCCACCCACGAGTTTGCAACTCTCTCGTCCTGCCCCACGCCCTGTGTGCTTTCCACGGAGGCTGGACAGCCTTCTTCCACCCCTTCCCGCCGCCCCTGGGCTGACACAGAGCCCTCTGTCTTCCTGTGGAATGCAGTAGCGATTCTGAGCCTGGTGTCGAACAAGGAGTCCAGCTCCCGCTATAAACTTTTTATAGCTTAGGAAAATAAACATGTGGTTTAAGGTCTTTGCATAGGCAGTGCTCGCCGAGTTTGAGCTTGCTTTACAGAACTACGAAAGAAAATATTGGTAGAGCTAGTAAATTTCCGAGCCAGCCAAGGGACAGTAGTCCAGAAATCTAGGGGAAGGTTGATGGTTTAAGAGATAAAAGGAAGAATTATCTCTGCAGCTGTTCATCTCGTCCATTCCTGCTCAGAATCTGCCTGCCTGAGTGATGGGACCAGGTTCCCGTGTTCCCTGGGGTTGGGAGCCAGTGAAGGGATGGGGAATCACAGTATTTCCCGGCTGCTGCCAGAGCCCTGAGAGATAACTTTACAAATGGGGAAGGAGGCTCCAGAGAGAGGAAGCGGAGGAAGTGATCTGCGAGTCACACAGCTTATTAGAGCCTGGGACTGGCCTACTTCTCCCTCAAGCAGCTTTCCAGGCATCTGCTGTGTGTGTGTGTGTGTGTGTGTGAGAGAGAGAGAGAGAGAGAGAGAGAGAGAAAGCAGGTAACACTCTGAATGCACATGCATGGAGCAGGGCAGCAGGGTCCTTTCTGAGGTTTACTTCCCAGGTATGTGGAGGACCAGAGACCCTAGGAAGAGGATGAGTGACCAGGAGGTTTCCAATTCCAGCCTTGGGTAGTAAGGACAAAAATAATAATAAACCTTGCTCCCATTGCCATGTATTAAGCATTGACTCTGTGTCAGGATCCGAAGTCACTTCCCTGAATCCTCACAGCCCTGAGAGGCCAGGATGACCACCCCTATTCAGCAGCTGAGCAACCCTGGAAGTCACTTTCCCACCATCATCTGGCTGGAAAATGGCAGAGCCAGGGGTCAAATCCAGGCTACCAGACTCCGATGTCTGGGCCTCAGGTTGCACAGCCGGTAGGAGCAGCCCGAGGGGAAGACAAGGAGGTCAGGTTATCAGGTTAGACCCAAGACGATGCAGCCCTCTCTGGGACGGCCAGGCAGAGGTAAAGGTCCAGGTGGGAGATGGGCATCAAAGCTGGGCATGTGGATTTGGGTTTACCTGTTACAGAGTGAGAATGCCTGGTGTGTAGAGAGAGCTGCTGGAGGGTCAGGTGGAAACCTGGGCACATCAGCAGTCACAGGCAGGCAGAAGGCTCCTGGGGCTTTGGAGGGGACTTTGGCCTTGCTTACTTCCTGGGGGAGATGGGGAAGGCCACACCCAGAGGATACATGCGGAGGGTATCCAGGCTCTCAAGGCCAACACCATTGCTGTCCAGGAAGGATACCAGGCCGTCCCTGTGGCCCATGAAGACATGGGAGGGCATATATTTGTCCCTCTGCTCCTGTGCCTTCTAGGCACACTCATTCTATGCAGGCCAGTCCAGGAACACCTGAACCTCTGTGTGTGTGCGCGCTTAGTTGCTTAGTCGTCTTTGACTTTTTGCGGCCCCATGGACTGTAGTCCGCCAGGTTCCTCTGTCCATGGAATTTTCCAGGTAAGAATATTGGGAGTGGGTTGCCATTCCCTTCTCCATGGGATTGTCCCGACTCAGGGATCAAACCTGTGTTTCTTACACTGGCAGGAGGATTCTTTACCACTGAGCCAATTAGGAAGTGATATCTGAACAAACAACCCTAACACTGGGCCTGCCCTCTGCACCTGGCATGTCCACTTCTAGGAGTTTATTCAGAGGACGTAATCAGGGACACGGTGAGGATATTCATCACAGGAGAATAGACGCATGAAAACTTCCAAATCCTATAAATGTTTCATGATAAGGGATCCTTCAAAGAATGAAACACATGTAGCCTGTAAGATAAAATGGTAGAATGCATATGACCAACATTTTTGTCACAGTGTTAAGTTTTATTGGACAGACTGTGAACAGTATGAATAGCTTGAGACAATTTTTTGGGCAGAGGAGAATGGACATGTGTGGAATTTCAGTGCCCTTGCCAGACAGTTAATAGACTTCTCTTTGGATGTTGGGACTGTAGAGAGTGAGGTTTCTCTTTTTCTCGCTCTCAGATTCTGCAAGTTTCATTTGTTTCTTTTTTTATATCTAGTAGATATTATTTTTTGTAGCTTCCCAGGTGGCTCAGTTGTAAAGCAGGAGACATAGGTTTGATCCTTGGGTGGGGAAGATCTCCTGAAGGAGGAAATGGCAACCCATTCCAGGATTTGTGTCTGGTAAATCCCATGGACAGAGGAGCCTGGTGGGTTACAGTACATTGGGCTGCAAAGAGTTGGATACAGTTGAGCAACTGAGCACTCACAACACATATATTATTTTTGTAAGTTGGAAAAAGTTCTTTCTGTGAGGATTCAACATAAATAATATTAGCACATGCTTGCCTGGTGCTTATTTCTGACCAGTGCTATTCTGAGTGCTGTACAGGGATTCAACCCTCAAGACAATTCAGATGGTGGACTTGGGGCTCAGGAAGCCTGGGCAGGTGTCTGGGCAAGTTCACAGAGCTGGTGCGTGGCAGAGCTGGAGACTGAAGCCAGGCCATTGGCCAGCCAGGAGCAGGCTCTTAAGCTCTGCATGATCCTCTAGCTGCCTAAGGACCACAGAGGGTGGGAGGAGCTGCGCAGGCTGCTGGTGGTAGTGCTCCTGAAAGCTCGGCCTCGCTGGACACCGGTGCCAAACCGAGTCCTGGAGACAGAGTTTTGGGTGAAGTAGAAAAGGATAGCTTTATGCTTTGCCAAGCAAAGGGAGACACACCAGGCTTCTGCCCCCCCACCCCCCCAAAAACTGTGTCTCATCCCCAGAGAACTTGATGAGGGTTTTAATAACGTGGGTCAAAGGTGGGGTCTCTGACAAGATTAGGGTGTGAGCAGGGTCGGCACTCCCTTTATCGCGTCTCAGGTGATTGGTCTCCTAGTCTTGCTGAGCTTCTCTTTGTTTCTTTCAGAGGTAAAGAATCTGCCTGCAATGCAGGAGACCTGGGTTCGATCCCTGAGCGACTCAGAGATCACAAAGGCTCGTGTCACTGTAGAGAGGATGGAATTGAGGCCCAGAGCTGAGAAGGGCTTGTTGGCGGGTACGTGGGTTTTGGAATGCCTCATTACTGGGGCCGAGAAGCCCCAGTTCCCACCTCAGTCTCTTCCTGGCCCCCAGTGGGGCACTCCAGTTCAGAGCTGCTTTGGTGGCCAAGCCAAGCTGGGTGGAAGGGACAGCTCCAAGCAGGACTAAGAAAATGCACATAGCTGAAGCAATGCTATACACAGTAATCTCTGCCTCAGAGGACATGCAGGCCGCTGTGTGAGTGTGGACATCAATCCCACTTGAAGCAAACCATGTAAAGCCATCCTAGGCTAGGTAGAGGGGGAGGGGAGTTCTTTCTGAAAGTAGTTAACCCATCATTTCCTCTCCTTCTTAGTTGATTTTTAAAAGTTTATTTATTTTCGGCTGTGCTGGATCTTCGTTCCTGCACTCCAGTTTCCTCTAGTTGCAAACAGCAGGGGCTACTCTCTAGCTGCGGTGCTCAGGCTTCTCATTGTGGTGGCTTCTCTTGTTGTGGAGCACGGGCTCTAGGGAGCCAGGGCTTCAGTAGTTGCGGCTCGCGGGCTCAGTGGTTGAGGCTGCTGGGCACTCGAGTTGCAGTTGCAGTTTTAAGTTGCACCTGAACAGCAGTTGAGTTGCTCCAGGGCATGTGGGATCTTTCTGGACCAGAGATCAAAACCCGTGTCTCCTGCATTGTCAGGCAGACACCAGGGAAGTCCTCCTAGGAGATTTTTAATCCAAGTATGTCTTCCAGGGAGCCTTCCCTTCAGCACACATTTGAGGAAATGTGTGTTGTGCACAGACTTACACATTTACAGGTGGCCTTTTCCCCGCCTGGCCCAGCCAAACCTGAAGCAGGGAGAGGGACCCCCCTGGCCTCTGGGACCTCACTGCAGACACTGGGCCCACATGTCCTCCCTGAACCCATCCATCAGTCACTTCTCTCTGTTTTCCAATTTCCTTCCTGGGACCAAGTGAGGAGAGCCAAGATTGTGGGAAATCCTGTGAATCTAAGAAACATCTGGAACAGGCTGGGGGGCCTGGGAGGCCATGGAGCCCAGCGTCATCATGTCACATGTGCAGGAGTGGAAGGGCAGGGTTTTCTCAAGGACCGGAGCTGGCAGGCTCCCTGCCAGGAGATGCTCCTGGCAGGTGGGTGGGATGAGTCGGGTCCCAAGGTATTTTCCCCACACAAGGTTTCAGTTCTCAGGTTAGAATCTTGACTCCCGAGGGGAAACTCTGGTCCAGGCTGCTAGAAAACCCTCAGCGGCTGCAGCCTCGCCCTCGGATCGGGCGTGGCTGGTAGGAAAGCAGGCTGCCAATAAATGATTTACAGCCTGTTCCCTCATGTTTTACAGTTTCATCATTTCATGTTGCAGCCCAGTCTCCAGTAATGGGATCTGCAGAGGCATCCGGCTCCCCAGACCGCTGCCCCAGGGAGAAGCCTGGGAGGATGTTCACTGTGGCCCTGTCATGTCTCAAAACTGTGTCCCAGAACTTTTATCATGACTGCCTTCCTATACCACCCTCCTACCTGGAGGGGGTAGAGGGAACCCCTGGCCTCTGGGACCTCACTGCAGACACTGGGCTGACATATCCTCCCTGAACCTGTCAGTCAGGGAGGCTTCCTTCTCACCTTGGTCTCTGGGGGGCTTCTGAGCTCACACTGTTCTGGGCACTGAAGGCAAGGAACTTGGGAGTCCTGGGAACACCATGCAGGAGCCCCGTCTCAGGCTTTCACATATCATGCAAAACCCCCAGAAGAATCCTCCTCTACTGTCCATCTGAGGATTCTCAGAACCTTTCCATGGTGGGAACATAAATGATGCAGACCCTATGGAAAACATTTCAGTACTCCTTCAGAAAGTTAAACATAATGACTCCCTGGTGGTCCAGTGGTTAAGATGCTGCACTTCCAAAGCAGGGGGCACAGGTTCAATCCCTGGAGAGTAAACTAAGATTTTATATGCAGCATGGCACAGCCAAAAAAAAAAAAAAAAAAGAGTTAAACGTAGAATTATTGTTGGACTTCCCTGGTAGTACGGTGGATAAGAATCTGCCTGCCAATGCAGGGGACATGGGTTCTATCCCTGGTCTGAGAAAATTCCATACGCCGTTGGCAACAAAAGCCCATGAGCCGCAACTTCTGAAGCCCATGTGCCTAGAGCCTGTGCTTCATAACAAGAGAAGCCATGGCAATGAGAAGCCTGTGCACCACAGCAAAGGGGACCCCCCGAGCACCCCAACAACAGAAAACCTGTGCAGCGACAAAGACCCAGCACAAACAAAAAACACAAAGAAGTAATTTTTTTTTATTAAAAAAAAGAATTACTATGTGACCCAACAATTCCACTCCCAGGTATATAAGAATTGAAAGCAGAGACTCAAACAAATACTTGTACAGACATGTAGCATAATTCACAGCAGCCAAAGGTGGGGGGAAAATGTTCAATAGACAATGGATAAACAAAATCTGGTATCTACATACAATGAAATATGAATCAGCCATAGGAAGGGATGAAGTACTGACATGTGCTACCACATGGATGAACCTCAAAAACATTACGCTCAGTGAAAGAAGCCAGACACTAAAGCCCACGTATTGTAGGACTACATTTATATGAAATGTCCAGAATACGTAAGTCCACAGAGACAGAAAGCAGACCAGTGACCGCTGGGGGCTGGGGGGCGGGGGGCAGGGGGTGACTGCTTAAAGGCTGCAGGGTTTCCTTTCGGGGTGATGGAAATGTTGTTCTGGAACAACAGATAGTAGTCGACGCAGGATAGTGTGAATGCACGCAATGCCACTGAATTGTACCCTTTAACATGGTTCATTTTATGTTATGTGAATTTCACCTTAAGAAATTTTTAATCAAAAAACTTCTCCCACTGCCTCCAAATTTCACTGCACCCTGGCGTATACATATGTCGTCATTCATACCTCCAGCTGCTCACCCAGAACTCCAGATTCACGACAGGAGGTGGCTGCGGAGGCTGTCAGGGAAGGAGTTCGGGATGGGCCCATAATGAGGCCGGGGCAGGGGGCACAGGGCTGTTCTTAGCCAGTGAGGGCGCGGAGGCCGGCCCAGGGCAGCCCCCGCCTCGCTGGCTTCTCCTCTCTCCGTGTCCCCGGGCCCACTGTCACCTGGCTCTGTTTTGGGTTTGTTGTTGTTGGTTTTTGCTGTGCCGGTGGTCGGCATGTGGGACTTTAGTTCCTTGACCGGGGATTGGACCCGTGCCTCCTGCATTGGGAGTGCAGAGTCTTAACGCTGGACCCCCAGGGAAGTCCATCACTGTGTTTTGAGGGAGAGTTAGCACATGTAACATTGGTGGCTGAGAACTAGCGGAACAGAGAAGGCCTCAGGCACATTCTTTGTGGCTCACAGGGGGACTATTTGAGGCTAGACATTTGGCTTGGGCTTCCAAGCTCAACGGCTGGGTCCCCTAACTCCCTAATATCACCCACCTCTTTCAGGAGCACACACTGCCCCTCCCCTTGTCACTCTCCTGAACTTTTAAGGGTTGTTACTACTCCCCTAGTGGAGTCTCCTCCTCCCTGACAGGCCCTTTCCTCATTTTCACAAAGAACCACCTCCTCTGGGAAGACCCCCTTCCAGCCTGGGCCTCCTTGGTATTTACTCCACCCAGATGGGAATGGAGGTTGGCCATCTGATTTGAAAACTCCAGGATCAGACATGCTTTGCATTTGCTCCTTGAGAACGTCAACTTCATCTTTTGCATTTATTATATCTTTTGTGCTTGGTAAGTATTCAATAGATAATAGTTGGTATTTGAATGCAGACCTTCATGTCAATGTATGGCAAAAACCGCTACAATATTGTAAAGTAATTATTCTCCAATCAAAATAAATAAATTTTAAAAAATAATAAAAATAAATAAATACAGACCTGCAGTTTGCAGCTCATTCATCTGACAGGGTTTCACGTTGAGCTTGTCAAATGGGTGATATGACCTGGACCTGTCCCTGGACTGGTGGATACCACATCTTTAGGAGGAAAGCATCTCCCTGCAGGGCCATGATGGCAAGACAGACGGAGCAGGGAGGCTCCATGGGTTAGGGGATGTGCCAGGGACACCCCTATCCAATCTCAGAGTGAGCCCTTCTTGGCAGGGCTCTCAGACTCCCCAAAAGAAACCCCCAAAGAAAAGTACTGCTTTGGGGACTTCCCTGGTGGTCCAGTGGTGAAGAATCCACCTTGCAGTGTGGGGAACTCAGATTCGATCCCTATCAGGGAACTAAGATCCCACGTGCCAAGGAGCAACTAAGCCCACATGCCACAGCTAGAAGGTCTATATGCTGCAACAAAAGATTCCAAATGCTGCAGCTAAGACCCAACTCCCAGTGCAGCCAAATAAATAAATAGAAAGTACTGTTTTCTAGGAGGGCTGAGAGCAGAGGACTGAGCTGCGGGGGAAGGTTCCCGTATTTCCCTCTTTAGATTCTTAGTTATGCTTCCTATGACATCAGACTTTGGATTTGGAAAAAGATGGCCTTCACGTGAAGATGAACGAGGAGGCAGGTGGGCCCTGGCAGAAGGTGGCACACCAGAGTGCTAGAGACAGCCAGCCTCTGGGATATCCTCTCTCACGCAGTGGTTTTGAAGTTGGTTTTCCACGTAGGAGGAAAAAGTCCTTTGGCTGCGCTTGAAACTAATGCAAAGGATTCATCTCGTGGGGAGAAAGGGTAAGACATGCAGCTCTGTCTCTCTTCAGCTTCCCGCGTTGGGGGAAGGGGTTTGGACTGGTGGGGAGCGGGGATAGCAGGCAGGCAGAGGGGACAGAGGAGGTCGGCCCAGGCTTAAGGCTGTCACTGGAACAGGGGTTACTGCCTGGGGGAGAAACACGGAGATGCAGGGCATGGGGTGGGAGGGGAGGAGAGAAAAAGGAAGAGAATGGGGGAGGGGTGAGAACCAGGAGGCCTAGCCCCCTCTCCCCTACTCTGCCCTCCAGACACTGACTCTTGGGCTTCCCTCTCACATATGGGCCTAATTCAGGTAGAGTGAAAACTTGCATTGCTCTGGTTAAAAATTATTGCTTCGGATAATGAAATCTTTGTCATTGGAAACTCCGAAAGAAAAAAAATAAAAAGGCCTTTGGAGCTGTGACTTATGGGCAGCGTGGTGATGGCAATGAATTCATCATCCCATTTGCCCGCATCTGAACTGGAGGACAAGCTTGATTCGTACTCGGGCGGTGTGTGCGGGTCCCCGGGGGCAGGGTGGCGGCAGGGCTGGCAGGGAGCCGGCGTGGAGGAGCTCCCGGGACCACGCTGGGGGCCGGAGAGCCAGCGATAAGCATCACCTTGGCACGCTCAGGCCTCGGGTTTCCCTGAGGATTTGCCTGAGCTGTCAAAACATTTCAGGGCGGTGCAGAGGTTGTCTGCTCCTATGGAGAAAATTCCATAATAGCTCCATGAAATGGCTGTGTTTTCCCTTTAAACCGTCAACCTCACACCCACATAGAAATCTCCCAGACAAAGCAGTGGTGACCTGCAGGGGCGAACAGTCTGACTGGGACTGGTCCTCTGACTGTGACGCTTTTCATCTGAGATACACAAGTGCTTACTTACAATTTCTTTTTTTTTTTTTTTCATTGATCTCCGCGTCCCTGCAGGCAGATGAAGGATCCCTGAGATGAGAAACTTGTGGAGAGTTAAGTTCTCCCTGCCAACCCTCCCAGGCCTGCTTGCTTCCTTCCTCCTGACTCCTCCACCCTGAATCCTGTGGCTTGGGGGCCATGCCTGGCCTTCTGTGCCAGCCCCTCACCCCAGGACCGGGCCGGGTGGCCTTGGCCCAGACACTTACCGTCAGCTCTCTAGATCTCAGGATTGCCTGTTCCCTCCCAGGTTCCCTGGGTCATGCAGACTGCTTATAGGACCCACCTATTCCTCCTGCTGCCCTTTGTTCCTCCAGAGCAAAGCCTCAGCCAGGTCTGGGGTCAGCCCAGGAGGAAACGTAACTTTGTGTGAAGACAGATCCCCATGGGATCCCAGCTCTGTTTCTTGTCTGCTGTGTGACCTTGACTAAGTTGCTTAGCCTGTCTTAGCCAGCCCAAATGTCTTCATCTCTAAAGAATGGTATTTTCAGGGACTTCCCTGGTGGTCAAGTGGCTCAGACTCCATGCTCCCAATGCAGGGGGACTGGCTTCAATCCCTGGGTTCAATCCCTAGTTCCCACATGCTGCAACTAAGGCTTGGTGCAACTAACCAAATAAATAAATATTTTAAAAATTAGTAAAAAAAAAAAAAATAGAATGGCACTTTCAGAGGAAGAAAAGAACCATTTCACCACAACCTTCTTCAGTTTCACTTAGGAAAGGAACAATCTTAGTTTGGGAAGATGCAAAGATGGGACATTAAGGGTGGGGGCTCCCCAGAGGAGGCTGAAGGAAGAGGAAGACTAGAGAACATCTCAGTCTATATAACAAAGGACCAGGAGGTGGTGATGGGCATAGGTGAGAGAGGGCTGCAGCCATGAGGACCTGAAGCTGAAGGGGAGGACAGATTCCAGGCACTTCTTAAGCACCTTAAATCCCACTGTTTATTTTCTCTGCAGTTTGGAGTGAGATATATGCTTCTTTCTAGTGCCCCTGAGTCTTCAGAAAAATCTTTACACCCAATTTCCATGCCTGATTGTATGCAGAGACTTGGGCTTCAGGGGAAAGGGTCTTTCTACTTCTGGGTCAGTTCTGGGGAGACATCCTGGGAAGAGCAACAAAATGCAGAGAGGAGGACATTGCAGCTGAAGCCCAGAATCAGAATCAGAGGAGGCAGAAGAAACATGAATCTCCAAGAACTCCCAAAGGCTTGGGATGGAGGGGGTGGTGGGGTGGCACCGGACAAACCTACCAGGTCTGCATCATAAGGGGCCGGTGACCCTAGGGGACACCAGGGTTATGCCATCTTGCAAATCTTGGGGGGATTCATGGGCAACTGGTCAGTCCTAAAGGAAATCAACCCTGAATATTCATTGGAAGGATTGATGCTCAAGCTGAAGCTCCAATACTTTGGTCACCTGATGTGAAAAGCTGACTCATTGGAAAAGACCCTGATGCTGGGAAAGATTGAAGGTAGGAGGAGAAGGGGACAACAGAGGATGAGATGGTTGGATGGCATCACTGACTCAATGGACATGAGTCTGAGTAAGCTCCAGGAGTTGGTGATGGACAGGAAAACCTGGCGTGCTGCAGTCCATGGGGTCGCAAAGAGTCGGACATGACTGAGCGACTGAACTGAATAGAGGATGAGATGGTTGGATGACATCATTGACACAATGGACATGAGTTTGAGCAAACTCTGGGAAATAGTGAAGGATAGGGAAGCCTGGTGTGCTGCAGTCCATAGGGTCACGAAGAGTCGGACTCGACTTAGTGACTGAACGAGAGCATGGGGATTTATATTTAACTGCACAGTCATTGTCCCAGCTGGGACTCTGGGGGTCGAGTCCTTTCATTGTCTCCCTTGCCTGGCCTTGGCTGGACAGTGGGGTTCTGGAAACTTCTGTGAGGGACAGACAGCTGTGTGGGCAGCTTCCCCAGAGCTGGGGATTCTGGCTGGTGCATTAATGCCTCCTGACACTCACTGCGGCTGGTGAGTGTCAGGCCGAGTCTCAGAAAACAAATGGAAGTGATTTCTGCTCATTCCTGCTGAGGGCTGGCACACTCCAGGACCTGCTGGTTATCTGAGCAAGCGAGAGCCTCCAAGGAATTCCTTCCTGTCTGAGTGTTTGTCAGGCAGGGTCCCTCTGAGGGGCTGAGCAGCCAGCTTCTGAGAGCGAGCTGAATCCCCCACTCCAGCTGCTATGGGGGCAGGGGGCTTCCCCTTGTCCTGGAGGATGGGGTAGAGAGGGCAGCCCTTCATGGACACAGATATCCCAGGTCCAGGCTTGGGGCTAAGAGGGAAGCCAGGTGCTCAGGCCCTCCCCTCCCCCATGGCTCTGAGCCTCCAGGAGGTCTCATTTGGTCTAATGTGTAGACAGGACAGAGCGGGGGGAAGGCTTGACACAGAGACAGAAAGAGATAGCAGACAGCTCTTGGCATAGAAGGACCATCAAACCCCATTTGATTTGCTGTAAATCAAATTGAGTCTGACCCCTAGTCTGCACTGTGACTTGGATAGGGGGGTGAGTTTCTATTGAGCTGACACAAGGATCAGGGAGTTTATAGAGCAGAAAGTGGGGCAGGGTCCTCTGTAGATCCTCTTGATTGTGGCTCAGAATAGGAGGCTCTCACGTCAGGGTCAGCTGGGACATCTGCTCTGCCCAGGGTGACTAACTTGTCCTGGTTTACCCAAGAATTCCCCAGTTTAAGCTGTGAAAGCCCTTTGTCCAGGGAATCCCTTCAGTTCTGGGCAAACTTGGATGGTGGGTCACCCTCTGTCCATCTCCATCACCTAGATGCGCTGGGTGACTGTATCTCTGGGCAGTCCTGTCACCTCCGTGGGGTGGGGCTGGCAGGCTGCAGGTCCTCCTGCCTAGACGAAATCCACGGGCTCCCTGTGTGGGCCCCCCTCCCACTGCCTGATCCCCTTAAGTTTCTCCAGCTTCTGGAAGGCAAAGGCCCAGAAGATGGATTGTTCCCAAACAACCTACACCCCCAGCCTGCATGGTCACCCTCTCCAGAGGGGCAGGAACAGAGAGGCTGCCTACCTGCCACCAAGAGGAATAAGCACAGCACATGTGAATGTCCCAGCAGCTTTCCCTTGCATAAATCGCTTCAAATGGCTCAGACCAGATTTTTCAGTTCAGTTCAGTTCAGTCGCTCAGTTGTGTCCGACTCTGCGACCCCATGGACTGCAGCACGCCAGGCCTCCCTGTCCATCACCAACTCCCGGAGTTTACTCAAACTCATGTCCATTGAGTTGGTGATGCCATTCCAACCATCTCATCCTCTGTCATCCCCTTCTCCTCCTGTCTTCTATCTTTCCCAGTATCAGGGTCTTTTCCAATGAGTCAGTTCTTTGCAACAGGTGGCCAAAGTGTTGGAGTTTCAGCTTCAGCATCAGTCCTTCCAATGAATATTCAGGATTTCCTTTAGGATGGACTGGTTGGATCTCCTTGCAATCCAAGGGACTCTCAAGAATCTTTTCCAACATCACGGTTCAAAAGCATCAATTCTTCGGCGCTCAGCTTTCTTCATAGTCCAACTCTCATATCCATACGTGACTACTGGAAAAACCATAGCTTTGACTAGATGGACCTTTATTGGCAAAGTAATGTCTCTGCTTTTTAATATGCTGTCTATGTTGGTCATAACTTTTCTTCCAAGGAGCAAGCATCTTTTAATTTCATGGCTGCAGTCAACATCTGCAGTGATTTTGGAGTCCCCCAAAATAAAGTCTCTCACTGTTTCTCCATCTATTTGCCACGAAGTGATGGGACCAGATGCCATGATCTTAGTTTTCTGAATATTGAGTTTTAAGCCAACTTTTTCACTCTCCTCTTTCACTTTCATCAAGAGGCTTTTTAGTTCTTCTTCGCTTTCTGCCATAAGGCATCTGCATATCTGAGGTGATTGATATTTCTTCTGGCAATCTTGATTCCAGCTTGTGCTTCTTCCAGCCCAGCGTTTCTCATGATGTATTCTGCATATAAGTTAAATAAGCAGGGTGACAATATACAGCCTTGACATACTACTTTCCCTATTTGGAACCAGTCTGTTGTTTCATGTCCAGTTCTAACTGTTGCTTCCTGACCTGCATACACATTTCTCAAGAGGCAGGTCAGGTGGTCTGGTATTCCCATCTCTTTCAGAATTTTCCATAGTTTGTTGTGGTCCACACATTCAAAGGCTTTGGCATAGTCAATAAAGCAGAAGTAGATGTTTTCCTGGAACTCTCTTGCTTTTTTGATGATCCAATGGATGTCAGCAATTTGATCTCTGGTTCTTCTGCCTTTTCTAAATCCAGTTTGAACATCTGAAAGTTCATGGTTCACGTACTGTTGAAGCCTGGTTTGAAGAATTTTGAGCATTACTTTACTAGTGTGTGAGATGAGTACAATTATGCGGTAGTTTGAGCATTCTTTGACATTGTCTTTCTTTGGGATTAGAGTGAAAACTGACTTTTTCCAGTCCTGTGGCCACTGCTGAGTTTTCCAAATTTGCTAACATATTGAGTGCAGCACTTTCACAGCATCATCTTTTAGGTTTTGAAATAGCTCAGCTGGAATTCCCTCACCTCCACTAGCTTTTAGCGTAGTGATGCTTCCTAGGGCCCACTTGACTTCGCATTCCAGGATGTCTTCGCATTCCATGATGGTGTGAGTGATCACACCATCGTGATTATCTTGGTCATGAAGATCTTTTTTGTATAGTTCTTCTGTGTATTCTTGCCACCTCTTCTTAATATCTTCTGCTTCTGTTAGGTCCGTACCATTTCTGTCCTTTATTGAGCCCATCTTTGCATGAAATGTTCCCTTGGTATCTTTAATTTTTTTTTTTTAAGAGATCTCTCGTCTTTCCCGTTCTGTTGTTTTCCTCTATTTCTTTGCATTGATTGCTGAGGAAGGCTTTCTTATCTCTCCTTGCTATTCTTTGGACCTCTGCATCCAAATGGGTATATCTTTCCTTTTCTCCTTTGCCTTCCGCTTCTCTTCTATTCACAGCTATTTGTAAGGCCTCCTCAGACAACCATTTTGCCTTTTTGCATTTCTTTTCCTTGGGGATGGTCTTGATCCCTGCCTCCTAAAATGTCAGGAACCTCCATCCATAGTTCTTCAGGCACTCTGTCTGTTAGATCTAATTCCTTGAATTTATTTCTCCCTTCCACTGTATAATCATAAGGGATTTGATTTAAGTCATACCTGAATGGTCTAGTGGTTTTCCCTACTTTCTTAATTATGTCTGAATTTGGCAATAAGGAGTTCATGGTCTGTGCCACAGTCAGCTCCCGGTCTTGTTTTTGCTGACTGTATAGAACTTCTCCATCTTTGGCCGCAAAGAATATAATCAATCTGATTTCAGTATTGACCATCCGATGATGTCCATCTGTAGAGACTTCTGTGTTATTGGAAGAGGGTGTTTGCTATGACCAGTGCATTCTCTTGGCAAAACTCTATTAGCCTCTGCCCTGCTTTATTCAGTACTCCAAGGCCAAATTTGCCTGTTACTCCAGGTATTTCTTGACTTCCTACTTTTGCATTCTAGTCCCCTATAAGGAAAAGGATATCTTTTTTGGATGTTAATTCTATAAGGTCTTGTAGGTCTTCATAGAACCATTCAACTTCAGCTTCTTCAGCATTACTGGTCGGGAGATAGACTTGGATTACTGTCTACAGAGCAGATGGAGTGTGTGCTAAATCACTTCAGTCATGTCTGACTCTTTGCAACTCCAAGGACTGGGGCCCACCAGGCTCCTCTGTCCATGGGATTCTCCAGGCAAGAACACTAGAGTGGGTTGCCATTTCCTCCTCCAAGGAATCTTCCCCACCCAGGGACTGAACCAGCATCTCTTATGTCTCCTGCATTGGCAGGTGGGTTCTTTACCACCAGCGCCACCTGGGATGGCTGCGATTTAGTGTTGTCACCAAAAGGTTTCTCTTGGGATCTGTGGGGGCGTGGCTGTTTGAACCCAGGGCTTAGAGAAGGCTCTTAAGCTGTAAAAATGTCACCTCAGGGGACTCCAGCCTCCTCCCTCAACACTCCACCTGCGCGTGGTGTTAACTCACTCTCTGCCTCTCCCCTGATCGCATGGACATAGTGCTTTAAAGTTATCAGAATCAAGACCAGGAACCTCAGTCACGTGTGCTTTATTACTGATTAGAGGAATAATCCACGATATAAGACAGTTCTGGACAAGGTGCAGAAGCGAGCCCAGAGAGAATGATGCTTGTTAGCAGAGTAACATCACAGCTCGTGAGAGCCCACGGGCGGTGGGGAAGGGGCAAGAGTGGGCCAAGGGGCCAGGCCAGGCCTTGCCTGTCCACTGACAGATGTAAGGGGGGAAAGCTGGAGGGGAGCTGTTTAATGCACTGAAGAGAACAGATAGCTTTTAAGCAGTTTAGACATGTTGTTTCCGTGTGACCAATGGATGTGTTCATTCCACCTCGGCCTTTACTGTTGCACCAAAGGCAGCACTAGGCTGTCCTCCGGCCGAAGGCCTGTGTCAGGCTCCTTTCTGTCCTCAGAGCCAATAAGCTGTGTCTCTTTAGACAGTGTGTGATTGCTTTAAGAACAGTCTGCAATTGAGTGTCTCCGCACATTCATTTCCAGTGGTTCACAGGCAGTAGGCCCATCACCATGGCCACCCAGAAGCCCCAGGGCCCCTCTGGTTTCCAGCACCACGGAAGGGTGAGGGGGACATGCTGGAAGATGTGGTGACATCACCCTCAAGGGGTGAGGGACGTTTCTGCACACTTATAGCTTCCTGACTCTCGGGCTTGCAGGCATCACCTAAGAGGTGACAGGATCCTCCACGAGTCCCCAGCTGGGAGAACCTGGTTCCCCTCCTCTGTGGAGGAGATGTCTTTCCTTTTACTTTCTGAACTCAACTCCGCAGTCCCCACTGCAGAACTTTTCATACTAGACTCTTGGGGGCGCTGGGGGTGTGTAATGCAGGCTGGTCTGCCCTCCCTAGTCCTCACCCCACTCAGCGTCATGTCTGGAGGAGCTGGGCCCCAGGCTTCCTGTCCTCTCCTCACTCTTCTTGCTCAGAGCTGCCCTTCTCTAAATGAACCCCAGGCCAGTTCTCTGGAACCCGATAAAAATCACTCAGCACACTGGCTGGGATTCCCAATTCTCCTTCCAGGTGCCTGGGAGGGTTACAAGTCCCAGCCCCGCAAAGCCAGACTTGGCCAGGTGATGCTGAACGAACTCAAGAGGCACCTGTCACTTGGGGTAGAAGCATTAACAGCCAAGCCGTGTGATATCCATGCCTGAGCGTCCCCTCTGCTGTGGTGACCACCACCATGAGAGCAGGAGCTGGGGAAAGTCGCTCAGCCCCCCAGGGGACAGTCTCTGAAGCTCACTCCTGACCTGGATGAAGAAAATAATGAGAGACAAAGAATCTTCCAGAGAGTGGATCCAGAGCTCTCAGAGAGCAAGGGGAGCTTCTCCAGAGAGTTAACTCGGGACCTAAAGGGGACATGACCCGTCAGAGGGTGGGTGCCCTCAGGCTGGGGCCCCAGCATCCACTCGGGTCTCCCTTTGCTCCCATCAGGGCAGCGCCATTGTGCCCCAGGCTCACGGGTACCTTGGGGATGTGGGGCAGACAACTCATCAGGTTATCAGGAAAAGCCACAGAGCCCTGGCAAGGAGCTCCCATGCATCACCCAGAACCATGGGCCTCCACCAGACACCTTCTGGTGGGGACCTTCTGTCTGTCTCCCCAGGGAGGAGGGGACTTGACTTCTCATGCGATGAGGAGGGTGGGTCAAACATGCTGTAAGCATAAATCAGACTATCCATGACAAGTATTTCCCGACCTCCTTCTGAGCACCTCAGGGCTGTTCTCTCCTGGTAGTGTAGCCCCATGGCTTGCTCCGGTCAACAGTGCGTGAACAGAGGTGAGGAGGGACCCTTTGGGGCAGTGCATGCTCACCGTTCTCCAGCTCTTCCTGTGTGGTGATGGCAGGCGCTGGTCCAGATGATGGCTGCTCTATCAGCCTGAGTCCAGCGTGGTGACAGTTTAGAGCTTCTGGCCCATTGTTTTAGGAGCAAGAAACAGTTGTGCAGTACAGCTTGTGGGATTTTAGTTCCCTGACCAGGAATCTAAACCAGGGCCCTTGGCAGTGAAGGCATGGAGTCCTAACCACTGGACCACCAGGGAATTCCCTGGGTTTGTTCTAAGCCACTGAGATTTTGGTTTTATTGGTTACCATGGCATGATCTAATCCATTTCGACTAACACTAACAAGTACATGTCGGAGAAGGCAATGGCAACCCACTCCAGTACTTACTGGAAAATCCCATGGACACAGGAGCCTGGTAGGCTGCAGTCCATGGGGTCACTAAGAGTCAGACACGACTGAGCAACTTCACTTTCACTTTTCACTTTCATGCACTGGAGAAGGAAATGGCAGCCCACTCCAGTGTTCTTGCCTGGAGAATCCCAGGGATGGGGGAGCCCGGTGGGCTGCCGTCTATAGGGTCGCACAGAGTCGGACACGACTGAAGCGACTTAGCAGCAGCAGCAGCAGCAACACGTACATGTATTGCTTTATTGAACAAGTGCTGACTTACTATGTGCCATCCTGAGTCCAGAGGACATGGAGATTAATAAAACATAGTCCACTGCCTTTCAGTTGTGCAGTACACACACTCTCAGGGGCTCACCATTTGGTAAAGGAAACAGGGCAGAAGACAAATATTTTCCGTTATCCTTCCACCTGAGACATGTCTGCAGTAGACATTAGCACTCTTCGGCACTTTTCTGACTGTATTCTGGTGATCTCTGCACATCACCCTTCCATCCAGATGCAAAGACCCTGGAGGATAGGGAGAGGTTAGAGGATGCATAGATGGGTGGATGGAATCAGAAGGAGCTGGTCTGATTGAAGAGGCATCTTCTCAGGGCCCATTCTGTATCCTTTCTCCACCCTCTATCAAACTCCACAGCAACAGGGACAGTGGGGTGGTCTTTCTCAGGTATTAGCAAGCCTGATATTATTGGGGAAATGTGTGTTGTGTGTGGCCTCATGCATTCACAGGCGGCCTGTTTCCCTCCCGGCCCAGACAACAAGGAGTGGGTGGCGGGACACCCGGCCTCAGGGCCCTCACTGCAGACACTGGCCCCACATGTCCTCCCTGGGGCAGCTCCAGGGAGCCTTGTATCTCTCAGCTCTCCATAGTTGCTTCTGACAGGATGGGAAAGTCTTTTAGGTTGGACAAGCATATCAGCATGCAATTTTTAAATGTTTTGTTTGCTTCTGAACACAGTTTGAGTCCATTCACTATAACAGTATGTTCTGCGGTAGATGTCACAATAAGAACAAAATCTTGAGGGATTTTTGAGAGGCTGGTAGGATAATTTCAGGTGAGACTGAAAGAAAGTGAAAGTATTAGTCATTTCAGTTATGTCCGACTCTTTGCGATCCCATGGATTGTATAGCCTGCCAGGCTCCTCTGTCTGTGGAATCCTCCAGGCAAGATCCCTTCTCCAGGGGATCTTCCAGACCCAGAGACCAAACCCTGGTCTCCCACATTACAGACAGGTTCTTTACACTGTCTGAGCCACCAGGGAAGCCCTTGGGTGGGACTGGATCTCAGATAAATTGTGAAGCCTAAACCATGGTCTGCACTTTTTCTAATGGTTTCCCCAATCCATGCTGGGTGCTGGAAATGATACTGGGTGGGAGATCAGGAAGTCTGGATTCTTTTATCTAATGGTCTTTTTCATTTTTATCTAATGGTCTCCCCAATCCATGCTGGGTGCTGGAAACGATACTGGGTGGGAGATCAGGAAGTCTGGATTCTTCCAGGATCCACCAGGAATTAGCTGGGTGTCACCATGTGACCCTTGACCTTGATCTCCTCCTCTGTGGGAGTCCAGGGTCATAAGTGATGCCCTCTCATGGACAGGCCCAGAAGTCTAAAGTTTTGTGATTCATACAAGAGTAATATTTTAAATTTCAAATTGAATGTTACTTAACGACTGAGCAGATAACACAGGCATGTGGTTCAAAACAGAATAATATTGGACTTGCCTGGTGGTCCAATGGTTAAGAATCTGCCTGGCAATGCAGAGGACATGGGTTCAATTCCTGGTCCAGGACGATTCCATATGCCATAAGGCAACTAAGCCTGAGAGCCACAATTACTGAGCTTGTGCGCCCTAGAGCCCGTGATCCACAACAAGAGAAGCTACCGCAAATGAGAAGCCCGTGGACTGCAATGAAGACCAGCACAGCTACACATAAACAAAGTCAATAAAATTCATCTATTAAAAAAACAGAATAATATGAAAAGATATGCCATAAGAAGCCTCATCCTACTTCATCCTCATATACCACATTCCCTTCTTCCCCATCAAGAACTGTGGAGGGTCTTAGATTTTACTCTACTTGTGAGCTAACAAGTAACTCTGCCACTTTTTTTTTTTAAGACAAACCAAATTTATTTATTTATTCATTTATTTACTTGGCCACCCAGCACCCACATGGGATCCTAGTTCCCTGACCAGGGATCAAACCTGTGCCCCCTGCCTTGGAAGCAAGGAGTCTCAGCCACTGGATTGCCAGGGAAGTCCCAACTCTGCCACTTTTCGATAGCAGAAGACCTGTGACAATTGGGGGAAGGAGGAAGTGAGCCTGCTGCTCACACTGGTCCTCCACACCCCCAGGTGGATGCTGCACACGCTGTGGGTTTGCCTCACAGTTGAGGAACCCCAATCTCTGATTCTGGGCTGAGAATAACACAACTCCCAATCTTTGCCCTGCTGGGAGACTTTATCTTAATACTATTAATATCAGATAGCAAACAAACTTCTCTGGAGAGAGCCTCTATCTTCTGAGGCTATTTCTTCACAAACATCTTTGAAAAAATAATTCACAACGAAACTGCATCCAACCTCTGGTCAGAAGATGTGCAGAAATTTGTCTTTCAACACCTTCACACCAACCATCTGGGTAACGGCTCTTCCAGGTTACTTTTTTAAAAGATATTTTTGATGTGGGCCATTTAAAAAGTTTATTGAATTGGTTACAGTATTGTTCCTGTTTTATGTTTTGGGTTTTTTGGCCCTGAGGCATGTGGGATCTTAGCAACTCAACCAGGGATTGAACCTGAACCTCAGCACTGGAAGGAGAAGTCTTAACCAAGGGACCACCAGGGGAGTCCCTCTTGCTAGTTTCTTGTGTATCTTCTCAGGGTTTCTATAGGCAACTGTAAGCAAATATGAATATGCTTTTGAAGCTTAACCTGTTTGCTGCATAAAAGCAGATCACTGTACCCATCATCATGCACTTGGCTTTTTTTAACTTGCCAATCTAAGTTTTTCCTCATTCTTTTTTACTTCTGTAGAGTAGCCATTGTATGCATATTACTTAGCCCGTGCTCTATAAATGGACATTTTTTTTGCTGTTTCAAACGAGGCTAGAAGAGGTGATCTTGAACACATGTTTAGAATTAAAGAGGGGTTGACTAGTAGCCCAAATGGTCACTGTGTTGTACTTTAGTTAGATATTTTTAAGTTGCCCTACATAGGCGTTGTTCTGTCTTGTGCTTTCACCAGCTTTGTCAGTCAACAGCCAGGGCAGTCCTCTCGAGAACAATAAACAAGCAGGAAGCAATGCGGGGCAGAAGGAGAAGGGGACCACGGAGGATGAGGTGGTTGGATGGCATCATCGACTCAATGGACATGAGTCTGAGCACACTGTGGGTGATAGTGACGGACAGGGAAGCCTGGCGTGCTGCAGTCCATGGGGTTGCAGAGTTGGCTGCGACTGAACAACAACAACAAGAGTTTCTCCTCCCTCTTCCAATCTTGCGGGCTTCTTCTAGTGCCCCTAATGGAAGAAGCTGAGAGGGAGCAGCTGGCAAAGCCCAGTGTCAAAAAAGTGGAAGAGAGAGCTGAATAACTTAATAACTGGCTGACCTCAAGGTATGTTGTCAAACATTTGCCTCTTTGCCAACATGACAGGTGAGAAATGGTATCTCAATGGACATTTCTCTTACAATGAGTGAGACTGACCACTTCTTTATGTATGTTGTAGTTACTGTTTCAGTCGCTCAGTCCTGTCCAACTCTACAGCCCCATGAATTGCATGGGGTTGTAGGACAGGCTTGAAGGACAGGCTTCCTTGTCCTTTGCCATCTCCCAAAGTTTGCTCAAATTCATGTCCATTGAGTCAACGATGCCATCCAACCATCTCATCCTCTGTCATTGCCTTCTCCTTCTGTCCTCAATCTTTCCCAGCATCAGGGGCTTTTCCAATAAATCGGCTCTTTGCATTAGGAGGCCAAAGTATTGGAGCTTCAGCTTCAGCATCAGTCCTTCCAATGAATATTCAAGGTTGATTTCCTTTAGGACTGACTGGTTGGATATCCTTGCTATCCAAGGGACTCTCAAGAGTCTTCTCCAGCAACACAGTTCAAAAGAATCAATTCTTTGGCACTTAGCCTTCTTTTTACACATAGCAACTCTTTATATTCTCTTTCTGTGAATTTGCTGTTCATACTCTTTGGCCATGTTTCAGTTGAGTTGTTTCAGTTGGTAACCTCTTAGCTCAGGTAAGCATGGGTGGCTGAGCAATTCCCCACCTAGAGTATGTTCATGTCAAGAGGGAGAGGGGGACTTCTGTTGATGGAGTGGTTAAGACTTCACCTTCAAACACAGGGGGTGCAGGTTTGATCCCTGATCAGGGAGCTAGAATCCCCAAAGCCAAAACCTAAAACAGAAGCAATATTATAACAAATTCAATAAAGACTTTTAAAAATGTTACACATCAAAAAAAAAAAAAATACAGGGACAGGAACTCAGGGGAATGAAACACTTCTGGGGGAATTTTGGACATGGTGAAACCCAGCCTGGGAGACCATAAAGGCCTCCAAGTGGTCCCCACTGTTCACTCTCTTAGTTCAAGACTATGTTCCTTGTGTCAACAGGCCCTGACCTGGAAACTGCCTGTGACTGCCCCCTTCCCCCACTGGAGTGGTCCCCTACCACCTTGGTCTGTGGCTTGCATGGTGGTTTGCACGCCTGTGGTCTCCTAGGTGAGCCCTTCCAAGACACACGCCGGCTCCTTATTTGGATGTGAAATACAGGTGGTCTTGGCCAATGCCGCTTCCTCAACTGACTCACCAGGGTGGGAAATTCTTTCACAAAGCAGGTTTTTTTTTTTTTAAACCTGGAAAGTCCTGGAGAGTTTTACTCAAATTCAGGGCTTGTGGTCTTGGAGGTGAAACACACTTTCCCAAGGGGAACAGAAACCTGCCCAAAATGGTTAAGTCGTGCAACAAGCTGGGAACCCCCGGGACTACTCACAGCTGGGAACCAGAGAGGGGGCAGAGAGCCCATGAGCCTCCGAGAGTCCATGCATGTCCCTCACACAGGGAACCTCAGGCCTCCAGTCACAGCCTGCTCACTCTCCTGGAGAAGAGCTGCCCCTCACTGAGTGACCACAGTGAGCGCTATGCGTCACAGGTTCTGTTTCTCATGCCTGATGCCCCTGTGAGGTGGTGTGCTTATCCCCATTTTATGGATGAGAAATGGAGGCAGGCCCCGTAGAATCACGTGACCTGTGCAGGAAGCCTGCAGCCAGGTCCATTGCTTGGGATGAAGGCTGAGGGGTAGATGAGTGGGCTGAGGGAGGAGTGGGGTGGTGCTCAGTGAAGGAAGAGACTGGGGCCTCACTCAGGCAACCCCAGGGGACTTCTCACAGGCAGTGAGGCTTAAGTGTGGTCTGCATCAGGGAATGGGGGAGAAGATGGATAGGTGAGCCCCTAGGGTGAAGGTGAGAAACTTCCGGATGAGGTGGTCACTTACCATCTGTGTGGGGACAGGTCTGGTGCTGCCCATGGGGGCTCCAGCATGGCTGGAATTAGTGCTGCCTGGAGGGGCTCAGCACCACGCAGTAGGAACAGGAACCGAGGGGACATGACCTCCCAACCGAGAGCTGGCCAGAGCTTCAGCCAGGGGTGGGTATCCTGAAGCCCTCTGACCTTGGGTGTGAGGAAGGGCCTTTTATTCCCATTTCATTAGTGGGGAAACTGAGGCTTTGAGAGAATAAGTTAGGCTGCCCAGGTGATGTTAATGTGGACTTTGAGCCCTTAGTCATTCTAATAGGCTGTTGTTGGTCAGACATAGATACAGCTCTGTGATCCATATATGATCTTTATCTGATGTGTCTCCCTTTATCACATCTTACTTTCTCATTTGACAATACAAGATGCCTATTTTCCTGTATCAGTAAGTTTTAATGTTAGCATTTGGATGCATGATTTACTAACCAGTTTCCTGTCATTCCAATCAAATCCCTTATGATTATACAGTGGAAGTGAGAAATAGATTTAAGGGACTAGATCTGATAGAGTGCCTGATGAACTATGGATGGAGGTTCGTGACATTGTACAGGAGACAGGGATCAAGACCATACCCATGGAAAAGAAATGCAAAAAAGCAAAATGACTGTCTGGGGAGACCTTACAAATAGCTGTGAAAAGAAGAGAAGCAAAAAGCAAAGGAGAAAAGGAAAGATATAAGTATCTGAATGCAGAGTTCCAAAGAATAGCAAGGAGAGATAAGAAAGCCTTCCTCAGCAATCAATGCAAAGAAACAGAGGAAAACAACAGAACGGGAAAGACGAGAGATCTCTTCAAGAAAATTAGAGATACCAAGGGAACATTTCATGCAAAGATGGGCTCAATATAGGACAGAAATGGTATGGACCTAACAGAAGCAGAAGACATTAAGAAGAGGTGGCAGGAATACACAGAAGAATTGTACAAAAAAGATCTTCATGACCAAGATAATCATGATGGTGTGATCACTCACCTAGAGCCAGACATCCTGGAATGTGAAGTCAAGTGGGCCTTAGAAAGCATCACTGTGAACAAAGCTAGTGGAAGTGATGGAATTCCAGTTGAGCTATTTCAAATCCTGAAAGATGATGCTGTGAAAGTGCTGCACTCAATATGCCAGTAAATTTGGAAAATTCAGCAGTGGCCACAGGACTGGAAAAGGTCAGTTTTCATTCCAATCCCAAAGAAAGGCAATGCCAAAGAATGCTCAAACTACCGTACAATTGCACTCATCTCACATGCTAGTAAAGTAATGCTCAAAATTCTCCAAGCCAGGCTTCAACAATACATGAACCGTGAACTTCCAGATGTTCAAGCTGGTTTTAGAAAAGGCAGAGGAACCAACATCCACTGGATCATGGAAAAAGGAAGAGAGTTCCAGAAAAACATCTATTTCTGCTTTATTGACTATGCCAAAGCCTTTGACTGTGTGGATCACAATAAACTGTGGAAAATTCAAGAGCTGGGAATACCAGACCACCTGACCTGCCTCTTGAGAAACCTATATGCAGGTCAGGAAGCAACAGTTCAAACTGAACATGGAACAACAGACTGGTTCCAAATAGGAAAAGGAGTACGTCAAGGCTGTATAATGTCACCCTGCTTATTTAACTTCTATGCAGAGTACATCATGAGAAACGCTGGGCTGGAAGAAGTACAAGCTGGAATCAAGATTGCCAGGAGAAATATCAATAACCTCAGCTATGCAGATGACACCACCCTTATGGCAGAAAGTGAAGAGGAACTAAAAAGCCTCTTGATGAAGGTGAAAGAGAGTGAAAAAGTTGGCTTAAAGCTCAACATTCAGAAAATGAAGATCATGGCATCTGGTCCCATCACTTACTGGGAAATAGATGGGGAAACAGTGGAAACAGTGTCAGACTTTATTTTTGGGGGTTCCAAAATCACTGCAGATGGTGACTGCAGCCATGAAATTAAAAGACGCTTACTCCTTGGAAGGAAAGTTATGACCAACCTAGATAGCATATTCAAAAGCAGAGACATTACTTTGCCAAAGGTCCATATAGTCAAGACCATGGTTTTTCCAGTGGTCATGTATGGATGTGAGAGTTGGACTGTGAAGAAGGCTGAGCACTGAAGAATTGATGTTTTTGAACTGTGGTGTTGGAGAAGATTCTTGAGAGTGCCTTGGACTGCAAGGAGATCCAACCAGTCCATTCTGAAGATCAGCCCTGGGATTTCTTTGGAAGGAATGATGCTAAAGCTGAAACTCCAGTACTTTGTCCACCTCATGCGAAGAGTTGACTCATTGGAAAAGACTCTGATGCTGGGAGGGATTGGGGGCAGGAGGAGAAGGGGACGACAGAGGATAAGATGGCTGGATGGCATCACTGACTCGACGGACGTGAGTCTGAGTGAACTCCGGGAGTTGGTGATGGACAGGGAGGCCTGGCGTGCTGCGATTCATGGGGTCGCAAAGAGTCAGACACGACTGAGTGACTAAACTGAACTGAACTTCCTGTCATTGTTTCCAACTGTTTTCTCATATAAATGAAGCTGCTGGAAACACACCTTTAGCCAAAGCCCTGTGCACATCCAGGACAATTTCTTTACAGCAGCCCTGTTCAAAGGCTTTTGATATAAACTGCCAAACTGCTGGGGTTCCCTGGTAGCTCAGTTGTAAAGAATCCACCTGCAATGCAGAAGACCCTGGTTCGATGCCTGGGTCAGGAAGATCCCTGGAGAAGGGATAGGCTACCCACTCCAGTATTCTTGGGCTTCCCTGGTGGCTCATACTAGGGCTGTAACAATTTATTTTCCTGCTCCCACAGGAACAGCTATCTTACAACATCCTAGCCCATACTAGATTTATATTTCAAAATAAGCCCAATGATTTGCTGGGTGAAAATCGGTGACTTGTTTTAACTGGGTGTATTCCACTCCCAGTGAGGTGGGACATGGTCCCATAGATCTGTGGTCTGCACTTGGGTCGGGGTGGGGGGTTCTCTCTGAGTCCCTGTGTTTCCTACTTGAAATGATAAAGTGGTGACACCAGATACCTTCCCAGGTCAACAGAAGACTCCAAGTCCCCACACTCTAAATGCCCCCAGAAAACTCTCCTAATTAGGCCCCAGGTGGAACCACTGAAATGTTCTTCGCTTGGCCCCTCTGAATTTTCTTTTTCTTTAATACAGGATGAAGCAAATTCACTGTTTCTCTTGGGGCTTATCCACAAATTGTCACCAGGCACATAAAGTATCTGTTGCATACTCTCCCGTAGGAAAGAAGGAAAAGAAAAAGAAAACGGAAAACACGTTTTGCTCTCAAAACTCGAAGAGATTCTTGAGCAAGGACAAAGTGAATGGGGAACGTTTGGAAATGAGGTCCTTTCCTCCCTAGGGAGGGCACTCGGAATTTTCCTCCTCCTTCTCAGGAACTGGATTGTGGCCTAGGAGGTGAGGATGGAAACTGAGTTAGAGTAGAAAATGCTGGGCTCCACCTCCGCTGGCAGGCCCACTGTGGGCAGCTGCAGAAATTACTGTCCTAGGGCCCCTGCCGAATGGTCCAGGCTCCGTGCTCAGTGTCTCCTAGGGCAGAGCTGGCCCTGGTGGCAGAATCCTAAAGTGGTGCTAACGTGCTTCGGCTGGAAAGGATGCAGCCTGGTGGCACAAGGGGGACAGTTCTCCCTTGACCTTCTCTCTGTGGTGCTGTTTGCCTCTCTGGAAGCTTCCACACCCGTCTGGCACACATTCATCACCACGCCCTGGATGGGTCCCAGGATAGCAGGGGCACAGGCAATGAGTTAAAGGAGGGGGACTCTCCTGCTCTGTCCCTGCCCCAGGGCTGAGCCAGCTACCCAGAGCAACGTGGGCATCTGCCAGCTGCTCTTAGTGAAGGATGTTGACAACCGATTCCATCTAGTAATATTCCTGGCTCAGTGGACAATAGTGTACAGTAGTTGAGGACGAGCTACATCACTTACTACCTGGGAGCTTTTCAGCAAGCAACTTAAACCGTCAAATCTCACTTTGTTCACTTGTAAAACGTGGATAGTAAAGATTCTCAAATTCTATGCAGGCTGGCCATCTTGGTCAGTGGTAACTTCATTCCTCCAGTTTGCCTGGATCAAAACCTTATTGATCCGGACTTCCCCTGTGGTCCAGTGGTTAACAATTCACCTTGCAATGCTAGGGGACTCGGGTTTTAACCCTAGACAGGGAACTAAGATCCCACAGGCTGTGGAGCAACTAGGCCCGCACACCACAACTAGAGAGCCCGAGTGACGCAGCTACTGAGCTCATGCGCTATGACAAAAGAGCGTGCAAGATGCAGCCAAGATCCCGCCTGCTGCAACTGACAGCTGACACAGCCAATACATAGATAAATAATTTTAAAATCAGCTTAGAGACTTTATATACATCTTCTAGACCCTTCTCTAGGATTCCTTATCCAATGTATCAGTACTTCTTATCAATCCTCTTATTGAATGTAGCCAGGATCTGAGCATTTCCATGTCCACTGCTTCCTTTCTGGTCCAAGCCAACATCATCTCTTGCTCACATCACTTTATTAGCTTCCTAATAGGTCCCCCATTTCTGCCCTTGGCTCCCCACACAACCAGAGTGACCTCTGTTAGAGTGTAAAGTTAGCCTCTTTCTTGTGTCACTTGCTCTGGGGGAAGCCAGCTGCCATGTCAAGATGACATTTAAGCAGGCTGAGGCGAGGGCCAAGAGGTGAGGAAGGCAGACTGCCTGCCAACACCCATGGAGGTGAGTCATCCTGGAAGCAGGTCCTGCCATTCCAGGCACCCCTTCTAATGACTTCTACTTCTGCTAATATCCTGACAAAAACTACATGGGAGGTACTGAGCCAGAACCTCTCAGCTGAGCTCCTCCTGAATTCCTGAACCCCAGAAACTGTGTGATAATAAATGTTGGACTCATGGAAATCAATAACTAATACTGATTTGGGGTACCTGGAAGAGGGGGGCTGCTATAACAAATACGTACAAATCTGGGCATGGCTTTGGAGCCAGGAGGTGAGGAGAAGCTAGAGGACATTGATGAGAGTGTAAACAAAAGCCTGAAGTGCTTGGAACAGTCTGGATGTTGAGGAGGCTACTGGTGAGAGCTTGATGGGAAATGGGGAGCATGTTATTAGAAAGGGGTAAAGGAGAATCCCTGATATGTAGAGGCATAAAGTTCAGCAACAGTGTCACCCACAGTTATCTGTAATAGAGGGTGCACCTGATGAGCTGGGTGAGCTAACCATTTCCAGCTGAAGTGATAGAAGTTTCCCTGATTCTTCCTGTTTGTACTAAAATACACAAGGAAGAAGACACACCAGAGGAAAGATTAACTAAACCAAAAGGAACTAAGATTTGCTGATTTAGAAGTTTCCAAGAAACTCCAGCAGGGAATTCCTGCTGTTAGGACCTGTGGTTAGGACCCGGCACTTTCATCGCTGAGGGTCCAGGTGCAATCTCTGGTCTGGAAGCTGAGATCCCACAGACTGTGTGGTATGGCCAAAACAACAACAACAAAAACTTCAGCATCCAAATGATTATAAAATTAAGAAATATCTGTCAACTAAAGAGCAAATTGGACTTCCCTGGTGGCTCAGATGGTAAAGAATCTTCCTGCAGTGCGGGAGACCTGGGTTCGATCTCTAGGTTGGGAAGATCCTGTGGAGAAGGGAATGGCAACCTGCTCCAGTATTCTCGCCTGGAGAATTTCATGGATGGAGGAACCTGCGGGTACAGTCCACCAAGTCGCAAAGAGCTGGACAAGACTGAGCAACTAACAAAGAGCAAAGTATGCCAGAAAAGCATGGTCAAAAAACAAAGCCGTGAATGTGGCTGTAAAATCCTTTGGGAAAACTTCAGAAAAATTGACGAGAGTGCCTTACAGTACCATTCAGCTAGACCGAAGGTGTTCTAAAGTGTTTAAGGATCTGTCTCACAGATCCTTTCCATCCAACAATGGGGCTTCTAAGAAGCTTATGTGCAAACTTAGTTATTGCAATAGAAGAAGCTAGAGAAGAGCTTATCTCAAAAGGATTTGTGTGTTTGGCTTTTGTCTATGGAGAAAAACCCCAAGATCATTCATAGGAAAGCCACAAATTTTAAAGGATAATTACATTCACAAAAATATCTTCAGGTTGGACTGAAATGGACAGAGAGTACAAAATAAATAGAGGTTTGGACCTCTAAAGTTCTACTGGCAGGAAAGAAAAAAAGATAATGCATGACTCAGAAGACAAAGCGGAGACCTCCAGAGAGTAGAACTAAGAGCCCAGATGGTAAGAACTGTGGAGAATCATTTCCTGGCAGAACTTGGACTGAATTCTTATCAGGAAAATTTCTTTATTAATTTTTTTTTTCTTTTTGGCCATGCTGTGCATGACCAGGAATAGAACCATCATCTTCTGTATTAGAAACTCAGGGTCTCAAACACTGGAAGTCCCTCAGGAAATTTTCAAAAATTTCTCCACTGGATTTCAGAATTGCTATGGGCCAGTGACTCCTCAGTACCTCCCATTTCCCCCCTTTTGAACAGGATTGCCTGTAGTTATTCCTACCATGTTCCAACATTGTACGTTGCGGGGAATAACTTGCCTATCCTGTTTGGAGATCTTAAAATAGAACGGTATTGTGTTCAAGGAGCTTACCTAAGGAATTACATTCAGGAGTCTCATTTGTACTTAGCCCTCATTTAGATGATGGGATTCTAGACTTTAACCAGATGCTTTCTTGGGCATGAGATATGTAGGAATCTTGGGAGGGGATGTGGATTTGGGGGGAGGGCAAAGGGAAGGTTGTAGTCACCAGTCTCAAAGATGCCCGCCATGTTAGGAGGCACATTGCCTGAAAATGCCTGGAGTTTGTTACAACTGCCCCTAGTGGGACTCATAGTACCGCTGACTGATACTGTGATACAGAAAGATCATTTCTTTGCCTCTAAGAGGCATAGATAACCTTTTTGTGTCACTCATACTCCAGAGCTCTTCATGGGATCAGTGAGGTTGGACTTCAGCTGAACCCGTCTTTTTGCTGAGCTTCTTCCCCTGTCCTAGGCTGCATTATTCATTCCCTCAAGAAAACACATCTGCATAGAATCCTTGTCTCATGCTTTGCTTTGACAAAATACAATTTACAATACCTAATAATTATGGCAGAAAGTGAAGAGGAACTAAAAAGCCTCTTGATGAAAGTGAAAGAGGAGAGTGAAAAAGTTGGCTTAAAGCCCAACATTCAGAAAACTAAGATCATGGCATCTGGTCCCATCACTTCATGGGAAATAGATGGGGAAACAGTGGCAGGCTTTTTTTGGGGGGGCTCCAAAATCACCACACATGGTGATTGCAGCCATGAAATTAAAAGACGCTTACTCCTTGGAAGGAAAGTTATGACCAACCTAGATAGCATATTGAAAAGCAGAGACATTACTTTGCCAACAAAGGTCCATCTAGTCAAGGTTATGGTTTTTCCAATGGTCATGTATGGATGTGAGAGTTGGACTGTGAAGAAAGCTGAGTGCCGAAGAATTGATGCTTTTTAACTGTGGTGTTGGAGAAGACTCCTGAGAGTCCCTTGGACTGCAAGGAGATCCAACCAGTCCATTCTAAAGAATATCAGTCCTGGGTGTTCATTGGAAGGACTGATGCTGAAGCTGAAACTCCAATACTTTGGCCACCTCATGTGAAGAGTTGACTCATTGGAAAAGATTCTGATGCTGGGAGGCATTGGGGGCAGGAGGAGAAGGGGACCACAGAGGATGAGATGGCTGGATGGCATCACCGACTTGATGGACATGAGTTTGAGTAAACTCCAGGAGTTTGTGATGGACAGAGAGGCCTGGCGTGCTGCTATTCATGGGGTCGCAAAGAGTCGGACATGACTGAGCGACTGAACTGAACTGAACTGAATAATTATAAAATGGTGCTCATCAAGATATGTTCACTCTGTGATGGGATTTTGGGACATTTTGTGAAATCATCATGGATACTAAGAAGAAGAATGAAACAGCCTTGAATGTCAAGTTCAGGGAATTCTCATTGAGGTAACATTGGCAGTCTTTGTTGGTTTTGTTTTCCTTGTTAGACTTCAGGAGTGGGACAGAGGTGATCACGAACTCCAGTTCACGGTGCACCATCTTCACCAACCTGAGCAAGACCCTTCTCATTGTATTTTATTCCATGTCCATCTTCTCTCTGACTCACATTTTCATTCATTTCCAATACATACACTCCAATGTGTTGGATCAGTTCAGTTCAGTTGCTCAGTCACGCCGGACTCTTTGCAACCCCATGGATTGCAGCATGCCAGGCTTCCCAGTCCATCACCGACTCCCAGAGCTTGCTCAAACTCATGTCCATTGAGTTGGTGATGCCATCCAACCATTTCATCCTCTGTCGTCCCCTTCTCCTCCTGCCTTCAATCTTTCCCAGCATCAGGGTCTTTTCCAATGAGCAGTTCTTCGCATCAGGTGGCCAAAGTACTGGAGTTTCAGCTTCAGCATCAGTCCTTCCAATGAATATTCAGGACTGATTTCTTGGATATCCTTAAATGTATTTGTTTTTCTGATCTGAATGGGAGGGCTTCTGGGATTTCAAAGGGCACCTGGGACTTCTGCAGCTTCTTTGTAGATGTTCTTTGTCAGACTTAAGAGTTCTATTCCTAGTTTACAAAGAGCTGTTGCTTTCTCATTACAAATTTTTGAATTTTCCCTAATGCTTCATGAAGAGTTCATCTTCCTAGCCTCCTCAAAAAATTGGAGCAGAAGGAATAAATTTCTCTTACTCTATTCCTTGGTTTATACTGGAGAGGACTGATTCTTTAAATGACTTACTGAACTCACCATAAAGCCTTCTGGACTGACGTTTCTTTTTGAAAATTAAACTAGTGATTCAATTTCTTTACTAGTTAGAAGTTTACCCAGATTCTTAATCTCTAAGCCACTTTTATCTATTTCATCTGAATTTTAAAATTTGGACATGAAGTGCTTCCTGATATCCTCCTATCTGTTTAATCTCTACACTATCTGCAGGTGTCTTGTTTTTCCCTCCCAAACAAGACTGGTGAGCTTTCAGGTAGCAACAGAATGCCTCCACACTCTTTCCACTACACGATAATGGCATCTTCGTGGAGACAGGCTGATCCTGGGACCTGCCCCACAGCTGACTGCTGGCCTGGGTGCAAGGCTGGGATGCAGCAAGGATAGAGCAGCTTGAGCAGTCAGCTTCAAAATTGTGAATCCAAGCATGAGGCCACACAGTCTGTGGACAGCCTGCAGCCTCGGTTTGGGGGTGGGGAGGGCTTGTCCGGGGGTGAGAGGAAGCTCAAGTCCCAGGCTCAGGCCTCCAGCCTCTTGTCTGGTGCCACCTAGTATTCTGTGCAGCGCCTCATCTTCCCCTCTCATGGTCCCCCTTTTGCATCACTGACCCTCAACTGACCCATCTCATTCCCACCTCCGCCCGCCCCGCTCAGGGCCCCTCCAATTTCCCAACATCACTGATGACTCAGCTCATGCCCAGATGCCCCCTGTAGGGCCACCAGGGGTCCAGCATGAGCAGAGGGATGGGCAGGATGACAGGGCAGCCCCAGGGGCAGCTTCCTGGAAGATGTTTGAAAGACAGAGCCCGACTCCCAAGCTGGGTCTCCTGTGATCTTAATTTGTGGCTTTGTCTGATGGGATTCGCTTCCCTCTGCATCTTCGTCTGGTTTTTTATTTGGGTAAAGGATATTCTCTGCCCTTTCATGTCTGAGTGGTTTCCTCCTGCATATGTGTTCGCTGTGGGGTCTTCTGCATGCCTGGCCCTGGCAGGGAGGGGTTGGGTGGGTGCTTCTTCCGAGAAGGGAGCCCTCAGGGGGCGGAGAGGTCAGACAGACCTTCCCTGGGGCTGCCTCCTGGGGGGCCGCCCCTGCCCTGTGGACCAGCCCCACACATCTGAGTGAAACTCTCGCAGATTTCCTTGGACTTGGGCTAATAAGATTTTTCCTTTGAAAGGAACTTTCCATTGTTTGTTTTAAAAGTGAAATGAGCATTTTTTCCAACCACAGAGGCGATGCTGAAGGAGCCTGTAATTTCTAGGATCCAAGACTGGAACTTAAAAACAAGAAGAAGAAGAAAGGGAAAATTAAGAGTTTTCCAATTAAAATGGGTCTCTCCCTTCCCCGCCTCAGGCGCTCCCTCGTCTTCGGTCTCTTTCAGGACAGCAGCAGGGCTGGCGCTTCGCTCCTCCTGCCCCAAACTCTAATGAGCTCCATCTTCCATTCCTTTGCAGTGCCATTCCCTTCTCCAGGGGATCTTCTCAACCCAGGGATTGAACCCGGGTCTCCTGCATTGCAGGAAGATTCTTTACCACGTGGGCCACCGGGGAAGCTCAATAAAGAGGCACGTGTGGCTAACTAGACATAGGGATGGAGTTGAATCTGAAACTGACATATCAATGCCACCCAGTTCAATGCACACCAACAAAGTGCTGTTCGGTTCCCACTGGACACTTGTCCACCACAGGGCCCCTGCTCTCTGGCAATGTACAGCCTAGGAGGGTAGCTCGATTCTTTTTTTTTTGTTTGCTAAAAAACTGTAGCAGATATTTACCACATGGAGCGACTAGAGCATCAGCACAGAATGGGAATAAATGGAGGAGCAGGAAGAGAGCCCGGTAACAGTTGTTTGGTGTTTTTGTCTTTTTCCTTCCCAGAGCAAACCAGTGGGTGCTCACTGGGCAGCATACCAGGGTGAGGAAGATGCAATCCCTGGCTTCAGGGGATGACAGGCTTTGGGGATGATAGATCCACCCACAAGTTTGGATCACGGCAGCCAATGAAGCTCTAAGCACAATGACAGAGATGAACATGGAGGCTGAGCAGAGGGAGGCTGAGCAGGATTTGGAGGAGCCCAGGGGTCTCCTCTGTAGGGAGAGGGGCAGAGGACACAGAGTTGGGATCGAGAAGGCTGGCAGGGCATCAGGGTGGCTTGGTTGGGGAGAGAAGTGAGGACCCTCCCCAGAGCTGAGGGCGCTGCCAGTCACTGTTCAAAAGAGCTCCAAGCCGCCCTGAGCTGAGTGCTCAAGTTCATTACCAGGCTCGGTTCTACCTTCCAGAGTCTGCCGTTTGGCTGGAAAGTTTATGAGAACTGGCTTATTCTCTGGTGTCTTGGCACTTTCCCTTCATGTCCTGATTGGAACCAGGGAGGCTGTAAGTGCAAACGTTTTTGTACCTTAGAGTAAATTCTATCTGCTTTCCTGGAGGAGGCCGCGGTGAAAGTGTCTCTTGTTTCCAGTGGCCTGGCTCCCCTCCGCAGGAGACCTGAATTCCAGGCCGGCGCTACTATAAAGTTGATGAATGCGTGCCAGGCCCTCATCCAACCAGCAGCTCCCCATCTCTCCTCCTCTCCTTTCTTCAGGGAAAGGAAGCTGGATTTTTTTTAATAAGGTAATAGCACCTCTTTTATATTTTCCTTTCATAAATTAGAAAGAATTGAAAGCAGAATAAGGCAGCAGCTTGGCATAATGGAAAGATTACTGAGCAGGGTGGGAGTGTAAATTGGTACAACCACTTTTGGAGAGTGAATTGGCAAAAGCTAGCAGAGTTGAAGCCATGCCTATCCCAGAGCCCAGAGATTCCTCCCAGGAGAAGTCCTGGGAGAAACTCTGGGCCACGTGTCCAGGAGATATTATAGCACTGGGGGGATAGCAAGGCATTGGGAAGAAAGCATGGATGGGGGTGGAAAAACTGTGTCCCCCGAATGCTTACTGCAACATTACTTATAACAGTAAAAAAAAAAGAGCTTAAATGTCCATCAACAAAGAGATAAATAAATCATGTGTCTGAGTAGTTATAGTGTTTGAACCAGCCCGGCATTTATCATCATGGTTCAATCTCAAGCCCGTAACAGCAAGATGCAGGATGTGTGCAGTGTTACGCTGTTTATATCAAGTTTAAAAACGTACAGCAGGAATCTATGTACTGTTTATAGATCTACACGTGGGTTGCAAAATATAAAAGCCTGTGGGAATGAGAACATCAAACTCAGGCCATGTGACTCCAGCCCTCCAACCACAGGAGTAGGCAGGCTCTTGACCAAAGCTGAGCCAGTTCGACTGTCCACCCCGGGCCTGAGGACTCAATGCAGTGATTGAAGGTGATGGATCCGTCCATGCCTTTGGGTCCGGAGTGGCTGCTTTTGTCTAAGTGTAAGAGGGGTGTGTTTCATCATGGTCTTCACTTAGGGAAAGCTCCTGGACTGTTCAGTCCCATGTAAAGGGAGGTATCGGGTGCCATTAGCCCAACGCCCTACCTCAGCCGTGTCACTTCTGTTTGGGGAACTCCTGCATGTCTGGCACCATTAGATCCACGTAGGATGCGGCTGAGCAGTGACTTGGAGCTGGAAAGCTGCTACCCATGGAGATACTTGGCTTGAATGAGACTCCCCACTGGGCTTCCAGGCAGGTGATGGGGACCCAGGTGTCTTGGGAGCTAGTTTGGCTGCCCCTAGGTAATGAGCTCGCCTCCATCTTCTCACTCTGGACCGTGCCAGCCTCCCCTTATTTGTCCCATCCGTTTCCCAGCCTGTGGATCAGCTGATCTCTGGGATCTTGTGTTCTCTCCCTCTCCTAATCATCTAGGCCATCCATCTAGGCTTATAGCATAAGAGCTCTTCAGGATTTTGCCCTTTGTGTTTCCAAAATCTGGTTTTTGGAGCCCAGTGGACTCTTTTGCTCCCACAAGAGCTTGACTCTCACCAATCAAAAACCCCACCTTTCAGCACCAATGTTTTTGTTGTTAATGTCAGAAATCTCTTTCCCTCAAACGGGCATTGATGATTTCTGTCTGTTTCCCTTCCTTTTGATGAAAAGAGCCCCAGTACTTTCTGAGACAGTGGATGCCACCTACTGAATAGAATCCAGTCCAAGGACAGCAACTTGTCCAGCATGTTATCATGCCACACAAGGAAGAGAGTGCTGGGACTCTCCCTTGCGGACTGGCAGCAGGAACTTGCTGAGCTTTTCCAGTTAACATGGTCCCGGCGGCGTCCCTCGTGAGGTCTGTGCTGGTTACTGACCTGACTCCTTATCCCCAAGCTGCCCCTTTCCTTTCAGCCAGTTTGAGTGACCGGAGAAGGCAATGGCACCCCACTTCAGTACTCTTGCCTGGAAAATCCCATGGACGGAGGAGTCTGGTAGGCTGCAGTCCATGGGGTCGCTAAGAGTCGGACACGACTGAGCGGCTTCACTTTCACTTTTCACTTTCATGCATTGGAGAAGGAAATGGCAACCCACTCCAGTGTTCTTGCCTGGAGAATCCCAGGGACGGGGGAGCCTGGTGGGCTGCCATCTATGGGGTCGCTTAGAGTCGGACATGACTGAAGTGACTCAGCAGCAGTTTGAGTGAACGTTTACTTTTTTTCCCCACCTGAGGTGGTGTGAGGGGTCCAGGTGGCTCAGTTGACTGGAATGGGTGCCAGCCAGGCTGGTGACCACACACTTTTCTTGGGGTGAGGTGCAGCCACTGCTGGATGGATACAGATTGTTCTCCCTCTCAGAGACAAGTCAGACCTCATGGTGACCTCCGCCACCAAAGGAATGTATGATGTCAATGAGCAGGGCTTGAATTCCGCCATCTTTCTGCTATTGTTTCTGTTTGTTTTGCCAAGAATACAAGGACTGGGGCTTCCCTGTTGGTTCAGTGGCAAAGACTCTGCACTCCTAAGGCAGGTAGTCTGGGTTTGATCCCTGGTCAGGGAACTAGACCCCACATGCCACAACTAAGAGCCCACATTCTGCAAATAAAGACCTAAGATCCTGAGTGCTGCCCCTAAGAAACAGCACAGCCAAATAAATAAATATAAATATTAAAAAGAAAACACAAGAGCTGCATCTAGGGGTCAGTACCACAGTAGATGCTCAAGAAACATTCTGTCAGTGAGTGATTTATTTATTTATTCTAGAGAGAGTCCTTTACTCCCGGTTTGGTCCATACAGAGAGCATTCAGTACCACCCTGGTGACTGGGAGCACTTCTCTAGTCCACGTAATGTGTCACTCTTGGTGGTCTTTGGTCAGAGACCTCTGATCTCATGCTGTACCAGTAAACCACCCTGTCCTTGGAACTCTTCCTCCCCTCACCCACTCCCCACCCTTCAGTCATTTTTAAGAATCCTTTTATTGTGGAAATTTTCAAATGTAGAAATAAAATAGTATAATGAATCTCAAAGTATCTGTCAATGTCAACAGTTATTATTATTTCTTTAACCTTTCATCTATTCTTCACCACCTTTTTTTTTTTTTCCTATAACATTTTAAAACAGATCTTATACATGTATGTTTTCATTTACTGTTGCAACAAATGACCAAAACCTTAGGGTTTAAGACAAATTAATTGATTATTTCATAGATGTTGGCAAGGCTACGTTTCTTTCTGGAGGCTTTTGGGGAAAATCAGTTTCCCCACCTTTTCTGGCTTCTAGAAGCTGTGCACATTCTCCAGTTCTGGCCTTCGTCCTCCATCACTTATGTGAGTAGACTGGACACACTCAGCCTGTTCTTCTATCTAAGGATTCTTCAGTTAGTCGTCCCTGCAAAATCCCCTTTGCCAGGTAAAGGGATTAGAATCTAAACATTTTGGGGGACTATTATTCTACCTGTCAAATAGGGACATCATTTAATTTCATCCTAAATAATTCAATGTCCATCAGTAACTCTTAAAGTATATCTCTGTGAATCATCACATTTTAAAAGTTTTAAATTAATTCTTTAATATCGGTAACAGCCAGTTCATATTCAAAGTTCCTTGATTTGTTACAGTTGATCTGTTCAAATCCAACCAAGAGCTACTCATTGCACTTGGTTTTCGTATCTCCCAATTTTTTTATTCCTCCATTCTTTAAAACCTCCACTATCACCACCCTACCTTTCAATTTTTATAATTACTGATGGGACTCCACCCATAATCATGTGAGCCATTTCTCATAGTATTATTTTTCAAAAATTTTGGCCATTGTTACTTCAAAAATATTTCTGTTCTGTTCTTGCTTTGTTCTCCTTCTTATATTCCAATCACGCATATGCTATTCCTCTTGAAGTTTCCCTCCAGTCCACGGATATTTTATTCACCTCTTCATTTTCTTTCTTTGTTTTTTTCATTCAGTTTAAAAAACCAAAAGTATAAACAAAAACAGTTCACCTCTTTCTCCCAGCCCCAGTCCCCACCTCTGGCAACCACAGATTTGTACCTTTGATGTCTACAAGTTTTTTTCATTTTGGCCATACTGCATGGCACGTGGGAACTTAGTTCTTCAACCAGGGACTGAATTTGTGCCCCCTGCAATGAAAGCTCAGAGTCTTAACCACTGGACCACAAGAGAAATCCCTCTATAAGCTTATTTTTAAGAATTCCATACAGATATAAGAGAGACCATATAGTATTTTTCTTACTAATCTTGTCTTCTCTGATTTATTGTTATGCTTATTTCACTTAATGCCCTTGAGGTCCATCCATAATGTTACAAATGGCAAGATTTTGTATTTTTTTTGAATAGTATTTCTTTCTCTCTCCGTATCGCAGTTTCTTTATTCATTCATTCACCAAAGGCCACTTAGGTTGTCTCCCTCCCCGCCTTAATGCCATCTGTTTGGTGGAGAAACCAGGTTGTTTGACCTGAAGCCCACATTTTCGATGTGGCTGATTACTCTAATTTTTCCCTCTGTCTCCTGAATTTCCTGTACACTGGTAATTAGAGCTACAGACTCAGATTCTAACTTGTCTGGTGATACCTCACAGGGCACATCACATTGTGAAACCCACCATGTGCAGCTGCTCCACCTTTAGGGATGTGAAGATTGACCAGGGGCTTGAGGGGGTGCCAGCCTGACTCTTCCATCATAGAGTTCCCCATCAACCTTTATATTTGATGTATTTGATCTTTTTGATGTTCATATTATCCTTAGGCCAACAGACACCCTTTCAAGTAGACTCTCTTATGTTCTGTATTCTACTGAATACACACATTAAGATTAGTCTTTGGTGGTTTCCTTGCTTTCTCGTGCAAGATATCCAAAGCTCATACTGTATATTCCTTGCCTGAGACCTGGAATTAACCATTTTGCCATGAATTTTTGGCTCCCTTATTGTGGGTCTCTAAATCAGATACAGAGACCACAAAAGTAGGAACTTATTGCTACTGGGTTATCAGCTTCTAAGCCTTTTCAATGGTCGTGGTTAGTCGCTCAGTCGTGTCCAAGTCTTTGTGACCCCATGGACTGTAGCCCGCCAGGCTCCTCTGTCTATGGATTCTCCAGGCCAGAATACTGGAGTGGATTGCCATGTCCTCCTCCAGGGGATCTTCCCAACCCAGGGATCACACCCAGGTCTCCTGCACTGCAGATGGATTCTTTACCATCTGAGCCACCAGGGAAACTCTTTCAATGGTTAGAGCTAGGAAATGTGTTATTTCTTAAGAGAAAAAAAGAATTAAGAACTCATTAATTTTCCAATGTAACTTTCAAATTATAAGAAACCTACTAAATAAAGATTTCTTGACAGTTCTTACTGTCCTGTGCATATATCTTACAAGGGATGTATAATCAGAATACTATATTTAAAAAATGACCTGAAGCAATTCTTTTCTCTGCATGACTGTTTCACCATACAAGATACAGTTAAGTTTATTTCTTTCAGTTTGAGTACTTTTAAGTATTCATTTATATGTTCAATCATATATCTCCACAGCAGCTATTACTCTTGGGGACTCATCGACTTCATTGTTAGTTATTATTGATATTCCCCCTTTAGCAGGTAAGCTCCACAACAGGAAGGTCTTCTGTCTGTCCGCTGCTTATATCCAGTACCTAGAATAAGTCCTGGCACGTAATGCATCGTCATAAGATGCCTACAGTGTAGTAATTGTTCACATGAGAGTACATCATCCCAACAACGAGAAGTAGGTACTTTTTTATTTTTAAAGTCTTCTGGCCATGTGCCAAATGTGATCTTAGTTCCCTAATCAGGGATCGAACGCTTGCAGTGGAAGCTCGGGGACTTAACCACTGGACTGCCAGGGAAGTCTCACAGACGTAGGTATTCATATCCCCAGTTCATTAAAAGATGAGGAAACGAAGGCTCAAACAGGGTAATCACTCATGCAAGCCTTCACATGAAGTAACAAGACTTTAGTGGGGCTGGGCTGGTGGATGAGATCTTGGACTTGCAGTGATTCCAGATGGGGATGAATTCCACTACTGAATATAGAAACAGAGGCCCTAACTCTTTGTGTTTCTGGAAAAGGAAGCGGTTGCAAGAGCCTTGCAAATGATTACAGGAGGCAAGGCAGGCTTGCTGCCCCACTTCCATATCCTGGGCCAAAGTCAGAAACCTTCCCTCTTGGATTTGCTACCAGAAAGAGGAATTCTCCCAGAAGTTCCTTGCAGTAGAAGGAGCACTGATGTGGAGTTGGAGACCTGCTTTAGAGATCTGGCTTCATGGATCGGCTGTGTGCCCTGGGTGAGTCATGCAATCTCTGCACACCTTGACTTCCTCATTTGTAAGATGGGCTGAGGGGTCTCAGCTCTGAGCACCTCCCAGGGCTGCTGGGGGCTGAGCTGAGGCTGCAGGTGAGGAAGCACTGCATCTGGGAAAGGGAAAGGCTCTCTAGGTATAAGGGGTATATTGTCCCTCCCTCCCTTCTCTTCCCTGCCAGCATTTAGAAATATGGTCCTCTCTGCCAAAGGTTTTGAAAGAAGTTGGTGAGGGATACACTCACTTGGGAGAAAGGCAGAATACTTTCCTGGTGGAAATCATTAAACGAAAAACAAAAAAACAAGAAATGGAGTGGAACAGAACATTTGCTTTTTGGTGATGACTTACTGCAGTGGGAAGAAAAGAATCTTCAGAATAAACCAGAGAATTAGAGAGATGCTGATGAAAGCTGGAGGTGGGGTCACAGTGGCACCACCTCAAATCCTGCGAGGTAGGAATTATCACCTCCACTTGACAGGTGAGGAAACTGAAGCCCCAAGAGGTAATGAGATGTGCCCACGTGCAGAGAGTTGACCAGGACCAGAGCCAGAATGTAAAGCCTGGAGGGAGGGAGGCTCTCACTACTTCACCTTGCTTCCACGTCCAGGGGCATTCAGCCGACTCCGTTAGGTTGTAGGGCTGAGAGAGTCACAGAGTAGTCTACATCGATGTCAGCTTCACTTGACTTGATTGAGCAAACACTGGAGAAACTGCATCCTTCCTGTTCTGTGTGGCATAGTACTTGGTGCATTGAGGGCTCAAGGAATAGAAGAGAAAAGGTGTTTCAGAGGGGTTTGGATGATCTGCAGAAGATGGAGTGATGGCCATGCTTGCAGATACTGGGAACAACCACAGGAGCTTGTCTTCGGCCAGTGGTTATATTTGGCTTCATGGCCTGAAGGCCAGAGAGGATTCACAGCCTCAGAGAAAAGAGGAGAAGCCTAGAGAGAGTCCACGAAAGGCTACATGGATACACGCTGGGAGGTGTGGTAACAAAGGCTGCTATTTCACTTGCCCATCCTTAGACCAGGTGAAAGACTGACGCTCCTCCTCTTGGTTCCGTCACATCCGATTTCATGAGAGTCGGACCAACTTGACAGGGGAGACTTGTTACAGGTTCAGCTTCAGCACAAATTTATGATAGTGCCCCCAGGCAAACCCACAACCCAGCGCAACTATAGCCAGATGCAAGATCACGGCTGAGCGCTTTCTAAGCTCCCTTGGAGAAGGCTGAGCTCTGTGGCCAGGTTCTATTATTTATTTGCTTTTTAGCCATCTGACAGTAGAGGGATTTGCTGTTGTTATTGTTTTTAACCTCTAGCTTTGCCTACATGATTCCTCGGACTCCCTTTTCTATCTGAATCCCATAGGGATCTCCAACTTATTTCACGGTTCAATCTGTGTGGTCCAAAACCTCCCCCCACTGCTGCATCCCAGACTTTCATCTGTAAAGTAACTATCAATCTCAGAGGCTTGTTGTAAGGATCAAGATACAAATACATATATTTGTGCGGGTTGATATTTTAGATAACATTATGTATAATAGATGGAGAAGGTAATGGCACCCCACTCCAGTACTCTTGCCTGGAAAATCCCATGGACGGAGGAGCCTGGTAGGCTGCAGTCCATGGGGTCGCTAAGAGTCAGACACGACTGAGTGACTTCACTTTCATGCATTGGAGAAGGAAATGGCAACCCACTCCAGTGTTCTTGCCTGGAGATTCCCAGGGACGGGGGAGCCTGGTGGGCTGTCATCTCTGGGGTCGCACAGAGTCGGACATGACTGAAGCGACTTAGCAGCAGCAGCATGTATAATAGATGAGTTCTTTTAGATAGCCTTCTCTCTTCACTGGAGAAAATTCTGTCCCATTTTGATTCCCTCTTTCCCACTGTCATCAGAACACAAGATGACAAGAGTCAGGTGGTACCTGGAACTTCTACATCAGAAATCTGAACCTGCAACCACAATAAGGAGAAATGTTTTCCTCTGCTTTGAGAGAAAAAGAACGATGAGTGCAAGTGACTGGGGTTTAATTTATATGTTTAAGTATCTATTCGTTACATAAAAATACTTGCATAACTTTAGTTTTGCCCTTGTTATTGTTCAGTTGCTCAGACGTGTCTGTTTACAACCCTACAGACTGCAGCAGGCCAGGCTTCCCTCTGGTTTGAGCAACTATCTCTTGGAGCTTGCTCAAACTCATGGCCACCGAGTCAGTGATGGAATCCAACCATCTCACCCTCTGTCATCCCCTTCTCCTCCTGCTCTTAGTCTTTCCCAGCATCAGGGTCTTTCCAGTGAGTTGGCTCTTCACATCAGGTGGCCAAAGTTTTGGAGCTTCAGCTTCAGCATCAGTCCTTCCAATGAATATTCAGGGCTGATTTTCTTTAGGATTGACTGGTTTGATCTCCTTGCAGTCCAAGGGACTCTCAAGGGTCTTCTCCAACACCACAGTTCAAAATCATCAATTCTTCATTGCTCAGTCTTCTTTAAGGTCCAACTCTCACATCCATACCTGACTACTGGAAAAACCATAGCTTTGACTAGACGGACTTTTGTCGGCAAAGTAATGTCTCTGCTTTTTAATATGCTCTCTAGGTTTGTCCATAGCTTTTCCAAGGAGCAAGGGAGGGCAAGGAAGTTTTGCCTTAGAGGAGAATAAGTGACTTGACTCTCTTTCCATCTTTTTCCTGATTGAGAGTTTTGCTTGGTTGACCTCCCTGTATATTTCTCTCTTACATATCTCAGGCGATGAAACCTGGGGGTGGAGTGAACAGCTTGGGGAAGTTTGGGGCTTCTGCGGAGAGCAGCAAGCTGTTGCTAGGGAGGCTGGAGGGAGTGTATTTGTTTAACATCCTTCCTCTTGCCTTGTCGAGTCCAATGGCATGTTATTTCCACTGGGTGGGAGCCAACGCCGAGTTCCTCCCTGTTGTGTCCAGCCTTGAACACTGCTCTGTGATTATGTTTCATCCAGGGATTAGCAAAACGCAGAGGGGAAAAAACCTGAGAAGGTGTTTGGCACGGGGCTCCATGCTGTGTTAGCACAATCCTCGGGCATCCTCGGCTAATTGCAGAATGGCAACAAGCAGACCGGCTCCGACACTTGCAGGAGCGCTTCGTCTTGGATTACCACCAGTGGTTTATTTATCAAGTGTCAGGCTTTTGTGTGTGTGTTTTTGTTGTTTGTTTTTTATAACCCCCTGAGGAAATGCCAAATAAACAAGCAGTTTGCACCGCCTCACCCTGTCTGCACCATTTCTGAGTGATCAGAAAATCTGGGAGCAGGGAGCAGGCTGCTAAGGATTCTTCCTTTCTGACTTGCCAAGGGTCATTATTCAGTCTTCAGCGAATCTGGAAGCAGTATTTTCTTCTTTTTAAGGGGATACCGCTTTGCTCAGCTGGTAAAAGCAGAAGACACAGCAATTTGTAGAGACTCCTGAAAGATCAAGTTCTGCTACCAGAGACCTGCTTTTTGTTTGGCGAAAGAAGTGCAAAGGGAACATTGCTTCTTCTTCTTCTTATTTATACATATTTTTAAGTCTTTATTGAACTTGTTACAATATTGCTCCTGTTTCCTGTTTTGGTCCTCTGGCCAGGAGGCACGTGGGATCTTAGGTCCCTGATCAGGGATTGAACCCACACCTCCTGCATTGGAAGGTGAAATCTTAACTACAGGACTGCCAAGAAATCCTAAAGGGGACGCTTCTGAATCAGCCTTGGTCTGCCCGAGGCCATCTCTTCACAGCTTCAGACGGCTGGGCTGAGGGCAGCGGATGATGTATGAGGGGATGGGCAGTGTGCAGGGCAACTGAGCATGCTTCAGATTATTAGCAGAGGAGAGCCTGCAGACCCCTCCTCCTGTGGGCCTTGATTCTTGGTAGGGACGCAAAGTAAGGCCTTACCCATAGAAAGAACATTTATTAATGATAAGGGAAGAAAGAAGAGAGAGATCACCTCAAGAGAGAGGTGGGCCACATCAAGGGAGGCAGTGGCCCTGGAGGGCTGTGGTACAGTTTTTAAGGCAAGGTCATTTGCATAATCCATAACTGTTGACTGACAATCTAGATTCACAGCTGCACGTTATATAACAAGATGCTCTACTGTGCATGTCTTTCCCATAATTCAGTCTATCATAATTAGATACAGGTATTCATGGAATCTTTATGTGCAGTTAATGAGTCTAATTAAGAAGAGGTGTCAAGAATACACAGAAGAACTATACAAAAAAGATCTTCATGACCCAGATAACCATAATGGTGTGATCTCTCACCTAGAGCCAGACATCCTGGAGAGCAAACGTCAGGTGGGCCTTAGGAAGCATCACTACGATAAAAGCTAGTGGAGGGGATGGAATTCCAGTTGAGCTATTTCAAATCCTGAAAGATGATGCTGTGAAAATGCTGCACTCAATATGCCAGCAAATCTGGAAAACTCAGCAGTGGCCACAGGACTGGAAGAGGTCAGTTTTCACTCTAATCCCAAAGAAAGGCAATGCCAAGGAATGTTCAAACTACTGTGCAATTGCACTCATCTTACACGCTAGCAAAGTAATGCTGAAAATTCTCCAAGCGAGGCTTCAGCAGCATGTGAACCAGAACTTCCAGAAGTTCAAGCTGGATTTAGAGAAGGCAGAGGAACCAGGTCAAACTGCCAACATCCACTGGATCACAGAAAAAGCAAAAGAGTTCCAGAAAAACATCTACTTCTGCTTCATTGACTACACTAAAGCCACTGGCTGTGTGGATCACAATGAACTGCAGAAAATTCTTAGAGATGGGAATCCCAGGCCACCTGACCTGCCTCCTGAGAAATCGTATGCAGGTCAAGAAGCAACAGTTAGAACTGGACATGGAACAACAGACTGGTTCCAAATCGGGAAAGGAGTACGTCAAGGCTGTATATTGTCACCCTGCTTATTTAACTTTTATGCAGAGTTTATCGAAATGCCAGGCTGGACGAAGCACAAGCTGGAATCAAGATTGCCTGGAGAAATATCAATAACCTCAGATATGCAGATGACACCACACTTATGGTAGAAAGCAAAGAAGGACTAAAGATCCTCTTGATGAAAGTGAAAGAGGAGAGTGAAAAAGCTGGCTTAAAACTCAACATTCAAAAAACCTAAGATCATGGCATCTGGTCCCATCACTTCATGGCAAATAGATGGAGAAACAAAGGAAACAGTGAGAGACTTTATTTTGTGGGGCTCCAAAATTACTGCAGATGGTGACTGCAGCCATGAGATTAAAAGACGCTTGCTCCTTGGAAGGAAAGTTATGACCAACCTAGACAACATATTAAAAAGCAGAGACATTACTTTGCCAACAAAGGTCCATATAGTCAAAGCTATGGTTTTTTCAGTAGTCATGTATGGATGTGAGAGTTGGCTATCAAGAAAGCTGAGTGCCAAAGAACTGATGTTTTTGAACTGTGGTACTGGAGAAGACTCTTAAGAGCCCCTTGGACTGCAAGGAGATCCAACCAGTCCATCCTAAAGGAAATCGGTCCTGAATATTCATTGGAAGGACTGATGCTGAAGCTGAAACTCCAATACTTTGGCCACCTGATGCAAAGAAGTGACTCATTGGAAAAGACCCTGATGCTAGGAAGGATAGAAGGCAGGAGGAGAAGGGAACGACAGAGGATAAGATCGTTGGATTGTATCACTGACTCAGTGGACATGAGTTTGAGTAAACTCTGGGAGTTGGTGATGGACAGGGAGGCCTGGCATGCAGCAGTCCATGGGGTTGCAAAGAGTCAGACGTGACTGAGCGACTGAACTGAACTGAACTGAATGGGTCCAATGGCCATCAAAAGTTACTTTAGCACACGATGGTGGGTGTGCATGTGCTAGACTAGGGGAAGTCCCAACAGTCAGCAGTGGGAATTTTTCCCATTCCCTGACTATTTTGGAGTTCTGATGGGAGGGGTGTTACAAGTGGGGCTGGTAAATTGCTTGCTGGGATTAGGCAGCCTTGGGACCTTTAGCAGAAGGGGCTGCCTCTCAGTGCTCTCAGCTAACCTCCTGCCTAATAAGACTCTTCTCCTCACCCCAGACCTGGCCCTGCTTGCTGTGTGGCTGCTGGTCTTACACGCACATTCACACACGGTGCTTAGGGGAGGAGGCTTCAGAACAAACACGTGGCAGGGAGGAGCAGGGAGGGGGCCGTCCCCTGTGGGCCCAGGAACCTGTGTGCAACAGCCTTGGCCCACCTCTCAGAACTCTAACCTTTTACAGCCCTTCTGCGGGGCATGGGTGGGGTGGAGGAAACAACACTTTAGCAGGTACTCAGCTGCCCCCAAGCTGCTCCAGACCCAGGAGCTCCAGGGCAAATTCTCATTAAAGCTCCGAGGCTGGTGGTTGTGTTGAAATGGTTTGCAGCATGGCTGAGGGGTGTGTGAGGTCACCAGCTGGTCCTGTAAACACTGGATGGGGGTCACAGGTCTGAGAAAACACATCGACAACCCTGAGAGGCCGACACGACAGGAGGAGAAGTGGGGAAGCCTTCGAGGTGCCCGGGGCCGGTCTGGGATTGGAATGTGTAGCTGGAGGTGGGAAATGTGACTGTGGAAGGGTTTTGTTGTTTGTCTTTGCAAGAAGGATGTGAGTTTGGCAGGTTAATTTGGTAAATCTATAAATCAAGAATGGGATTTTGACTTGGAACCATTCTATTTACTGCATGTTAGTTTAACAGATTCCACAGAAAGAATTCACCTGTTACAATAATGTTTTTATAAACATCAAAGAAACATCAGCTTTCCTTTCAGAGGCCACCTCTCATGCACTAATATTTTATTATTCTTGTAATATTACAAACTCACTGAAGACAGAACCAGGGCACCATCCGATGTGCCATGGTGTCCTCTGCCCCAGAGTGTGGCACAGGATTCAAACTGGGTGACAAGGAGGTCTGATCACTCTCTTGTCCTGACAGACTTCTCTGAATGTCTTGTCACTTGCTAAGTAAGTGACCGAGGGAATGCAAGGGCACCCCCCTGTCTTTTGCCAACAGCTGAACAAGGTGGTTATTTCCTAAGACAAATATGGGTAATGAACAGAGGAAGGCCAGTGGGCCAATTGAGTTCTATAAGAACCGCATGCCAAGAGCACACCCTTCCATGACACACACTCACGGGGAAGACAAACTGAGTGTGTGAGATGTGTCCTGGGTGGGGGACTCTGTGACCCTTGGAGCGCTGGCGGGAGGTGTAGTTTGGCACAAACCGCATCTCAGATGAGTTTCATTTCCCTCCGGTGCATCTCCAGTGTGCTGGTGAACTAGCCCGTCTACTTGTTTCTTGCTTCTCAGCACCAGTGACATCACCACTTATTAAGTCAGGGACTCACAGCCACATTTCAAAGAATCATTCAGTTTTCTCATTAAGATTCTATAGGATTCCCCCCGTGCCTCACCCCCCCACCTCCCACCCGCAGCAACAGCCTTGCCAAAACAATGTTAAAAATAGACCTGGTAATACATTTCACATTTGTAGGCAGGCATGAATGTTTAACAGTGTATATGTCCAGCAGATGTACATAACTTTAGAATTAAGCACTGAATTTTACAGAGTAATAGAGAGGACATATACTCGTGAAAAGGATTTTTCAGAAAATGAAGCAAAAGACAAACCTTAGGCTTGGTTTACCTAAGGGAAGCAAAACTTGTCAGCCGCTTGATTTTCTTGTAGGCAAGTGTTTGTTCAATGCAGAGAGCATTTAGGGATAAATATATATGTAAAATGGAGAAGGGCATGGCAACGCACTCTAGTATTCTTGCCTACAGAGTCCCATGGACAGAGGAGCCTGGTGGGCTAGAGTCATAGGGTTGCAAAGAGTCAGACATGACTGAAGTGACTTAGCATGCATGCACGCACGCACTATGGTAATTTTCTGACCAGCCTTGGCTAGAACTTTTTAATCTCTAGAAGTCCATCAACCAGTGAAAGTTTTCTTGCTTTTGGGGTAACCATAGAGATGGAGATTAACCCTCTTCATCCCCCAGGCTCTAAAAATTATTTTGACCAAAATGTTTAAGTCAGGGGTTTTGTGTAGCTTAAATGAGTCATTAAGAATTTTATTGGTTAAAGTAGGCATATTTTTCCCTAGTAGACATAATGACATAACAGTAATAAAAATGTAATATTCAAGTAATTGCTGTAATGTAATTATAGTTTGGGTTATAAAGTAAGATTAGAGGTCTGGGATGGCTATTTTGTGGGTGTGTGTTTTAATGTCTGAATGTTGTCTTTGAGGGGCCTGTCCCGTCTCCCTGGAATGCTGGTGCAGGTGGCCAGGAGCCCGGCGGAGCCAGCAACATCTAGGGGTTCTGACACCCCGCCTGCCCTCTCTGGACATCAGCCTCCTGCCTGTCGCAAACCCCTAACCATCAGAGTAACTGGAAAGCAGTGTTTCTGGTCTTATGTAGACAGCAAAAGGGGAAGTAAAGAAGGGCAGGATCCTCACTAGGGGGACCAGATGCAGTTCAGGGGCCAACCTGGAACAGCCACCACTTTGCCCACCCAGTGCTGTAGCTCTCGGGTTCCCTTTCTTATCCAAGAGTTTGGTGGGGTTGGTTCTGCTTCTCTATGTCTCTGCTGTGCTGCAGGGTTAGCCTGATCTGGCTGTTGGAGGGGAGAACAGTTTCATTAGGTCTCAACAAAAAGAGCTTGATTAGGTGTTTACCCAAAGTATATCTTACCAAAGGATTTGTCATCATTGGAAGCAGTCTTTGAATGGTTATAAGTGAATTTCTGTCTGCATTTCTTATTTAATGGCATGACCTTGAGGAAGATAAAACTCCAGACAAAGAAGTGCTTAACTATTTGTGAATCAAAACAATGAAAAATTTAATTAACAATATTTACACTGAACCATTGAAAGAATATCAGATTTTGTTGTTGTTACTAGTTTTCCTTTGTAACTAATAAGGAATTTGTGGGAAAATAACCTGAGACATTACTTTGCTGACAAGGGTCCATATGGTCAAAGCTATGGTTTCTCCAGTAGTCATGTAAAAAGAGTTGGACCATAAAGAAAGCTGAGCGCTGAAGAATTGATGCTTTCAAACTGTGGTGTTGGAGAAGACTCTTTTGAGTCCCTTGGACTGCAAGGACATCAGATCAGTCAATCCTAAAGGAAATCAACCCTGAATATTCATTGGAAGAACTGATGCTGAAGCTAAAGCTCCAATACTTTGGCCACCTGTTGAGAAGAGCTGACTCAGTAGAAAGGACCGTGATGATGGGAAAGATCGAAGGCAGGAGGAGAAGGGGACGACAGAGGATGAGATGGTTGGTTGAATGGCATCACCAACTCAATGGATGTGGGCGACTGAACAACTTGAGACTATGTAAATTTCTACTCCTTATCAGTCTTTCTCCCTCAATGACGATCTTTTAATGTCATGATTCCACCTATACTTATTAGTTGGCGATTGATGGCAAAAAAGAGCTTTCACTTTCTCCGCTACTTATTTATTTATATTGTATGGACTCAAAACTATTTCTTTTATTCTATGGGTGATAACTCATTATTATAATCAGATTTTCCCAGATTCAGCCAGTGGTAGCCTCTTGATGTTCCCATTTTTGACATGTCCCTCTGGTTCTTTGAGCAATTCTTTGTCTTCTGGTGAGTTAAGATGTTTCAGGCTAATTTTTCAAGGCATCTTTCCCTGCCTCACTCCTGGAATCAGTTGTTTCTCCAAAAAGCTTCAATATCAATGAGGAATGCTTAGAAACTAAGATCTGGGTCCTAGACATGAAAGAACATCACTTGTGAAATGTGTGAAATTTACTCTTCAGTCTCGAAGAATTTAGGGTGCCTATAAAAAACCAAGTATCCAGAGGTAAATGCTATTTTAGGATCTTGAAAGTTGGAATTCTAAAAGGAAATTAGCCCCTCATCTCCATATTACAGACCTGTCACCCAGGATGCCAATTAGTCTCAGCAAACTGATAACATCTTTAGGCTTTTCTCCCTCTGAGCAAATACTGTTCTCTTGGGACTTCCAAGGTGGTGCCAGTGGTAAAGAATCCACCTGCAAATGCAGGAGACACGAGAGACTGTGGGTTTGATCCCTGGGCCAGGAAGATCTCCTGGAGAAGGGCATGGCAGCCCACTCCAATATTCTTGCCTGGAGAATCGTGTGGACAGGAGTCTGGCGGTGTACAGTCCATGGGGTCGCAGAGTCAGACACGACTGAAGTGAATGAAGCAAGCTTCTAATAGCTCTAGACATTTGTTAACTCACGGCTGAATCACAAATCAGCTATGTAGACTATTTCACAAATTTAACATCTTGACAATATCTGTGACTTTAAATACCCGTGGTCTCTAAATGTTCTCTTTTTTAGACATAAATCTCACACCGACAAAGGCTGACTGTGAACACAGGTAGCTAACTGCGCATGCTCGTGCCTCTTGGCACTGCGTGGTGTCCTCTCAGTAAACAGTGCAGAGAGTCCCGTTCTGCACCTTGAGTCTGTGGTCCTGTTTTCTGCAGTGGTGACCCCTGAGCTGGGGCCTCAGGGAAAGAGGAGGGCCAGAGAGTTGGGCGTACAGCATTTCCTCTTTAACTCCTTTGAGGGAAGTCGAGGGAGGGCAAAGCATGGGATTTGACTGATCCAGGAGAGTTGCTGGCTTTTACTTGGCATCTACACCCTTAGTGCTTGAAGAATGTTATTTTTTCCCTACACTTCTATCTCATTAATCTTGCCTTAGGAGTGGTCTAACCCTGTTAGTTTGGTAGGTTGCTTCTACTCCAATTAGCATATATTTCCATAAGTGTTGAGAGGAGAAGGGGATGGAAGAGGCAGAATTTCTAAACTATTGACCTTGGAAGGACTTGTAGGAAGGTGTGTCTGACATGAGTGTAATACAACTGAAAAGTGTAATACAACTGAAAAAGCTCTCGTAAATGGTAAGTTATGGTTGGCTCTGATGATTTATGCTAAGCAGAATAAACTATGATGGAAACATAAAATATTTCTAAGCTTACACTTTAGTCACTCAATACACATAACACTCAATTTTCCTCCTTAAAAAATAGATATTTAGAGCACCGAGAATCTCCAGAGGAAATAGGGTTATTTACTATCTTTGTGTTTGCCCATGTCACACATTCCAAGTTGAAGAGTTGGAAATGCTTTCATATTCTCAAATGAAAGGGCCTGTGTGATGCCCCTATTTAAATATAAATCCTACTATTATTAATATATGTTCCCTACCATTACATTAAGTGACTTTCCACTGACAATTTGAAGGGGGAATGTCAGAACAGGGCTTCAGCAGCCAAACTGTTTCATTGTTCAAGTATTGACAGGCCAGTTGCCTAACCAGAAAACGCAGAATTAAACCAAGGAAGCTTATTTTGAGAGCAGGTCTGTCGCCATCTACAATATAGGACCAGGAGGTAAACAGGAAGTACTGAGCTGTCTTGGTTTACTTCTACAGGCACAGATTAAATAAAATCAGTGTTTACCGAATGGGAAAGCACAAAGCTGGTACAGAGAGAAATGCTATTTTCATGCTTCTAAAAAGGTATTACAAATAACACAAAGTTTCAAACCTATAATTAAAAACTTATTTTTAAAAAGCTTTGATTAGGCTCCTTTCAAAAATAGAATTCTAGGTGGAAATAAATTTCTTAAAGGTTGACTTCCATGCTGGTTTCCCCTAATCCATTCTAATGCCCTCTTTCAACGACAGACTTGAAGGGTAAAAAGTATGTCTCAGAGTCACTGAGTAGAAGTCCAGTGCTCCCACTTAACAGATGGGGAATCCAAGGCGCCAAAGTTAAAGTAATTTATAAAATGTCGAACAGCCAAGTAGGGGCAGGGGGAATTTAGGATCTGAGTTATTCATGAGAAAAATTATGGATAGACTTAATTGCTTAGTGTCAGACACAAGGACACGATCCTGTGGTAAAGGGGCTAAATGTATTTATTGTTGGTGTCCTTTTGGCCAGAAGACAAAACAGTGGTCCTGTGGATTCAAACTGCACAGGCACTCCCACCCACCTTCAGAAAGGACAAGACCCTTTCTTCTTTTGGTGTCAAAAGCCTCAACTGAAAAATGAGGTGATTCTGCAGTTCTAATATTGTGAAGTTGAGAAAACAAAGAACTGGAAAAGGTGATATGACTCAGGGAAACAAAGAATAAATGAATGGAAATTAAGATACATTATTTTGGGTGAGAGTAATTCATAATATTTAAAGGTCTAGTAGGGTTGTTTGAGGTCAATTAAACTTTAATAAGCCAGTTTTCAGACAAACATCAACACTCAAACCAGGAATAGCCTAAGAGAAGAATGGGTAAAGTACAAGGTCAGGCAACTCAAAAAAGAACATAGATGCATGGCCAATCAGTTCAGTTCAGTTGCTCAATTGTGTCCGACTCTTTGTGATCCCATGAACTGCAGCACTCCAAGCTTCCCTGTCCATCACCAACTCCCGGAGCTTGCCATCCAACCGTCTCATCCTCTGTTGTCCCCTTCTCCTTCTACCTTTGATCTTTCCCAGAATCAGGGTCTTTTCCAATGAGTCAGTTCTTTGCATCAGGTGGCCAAAGTATTGGAGCTTAAGCGTCAGCATCAGTCCTTCCAAAGAATATTCAGGACTGATGTCCTTTAGGATGGACTGGTTGGATCTCCTTGCAGTCCAAGGGACTCTCAAGAGTCTTCTCCATCACCACAGTTCAAAAGAATCAATTCTTTGGCACTCAGCTTTCTTGATAGTCCAACTCTCACATCCATCCATGACTACTGGAAAAACCACAGCTTTGACTACATTGACCTTTGTTGGCAAAGTAATGTCTCTGCTTTTTAATATGCTGTCTAGGTTGGTCATTGCTTTTCTTCCAAAGAGCAAGTGTCTTTTAATTTCATGGCTGCAGTCACCATCCGGAGTGATTATAGAGCTGAAGAAAATAAAGTCTGTCACTGTTTCCATTGTTTCCTCATCATTTGCCATAAAGTGATGGGACCGGATGCCATGATCTCAGTTTTTTGAATGTTGAGTTTTAAGTCAACTTTTTCACTCTCCTCTTTCACTTTCTTGAACAGTATGAAAAGGCATGGCCAATAAACACATTCAAAATGTTCAACCTCAGTGGTACTAAAAATGCAAATAAATGCAGTGGTCAGACTTCCCCTTCTTCAAATTAGAAAAGATTATAAACGGTAATGATATCCAGTGTTGGTGCAGGCACAAGGAAACTGACTTTCAAACATTGTTAATGAGAATATAAACTGGGAAAACCTGACTGGAAGACCATTTGGCAAGCCACAAAGTCAAGAAGTTCTACAAACTGCAAGAAAGATAAATTGAGAAAACAAAAACACTAATTCAAAAAAATACATACACCCCAGTGATAATTTTGCAATGTAAATACACATCAAACCACTATGTTATACACTTGAAACTAATATAATGTTGTATGTCAATTATAGTAAATAAAAAAATCAATGCAATGTATCACCTCCCCCAACCCTGTATTATCTCCAAGTATGCAGAAAGTCCAGTTGATAAAATTTAACATCCATTCATTATAAAAACACTCAGGAAACTAAGAACAGAAAGGAACTTCACTCAATATGATAAAGAGCAAAGAAAATCTTAGAGCTAATTTAATGGTTAAAGACTGAAAGTTTTTCCCATAAATTCAGGAAAATGTAAGGATGTCTGTTCTCACCATGCCTATTCAACAGTATACTGAAGATCCTAGTCACCGCAATAAGGCAAGAGGAAAAAATAAAAAGTGTACTGGTTAGAGGGCTTCCCAGGTGGCGCTAGTGATAAAGAACCCACCTATCAATGCGGGAGACATAAGAGACAAAAATTCAATCCCTGGGTTGGGAAGATCCCCTGGAGGAGAGCAGGGCAACTCACTCCAGTATTCTTGCCTAGGGAATGCCATGGACAGAGGAGCCTGGCAGGCTACAGTCCATGGGGTCAAAGAGTTGGGCACAACTGAAGTGACTTAGCTCGCGCGCGCGCACACACACACACACACACACACAGGTTAGGAAGAAATAAAGCTGTCTTTATTCGCAAATAACATAATCATCTATGTAGAAAATTCCAAATACTATACAAACAGAAATCAAAACAACCCCCCTCCCCCAACTATTATAGTTAATAAGTGAGATCAATAAGGTTATAGAATAAAAGGTTCACATAAAAAATTGATTTTATTTCTATATATTAGTAATGAACCAGAAACTAAAAAAATTTTAATCTTTCTTATAGCATCATATATGAAATATCTATGGATAAATCTAATAAAGTACTGGATTTACATTCTGAAAAACTATAAAACATTGATGAGAGAAATTAGAAAAGACCTAAGTAAATGAAAAGCTATTCTATATTCACTGATTAGAAGACCTAGCATTAGAAAGCTGAAGGATTCATAAGACCTGATTACATGACTTAGTAATCAAGACAGTAAGGTACTGTTTAAGGATAAGCATATAGATTAAAGGAACAAAACAGAATCCAAATGGACCCACACATATATGGACAATTGGTTTCAGACAAAGGTGTCAAGATAATTCAGTGAAGAAGGAATAGTCTTCAAACAAATGGTGTTGGAAAAATCAGATATCCATGTGCAGGGAGAAAGAAAAAATTTTAAACCTTACTTTGTACCATATACAAAAATAAACTCAAAATGAATCAGATACCTAAAAGTAAAAGCTGAAATTTAAAATATCAAGAAGAAAACATCAGAGAAAATCTTTGTGGGCTTGGGTTAGATCAAGATTTCTTAGATAAGACACAAAAAAGTATGATCCATAAAAGGATAAAAACTGATAAATCAAACTTCTTCAAAATTAAAAACTTCAAATCTTCCAAAGACACTTGTAAGAAAAGTCAAGACCCATATAAAACATGTGAAAACCACATTTCTATATCTAGACTATATGAAGAACTCTAATGCTGTAATAAGGAAACAAACAACCAATTTTTTAAAAAATGGACAAAAGATTTGAACAAACAGTTCAACAAGGAAAAGATACAGATGATAAATGAATACATGCAAATGCTTAGTATCATTAGTCATCAGAGAAAAGCAAAGTAAAGCCCCAGTGAGTTACCACTCTTTGCTTATTAGGATGGCTAAAATGGAAACCAAACAACAGAATAGATCACACCAAACGCTGGCAAAGACAGGGAGCAACTAACCAAGTCAAGGGAAGGCAAACGGTTGAGGCATGGAGTCAGACAACAAGCCAGGACAGAGGTGAGACGAACCAGAGGACGATGGCATGGGCATATTGCTGCAAGAAATCTTCAGAGTTAAGGACTGATCAATCATTCATGCGTGTTGGAAAACGCTGATGGGACATGCCCTAGTATCGGCTCCTGCTCCAAGTGCTGAGCACGCAGCAGTGGGAAACACCATGATCCTAAACCCCGGACAGTTTACACTCGGAGGGAGAAGATAATGAGCAAAACAATAAGTCTGTCAAACGGGTATGGAAATATTAGTGAAAAAAGAAAGCAAGGAAGCGGATACGGTGTGTAAGGCGAGGCTGGGGCTTCAGTATTTAAAAGAGGTGGGGGTCAGAAAAGGCCTTACTGAGAAAGCGGTGCTTGATGCGGGGGAGGGAGCCAAGAGGAGAGCTTTTACAGGCGAGTGCTATTAACGCTGAGTTCTCACAGGGTACTCCGCTAACACCCATCCACTTTGTTGAGATCCATTTCGTTTCCACAATAATGACATAAAAAGATACCATTTAATGTGATAACTGGTTATGACAGTTTATAAAAATGATTTATGGGGTAAATATAATCTTCATTTCAACTGAACAAGAAACATTAGAAATTCAACTGAAAGAAAACCACACACTTCAATTTACTCTGAACTATTACTTACCCCTCCTGTCTCAAACCTGCCCCTCTTTCAATTTTCATTTATATGTGATTCTGAGAAAGCTGAGTGGCACAGTTTAATATTAATAAATTTTGGAGTATTAGCTGGGAAAGTGGGTTAGAAAAAAACAGGAGGAAATAGCCTATTCATATGAAAATAATAATCACATAATATTTATTGTCTGGGATTGAAATGTTTCAAATATGCAAAGCAATAAAATGTCAGGAAAAGCAAAACTTCCTAATGTTAAAAAGATCATAAATTTTCCCCAAAATAAGACATGTGAAAAAAGTTCAGGTGATACTTTATGTCAAAAAAAAAATACCCTCAAATCCAAGCTGCTGCTGCTACTGCTGCTAAGTCACTTCAGTTGTGTCCGACTCTTACCGACCCCATGGACTGCAGCCCACCAGGCTCCTCCGTACATGGGATTTTCCAGGCAAGACAAGCTTAAAACCTTCAGAAGCACAACTTAACCACTGAAGGGCTATGGAGACAATGGCAGTTACTGTAAAAGCACAGAAAGCAACAGTTACCTTTTTTTTCTTTTTTGAGCTTGAGAATCACTTTTTAACAGGAACAAATTCCCTGACCTAGGCATTCTGTAACATGTACTTTTGCTACGTCTTGAGTGAAAAAAAGACACGTAATGTCAAAAAGCTACCAGGATTTCAGTGTCATTTAAAAATAAAATTTTTTAAACATTTATTTACTTGTCTACACTGGGTCTTTGTTGCAGCACTCGGGAATCTGATCTATGTTTCTGCAGTGGCAGCCATGGGGTCTAATTCCCTGACCAGGGATTGAACACAGGCCCCAGGATTAGGGGCATGGAGTCTTAGCCACTGGACCAGCAGGGAAGTCCCAGTGTCAATTTTAAATGAATTTGTATTTTATAGATCACAGTGGCATGTATGCAAATGTCTAAAGTAGAGTCATACTTATGTTGGCAAAACATGTAACATACTTAGTCTATGGATAATTTAATCCAAGTGTCTCTTGCTTCCTTAAATCCCTTTGGTAATTCCTTGGTTTCCCCCAGATCCTTGTCTTACTGTTTGGGAACTGTCAATCCATGTTGATTGCTTTGGATTTCATAGGTGCTAAAATTTGTTTTTGAATCAATGAATGAATGAATAGAGATAAAGAAAGCAGACATTCTAACTGTCAGCTCCTTTTGGGTGAAAAACGGTTGCTTCCTGTTCACAAAATCTCATTATTTCTAATCTAAATAGATCTTCGCATTTACTTTAAGTTCAGTGGACACGTTACCTTAGGGAAACCTCATCCTAAAACAGCTCACTGTCTTTGCAGTAAACCAGTGGGAGACCCAGCAGGTTTTTAAGGACAGTGCTACAGACAAAAATGGCAAGTGAGTCTGTAAGTCTAGACTCAAGCAGGCACGAAGGTTCTGAGGTCTTTAGTAGTATGTAAGTGTGACTAAGGTTCCCTCCCTCTCTGAGGTCATTAACCCCTTCAGATCAGACTGCAGTCAGAGTGTGTGCTCAACCGATCAGTCACGTGCAACTCTTTGCAACCGCATGGACCATACATAGCCCACCAGGATTTTTCCAGGCAAGAATACTGGAGTGGGTTGCCATTTCCTTCCTCAGGAGATCTTTCCGACTCAGGGATTGAACCCACATGTTTTTCATGTTCTGTGTTGGCAGGCAGATTCTTTACCACTGAGCCACTTGGGAAGCCTGTAGTCAGATCCTAAAAGCCACAAGAAACCTGACTCGTGGCCTGCTTTGAAGTGATTTCTCTTGAGATACTATATGACTGTCATTACGAAAAAGGCTGGGATCATCTATAGTTCTTGAGATTTGAAGCCAAAGGCAAACAAGTATCCATAGAAGATTAAACAGAGACTTAACCAAAAAAAGAAAAAAATGATGTTTAAATGCCCATTTTCTTTTCTGTCAACCAACCAATAGATGTTTATTGAATACCTAATATGTGCATGTGGTGATTACAAACAGGTATAGATTTAAGACTTTCCCTCAAGAAATTCTTAATCTGGGGCAGGCTACAAAGCACATGGAGAGACGATTAGGGACAGAAAACAGAAACTACTGAGACCAACAGGAGCATAAAAAGCTTGGAAGACGCAGAAGGCACCGTGCCCTGAGGCAGGCAGGAAGCTTTAGGGGAAAGAGCTGGGGAAGGTGGCCACCCTGCAAACAGCAGATGGATTTTCCACACGTTCACGGACACGACTCTACATATTTCAGGGGAAGGCACCCTAAGACCTTTCATGTTTCCACATGGGCCACTTGGCAAGGTTCTACCTCACTCGGCGATGGTCCCAGGGACATGACAAGATAGCCAGTCTAGGGAGGGGCTGCCACAAGGAATCATCTGCCTTCCTGGTTCTGGAGACACATGACATTTTCCATCTTGACCTCCTTTTGGGTACGGATAAAGCTGGAAAACTGCTTGGTGGTTTAATTAGAGTTGGCATTCCATGACTCGGTGACCCACCACTCTAATTTTCTGTCATCTGGCCCCTAGATTTGGTATCTTCCTGTGGGATTAGGACCATGGAAAGTCTTGTTTGTTTTTTTCGCTGTGCCAGGTCTTAGCTGTGGCACATGGGATCCAGTTCCCTGACCAGGGATCGAACCTGAGCCCCCTGCATTGGGAGCATGGCGTCTTAACCACTGGACCACCAGGGAAGTCCCAGGACAGTGAAAGGCTGACACCATGCTGATCTTGCTTAGGCTGCCACGTAAGTCCCAACTTCCAGCACCATCTGGGCTCACGGTCTCTTTCCAGGCCAAACCTATGGAAGTGTGGCCAGCCAACCTGCAGGAGTCACTGCTGCTTAAGCACTGCTCAACGGATTGGCACATACAGTCTGGAAGGAGTGATGGGAAGAGGCCAATGTACTGGCAGGTGACCTGACTTCTCCCAAGTAAAGTGGTTGGCAGAAGGAAATCAACGTCGTTCGCAAAAGAAACCTGTAGGTACGTAGTGCCACAGGCTGAGGCACTGCTAGTCGACATCTTAACAAATATAAATTTGAAAGTGACTTGTTCTGAGACAGAACAGACCTCGGGCTGAATTAAAGAAGCTGCTAACGAGAGAGGAAAACCATCATTTATAATGCAAATTGTGTTCAGCAACTTTTTTTCCACTTCCTTCCTTATCTCTGTCCACCACTATCCCACGCACACAATTGCACATCCTGGGCTGGGAGAAACAAAAGACTGTATCACAATTAACAGGCGAATACCTAAAAGGGGCATTTGTATAAAGTTACAGGGGGTTTCTGCATGTACTTCTGGATCGGCCACTGCAAACACATCTAAACATGATAGGGATTGTTTTATAACACGAAATAGCTTGTATGAAAGCATAAAATAGTACCCTGTGTAATGAGAGCCTTCTAGAGAAATCTGGTTCCACAAAGGAGAGGCTTTGTACACATGGATCTTGGGGAAGTTTTCCTCATAATTTGTACAGGGATTCTTAGTATGTGCATTGATCCTATGTATTTATCTTAAGGTTCAAGACATTACAGAGGACTTGGCATCATGCTATATAATTATAGTCTGTTATACATTATATGATATTCTATTATATACATAATACTTGGCCTCAGGGAAGGAATGTGAAGTTAAAATAAAATTTTCTTGTAATCAAGTTTTTTGGTATTGAGAAATACTTCTAGGTTCAGGGCAGCAATTCTGTTATCAGAAATCTTTAGTACAATACATGTGGTGTAACACTGGTTTACAGCATGAGCTTTGGGGTCAAAGCGTTGGGTACTAACAATAGCTCCATCTTGGGCACTTCTGCATAAGGCACTGAACCATCCTTTCTTTTTTTTTTAATTATTTATTTTTGGTTGCACTGGGTCTTTGTTGCTATGCGTGGGCCTTCTCTAGCTGTGTGTGTGGGCTTCTCATGTTGCAGAGCATGGGCTCAGGAGTTGTGACACACGGGCTTAGCATGTGGAATCTCCCCGGACCAGGGTTCAAATCTGTGTCTCCTGCACTGGCAGGCAGGCTGTTAACCACGGGACCACCAGGGAAGTTCGAACCTTCTGTTCTTAAATTTGCTTTCTACCATCTACGGGCAACACAGAGAATGACAATGCATCTCTCATAGTGGGGTTGTGAGGATTTAATCAGATAATCACATAAAGTGCTTAGGATTCAGGGTGGCACATGGTGTCCTATGATTATTATGTGAAACTACGATTATTATGTGAAACATTATTAAAATGCTGATACAATAAATTATTTTTGATAGCAAGTAAACTGTTCAACAGTTATATAAGTAAACATCTTACTTCTTGAGTTTTCCTATATCTTTTTCTAGTTTTATACTCTTTGGGGAAAAAAAAGGAATAGTGAAGATTGGGTGGTGATGAGCAGAAAAGAGAACATGAATATAATACCCTATACAGAGTTACAGTGGTTTCCAACAATGAAATATTGTATCTGGGTTTCTCATGACTTTGTAGGAATTGTTTTAAAATATGCTTCAATTGCCAAAACTCTCATGACTTACGACAGCCTGAATATTTGATATTTTCTTCCAGAAAAAAAATGTAAGTCTCTCTTTTTTTTTTCTTAAGTGCTATGGTATCACTATCCTAGTCTTGACACTAGAAACTTACTTTAAGAGATATGACTTTTTAATATTTGAGCTTTTAAAGCCATCTGGCCCTTATTTAACTATCACATTTACTTCCAATTCCTGCAGGCAGAGATTTGTTGTTGAAGCTTGGCTTGACGCCCTCTGCAGAAAGCCTTTCCTTTAATGAACTCGACTCCACTAAAACTGCTAGCTAGAGTCCCCTGGTTTTCCCTTGTTCCCCACTCCCACCAACTATACAATAAGAGCACAGAACGTTTCATCTTGTCTTCCAAATAAGAACATAAAAATAAGAAAATAAATCGATGAAGAATCAGCTTAATGTGGCCGCCACTGCTATGACATATTCAACTTGATGCCCTTATATTATTTGCAGAAGTGTTTATGTACTATGAAATGTTCAGCCAGAGCATACAGGAAACTGTAAAATATTTTATAAGATGTATACATGGTTGATGGTAGAATTTTAAATGCAACTTGGGAAGGTTCTATCTAAATTCCAGGAGGGCAGATGAGGGAATATTTGCTCTGTAGTGACTCAGTTTTACATAAGGGGTTATATGAACTGGAAAGAAATGCCTGATTTGGGAACTACATAAATTTTTTTTCATAAAATTAAATTTTATAATTTCTAGACAAGTAAACTTGTTTACTCTGAGATCAAGAATTACCAGTTATGTTTATCTGTCTTCTACATGGTAAAAGCATTAAAAGTGGATTGTTTACTATTTTATAGGAACAAAGAACATAGAGTAATAAATGAGGAATTCGTCCCAAATACAGAAATTATATACACCATTAAAAATAGTTATGCTTAAATAACAACTCTTGCCTCTAAAATTGGAACATTATTTTTGAATCTCAACTATTGCAATACGTGCAGACTGAAGGTTAATGACATATCCTCAAAATGGCATGTTTAGAAAGTTGCATTTCCAAATTCAGGTGAAGGGAGAAATATTTATTTTTTTTAAAAATTTATTTTTAGTTGTGGGATACCTGCTCCACAATACTGTGTTGGTCTCTGCCATACATCAACATGAGTCAGCCATAGGTATACATGTGTCTCCTCCCTCCTGAACTTCCTTTCCGCCTGCCACCCAATCCCACTCTTCCAGGTTGTGAGAGCCCTGGTTGAGTGCCCTGAATTATTCCGCACATTCACACTGGCTATCTGTGTTGCACAGTAGTGCACATGTTTCCACGTTACTGTCTCCATTGGTCCCACACTGTCCTTCCTCCCTGCACCCTCCCCCGGGTCCGTAAGTCTGTTTTCTATGTTTACATTCCATTGAAGTGAAGTGAAGTTGCTCAGTTGTGTCCGACTTTTTGTGACCCCATGGACTATAGCCTTCCATGCCAGGCTCCTCCGTCCATGGGATTTTCCAGGCAAGAATACTGGAGTGGGTTGCCATGCCCTTCTCCAGGGGATCTTCCCAACCCAGGGATCAAACCCGGGTCTCCCGCATTGCAGGCAGACTCTTTACCCTCTGAGCTACCAGGGAAGCCCCTAATTGCTGCCCTGCATATAGGTTCATCAGTAGGTCTTTCTAGATTCCATATATATGTGTTAAGATGGTGACTGCAGCCATGAAATTAAAAGATGCTTACTCCTTGGAAGGAAAGTTAGGACCAACCTAGATAGCATATTCTAAAGCAGAGACTTTACTTTGCCAACAAAGGTCCGTCTAGTCAAGGCTATGGTTTTTCCTGTAGTCATGTATGGATGTGAGAGTTGGGCTGTGAAGAAAGCTGAGCACCGAAGAATTGATGCTTTTGAGCTGTGGTGTTGGAGAAGACTCTTGCGAGTCCCTTGGACTGCAAGGAGATCCAACCAGTCCATTCTGAAGGATATCAGCCCTGGGATTTCTTTGGAAGGAATGATGCTGAGGCTGAAACTCCAGTACTTTGGCCACCTCATGCGAAGAGATGACTCGTTTGAAAAGACTCTGATGCTGGGAGGGATTGGGGACAGGAGGAGAAGGGGACGACAGAGGATGAGATGGCTGGATGGCATCACTGACTCGATGGACGTGAGTCTCAGTGAACTCTGGGAGTTGGTGATGGACAGGGAGGCCTGGCGTGCTGCGATTCATGGGGTTGCAAAGAGTCGGACATGACTGAGTGACTGATCTGATCTGATCTGATACAATATGTTTTTCTCTTTCTGACTAACTTCACTTTGTATAACAGGCTCTAAGTTCATCCACCTCATTAGAACTGACTCAAATATGTTTCTTTTCATGGCTGAGTAATATTCCATTGTGTATATGTACCACGGTTTCTTTATCCATTCATCTGTTGATGGACATCTAGGGTTGCTTCCATGTCCTGGCTACTGTAAATAGTGCTACAGTGAACACTGGGGTACATATGTCTGTTTCAATTTTGGTTTCCTTGGGGTATATGCCTAGTAATAAGATTGCTGGGTTATATGGTAGTTTTATTCCTAGTTTTCTAAGGGATCCAAGGGAGAAATATTTCTATTTCTTTTATCCTCATGTCTATAAGGCAGCATCAGTTTCTCAAAAGAGAAGTTATTTATTTACTTACCTGATTTATTTATTTTCAAATTCCATCTCCTAAACACAGAGGTACAAAAATAGAAACTATTTTGTATATTCCCATTTGATTTACAATTGAGCCTGACTTTTTATATTGTTTAGCTTTGACTTTTCATTTTATGTTGGAGTATAGTTAATTTACAATATTGTGTTAATTTCAGGTACATAGCAGTTAATTAGTTGTACATATACATATATCTATTCTTTCTCAGATTCTTTTCCCACATAGGTCATTAGAGAGTGTTGAGCAGAGTTTCCTGTGCTTTACAATAGGTTCTTGCTGATTATAATTATTTTGTATACTGGAGTGTGTATATGTTAATCCCAACGTCCTAATTCATCCACTACCCTCCATGTTTCCCTTTTGGTAACCATAAGTTTGTTTTTCTGAGAGTCTGTTTTGCAAACATTCATTTGTATGATTTTTTAAATTCCACATATAAATGATATCGTATGATATTTGTCTACTAAGTGACTTATTTCACTTAGTATCATCCTGCAATGCGCGAGTCCTGGGTTTGATCCCTGGGTTGGGAAGATCCCCTGGAGGAGGGCATGGCAGCCCACTTCAGTATTCCTTCCTGGAGAACCCCCATGGACAGAGGAGCCTGGCAGGACACAACTGGGCGACTAAGTGCAGCACACAGGATAATCTCTGGGTCCATCCAATGTTGCTGCAAATGGCATCACTGTTCTTTTTTATGGTGAGTAATACTCCACTGTATATACACACCACACCTTCTTTATCCATTCATCTGTTGATGGACATTTAGACTGCTTCCATGTCCTGGTTATTGTAAACAGTGCTGCAGTGAACACTAGGGTGCAGGCACCTTTCTCAAGTATGGTTTTCTTCAGATATAGGCCCCAGAGTTGGACTGATGGGTCATACAGTAGCTCTATTTTTAGCTTTTTAACGAACCTCCAGAGTGTTCTCCCTAGTGGCTGTACTAATTTACATTCCCACCAACAGTGTACGAAGGTTCTCTTTTCTCCACATCCTCTCCAGCATTTTTTGTTTGTAGACATTTTGATGATGGCCATTCTGACTAGTGTGAGGTGACACCTCATTGTAGTTCTGATTTGTATTTCTCCAGTAATTAGTGATGCTGAACATCTTTTCACGCGGCTGACTTCTTTTTAAAAACTGATGTACAACTGACATATAACACATTAGTTAATTAATATCACAGCCCATCTGAAGATTTTAATCTAACGCTTGTGCTTTAGAATATGTCCATAATTAGAATCATTTAAAAAATAAGAGTTTGGGGGCTTCCCTGATGACTCAGAATCTGCCTGAGATGCAAAAGACAGATCACAGGTTCAGTCCCTGAGTTAGGAAGATCCCCTGGAGATGGAAATGGCAACGCACTCCAGTATTCTTCCCTGGGAAATTCCATGGACAGAGGAGCCTGGTGGGCTACAGTTTATGGGATTGCAGAGTCAGACACGGATGAGTGACTAACATTTTCACTTTCACAAAATAAGTTTAGGTTATTGTCTAAGATAAACATGCTTTTACTCTGACGTGTCTTGGTGACATCTAAGGCAGATCCAGAATGGCAGAGTATAAGACTAAGCTGAGAATTAGGGGCAATGAGTCTGGTCTCTGGTCTGTCACAGCCACTGTTGAGTGACCTTGGGAAAGTCAGTTTCCCTCTCCAAGCCATCATTTTCCATCTGTAAAATGAGTGGATGTAGTCAATGATCTTTAAGACCGTCTTCTACTCTGACATTTTACGATTCCACATAATATTTTAATCTTGAAAGAACAATTTATTTAAGTCCCAATTTCTGAAACTTTCCTTTTATAAATCTTTTTTCCCCCTATACTCGCTGCTTAAGGAAATTTTATTTCACTTCAAATTTAGCGTTGTGGAAAGAGTCAGAAAAAGAACCTAAGTGTAGACAAGAAAAAAAAAGAATTACAAATATTAATATTGAGCAATTACGGGGACATCTAGGCTGGTTCAGGACAGACATAAATGACCTTGTTTTATTCTAAATTCAGCTCATTGGCTTATGATGAAAAGTGAAAGGTTATTATATGGACTTACTGGGCAAAACCAGATTTTATAAATAATTACCTGTCAGACTGTTCAAGATAGACAAACATACGCCAGACCAACAAAAACATAGACCTGTCATATTTCTGAGAGAAATGTACGTTGAGTCTTCCTTCTCTGGGACTATAAGGAGATCAGGTAGAATAAAATGAAGGGGAAAAAACCTAAACCTTATATTTTCTGTCTTGTGCATACTTTAAAATGTACAATGTGGGAGAGGAGGAATTTTGATGTGAAAAATCAGCTCCTGAAGATTTTATACATCTATGAGCCTGGCATAGAAACCAAATACAATAAATGCTGTCATTTAAAAAAGTTAGGATGTTTACTGCAAGCTTATAATTTTCTGTGATTAGGGACGCCAAGAAAAATAAGAATGATGATAAAAAGAAAAGTTTAATCATACATTTCACCAATCACAGATGGAACATCAAAACCCTTTGGCAATTTTTTGATATTATATATCTGTACTTTTTTGTTGTTGTTGTTGTTCTTGACATGAAGATTTCTTCCGGAAGGACTAACACAGATCAGGTAAATGACAGTTCACAAATGTGAATGAAAAAGTGAAAGTGAAGTTGCTCAGTCGTGTCCGACTCTTTGCGACCACATGGACTGTAGCCTATCAGGCTCCTCCGTCCATGGGGTTTTCCACACAAGAGTGCTGCAGTGGATTGCCATTGCCTTCTCCAGGGGATCTTCCCGACCCAGGAATCGAACCCAGGTCTCCCGCATTGCAGGCAGACGCTTTACTGTCTGAGCCACCAGGGAAGCTATTGTGGCACAATCCCATTAGCTGAGCCTCGCTGTGATCTGGTCACAGCAGGAAAATCCTTCACGCTTCTCATTTCTATTTTATTAACTCTTGACAAAGGCTGTCTCAGTGCGAGTAGAAACGACAATAAAAGTAAAATTATGCAAAAGTCATCAAGTGTGAAAGAGATAACTTCCTTTTTTTGTAATTCAAGTTGAATCAAGATAGGTATATTACTGCTATATTTGAGTTTGTTTCCAAGAGTGACAGTTCCTCATTTGCTGGAGAAAGTATAGATGTCAGAAGGATAACTCAGCTGCTAGAGCAGGGAAGGGCCCAGCCCACACTCAGGCTAGGTGCTAGCACTTTGGAGTGAGAAAACCGATCACTCAGCTGCCCTTCCACTGATTCTAACTGCTTGGCTTCTAAATGGGTATGGTGTGTGTGAGGGGTGGGCCTGGGGATCCAAGGGACAGGGGAAGGAGAGAAATGAAGACGGGAAGAGTTCTATGAGGGAAAAAACACACCACAGGCACATACTTGGAAAGTAGGGAAGACGCCGTAAAAATGACAGATGTACAATACATGGGGTGAAGGGAAGAAAAGATGGAACAGACAGTTCATCGGGCCTATTAGGTCTTTGATTAGTCTGAGTTCATAAGGTGGACATGTGTCTGTAAAATACATGAAGATCTAGTCACCAAATGTCAGAAAGTAGAGTTGGTGGGACAGTGCAAGGGGAAATGTGACTGTCCTTTTAATTGTGTGTCCTTTGTCCCAAACCTGGATTACAAAATGCATCAAATAAAACACAGACTAAACACTGAGAAAAAAAAAAAAAAAAAGACACTGCTTTTAAGTTATGTGAGCTGAGAGCAGCTCTACTCCAAATTCAAATTGCAAAATTGCATTCTTGTCCACCTACACACCACCCTGAACATCCTGCCATTAATTGGCTAAATGGCCCATCCAGTAAACAAGACTAAGCGTTGAGGGGGCTGGAAAAGGGCTGGAGTCAGTCAGTTGATAGTCACAACAAACCAACCCACTCCCAAGGCTGTGGAGAGGGTGAACTTGTATTTTATTTTGCCAAGTTGGGGAACAGAAATCACCTTAATACAACATCGCCTTTCCTGTTGCTGCAGTCGCAGGCGCATCAGCAGGCCAGAAAAGCCATCCCATTCCTGCGGTAGGCACTCTGTCAAAGAAGAAGAAATCTGCAGTGAATTATCACATCAAGTCAAAGCAGGAAAGGGGCAAAAGAGCAAGCAGCACTTTCTTCCTGTTTTGGGGCTTGGCTGGCTACAATCGGGTAGGGTGCTTCATCTGAACATTGCTGGTGGCCAAGCATTAGCAACTGCTCTGTCAAAAAGTCAGTGTGGTTAACAAGTGGTTAGTGATTCTATTTCGGGGCAGTGGGAGAAATGTAAAATAAGACATCCCATTTTGTTAATTGATTGGGCTTGGTTAGGCCAAAGACATGTTGTATTGAATCTGTTTGTCCTTTAGAAACATGTGTTCTCTATTGGACATGCCCAAGAATCACTTCTAACTAAGTATCTTAATAGTCTATAAATTACTGACTCATTATATCCTTCCCAGGCCTAATTTATAGTCTCAGTAAAAAGCTATGGGAACAGATAGTAATAGAGGCCCCCTTGCCCAATACAGTGCTAGAGTTCTGTACATTATAGGCATTACAGAAAACTTGAATCTTACCTAATTTTATTATGCATAGATAGATAGATAGATATTCATGATGGGATAAAAATACACCCATAAAAGAAAAATGGGAAAATAAATACTAATTGTAATAATGTAATATACCCCAGTAAAGAAAGTAACACGGCATAATAATGTAATATACTCCATAAAGAAAGCAACATTTCATCCCAAGAGATATATTTTGCGTTTCAGAATTGGAAGAATTGGGCCATACAGGGCCTTTCACAATGAGACTCAGAGTGAAGCAGAACTGAAATCCAGGATTTAGGAATAAAATTCCTCTTTTCACCACCATAGTTTTCATTAGTTAAACTTGGACCAGCCACCGTCAGAGAATTTGTAACCCTCAATTAGATGAAATTTTTATATAATTTATTTTCAGAAAAATGTGAAAAAGACAAATCCTCATAACATTATGAATTTTTTGTTCTTTTAAGCTAATAATTCTGGGGCTGATCTGGAGTATATAAACTTTCAGTCCAATAAATTTACCTTCAACAGCCATCTTATAGGAAATACAAAATAAGCTTTTATGATTAAGATAATGTTAGGAATGTGCAGAAGAGTTTAATTCTAAAAAATGATTATTTTTAATTATACAGAAAAAAAAAGAAAAGTAAAACCCAAGTTTTTGACAAAGACTTCTACCAACATGAGGTGAAACAAAAATGGTTTTCCGAATAACTTCCTCTTAATCATAAAATTCAATTAGCTTCAAAACCTTCCCTCCACAGCTCCTGCTTACACAGGATTTACTACGGTTGTCAGGCTTGGGAGCCCTGGCTGAAATTTCATTAGTGGGCTATGACACGGTTCACTCTGGATCAGCGCATCAAGGATGAGAAAACAGGCAGATCCCATAGAGCCCTTCTTTGGGGCTCGCTCTGTGAGCTCCATCTTACCAACGGACTTTCTGCGTCACAGGGCACTTTTGGACTGAAGCACACGTGCGAACAAAGGCTAGAGAATTCCAACTCGAGCTCCTAAGACCGTGCACGAGAGAACAGTGGAAAATGAGCTCCTTGGAGAGCCACAAATAACTTGCAGGAACGGATAGGGTGTCTTCCCACAACCACAGGCAGGGGAGCCTCAGGCCCTGAAATAGCCCCTTCCACCACGGCCGCCTTGGAGAGGCTCACACCAAAGTAATACTTTCTGCTTCTTACCCTTGATATTTCACGTTTTGCAACCACTGTGACAACCTTCAACATAACATAATATTTAAAGCCCAGGGATGGTTTACATGGAGATAAACAGACCTGGGAGTAAAGCTGGATTCCTCTTCAATATAAATGGTTGAGGTGAGCCTTGTTTGAAAAAGTAATCTTGGCTCAGGAGAAGACCAAAGTTTTGGCTGAGCCTACCTGAGAAATTACCAAGTTTAATCTTTCCAGGGCGGGTGATATGAGATAAATGGTTTACTCCAGTGTTGAAAAGGTCTCTTTTCACCTTCATAGGTGAGTTGATTAATGCTGTTTGCAAACAACTAAAAGATGACAGGCTTACTGAATAACAGAGGCCCTCAAGTTTAGTAAGAAAACCAAAGTTTAGAGCTGACCCGGATTTCTGGAATAAGTTCTTCCTATTCTAATTCTAAAATAAAGAAGGAACAAACAAGCATGTGTAATTAGTGAAGAGCAATTTCAGCAAACCAATCCCCTAGGGCCCTCCACCCTGAGTCACTGCTCTTTCCTTTTGATGTATAAAGGATGTATGTAGTCTGTCTGTGTAGGGCAATTATGGGAACGTCCCAAATGTGGCATCCCTTCCAGAGTAAGCAACTTGAAAGGAAGATGGATGGAGACAACTCATCTTTGTGTCAACTGTGAATTTCTCTCTATTTGTGCTGCGAATGCTGAAACTAAATTTAAACGTTGCTTGGTGTGAGGCCCTTCCAGAGGCCACGTTCTCATCAAACACTCTGCATCCCACTCACTCTCTATTGTTAGATATTGTGAACGATTCACACACACTCTTAGTAAAACCCAGACCTTGAGCAGAAAAAGCCGGGACCTCCCCAACTACTGAAAAGTATAAATTAATTAATAACACAGACTCCCTCTCCTCAAACCAGCTCTGACTTGCTATATACCACTTAAGCTTCATTTCTGATTTAATAGAGCTCTGTTCTCAACTATTGTTTGCTTCCATGTAAATGTACTGATAAGTTCAGATATTTTAATATCTCTCAAAGTACCAGCAAAGAATATATGTATACATATACATGTGTGTATGTGTGTGTGTGTATGTATGTGGCTTCCCTAGTGGCTCAGATGGTAAAGAATCTGCCAGCAATGCAGGAGACCCCGGGTTTAATCCCTCAGTCAGGAAGATCCCCTGCAGAAGGGAAAAGCAACCCCCTCCAGTATTCTTGCCCGGAGAATTCCTTGGACAGGAGCCTGGCAGGCTATAGGCCATGGGGACACAAACAGCTGGACACGATGGAGCGACTAACACTTCCACATATATATATATAATATGTATTTTTATTTTTTTTAAGGACCAATTGTAGTTCTTAGGTCTTTTTTTCTAAAATTGAGTATCAAGTTAGTCCCCCATTTTTGACATTCTTTTTTATTGATTCAGCTCCAAATTATGACCTGTTAGAAGATAAATATGCTACAAAGCATACCCTGCAGTTCCAAGTTGAATATGATTGTGTGTATATGTGTTGTTTCGGAGAAGGCAATGGCACCCCACTCCAGTACTTTTCCCTAGAAAATCCCATGGACGGAGGAGCCTGGTAGGCTGCAGTCCATGGGGTTGCTAAGGTTCTGATACGACTGAGCGTCTTCACTTTCACTTTTCACTTTCATGCATTGGAGAAGGAAATGGCAACCCACTGCAATGTTCTTGCCTGGAGAATCCCAGGGACGGGAAGCCTGGTGGGCTGTCATCTATGGGGTCGCACAGAGTCGGACACGACTGAAGCGACTTAGCAGCAGTAGCAGCATACGTGTTGTTTGTGCCAGTAGCCTAATTAGTAAGACTTTAATTACAGATAAAACTATCCCCTTCAGTTCAGACCTACACGTATTCTCACTACTATACTTCCTGATTTACTCCGCTTTTTAAAGTAAAATAAAACAAGAATTTCATTGTAGGGACTAACCTCAGCAAGATGGCAAACTAGGAGGTCCCAAAGCTTGTCTCCCCAACAAAACAATAAACAACTACAAACAGTCAAAAAATAGCTCTGAATTACAACAAAAAAGTATGACTATACAGAAAAGTGTAGGAAGCATTTTATTTGCATTATTCACCCGTCCCAGTCCAGAGCAGCTCAGTACAAAGAGTGACCCTACCTTGGAGGGATATCATCCCAGAGGAAAAGGAAAGCAGGAGATTCCCTGCTGCAAACCTCCCCTCCCCAGTGCTGTGGACGTTTGCTACCAAGCACCCCCACAGTCTTTACCAACAAAGAACCCAGTCATCGAGCTGCATGGAGTCCCCACTGCTGTGTTTCCTTACTGGGGCTGGAGCTGTCTCCCCTGTGCCTCACTCTCTGGGATCATGATGCCATAGCATCTCACCGTTGATGGGAGTGAAGCTACTGCTGCTCTCTGTGCCCTGCCTCCAGGGTTCTGCAGCTACTATCAGCAGGGCCCAGATGCTGCTTTCTGTTCCACTCCTGGGTCCTAAGTCATGGCATTGCTTGCCATCACTGGGCTACACTGATACAGCTGTGCGTTCTACCCTTTGGGTGCTGAGTCATGGCTTTGACCTGGCATTGCTGAGGCTAAGCTGCTGCTGCTCTGTACCCTGTGCCCTGGAGCCAGAGGCAGGACTTTGACCCACCATCCCCAGGGTGTGCCGTTGCTGCACCCCACAGTTTGTGCCACTACTGTATCTCCCCATCCTGGGGCCACGAATCACTGTGGTGAGTCCCAAGGACTCAAACCCTGGCTCCATGATGTGCACACGCCTACACCTCAGGCGCTGGCGCTGGCGCCACTGCAAATGCATTGCTGCACCAGGACCGAGGTACTTCCCCATGTGCCTGATTCCAAAACCCCGGCTCCACCGCCACCGAGTGCCAGTGTGCTAAGTCTGGCACCAAAAAGGATCCCTTTGGCTAGAAATTCCTCCAACAGGCAAAAAAGGAAGACCCCCAGCAGCCTCTGTCATTGAAGACCCCAACAGCTGTAGATTCCACTGCCACTGGCAGGACCTCTGTGGTCTGGGCCACTGCAGAGCCCTGCAGTCTTTGCCAAAGTTGACCTCAGCTGCTGATGGAGCTGCCTGGAGACTATGCCACTGTGCTTTCCCCAGAATCAGAGCTGCTGAACTCCAGCCAGCCAGAGATCTCACAGACACTTTCAGGTGAAAACCCTTCTCTTCCAGAGTCAGTCTGAAAAGGCGGAAAGAGATGACTGCTCCCTCAAATGTGCAAACATCAATGCAAAGCTCCTAGAAACAGGAAAAAGCAAGGAAACGTAACACCACCAAAGGAGCTCAGTAATTTTCCTGTGACTAAGGCCAAAGAAACAGGTATCTGTGAGTTACTTGCAAAAGAATTAAAAATGATTATCTTAAGATAATCAGACTGAGTTTTCTGAGTTCAATTCAATGAACTCAAGAAAACAATGCATGAACAAAATGAGAAGTTCAACAAAGAGACAGAAATCATAAAAAAGAGTGAAACAAAAATTTGGGAGCTGAAGGATGAAAAATGCAAGAGAGAGCTTCAAAAACAGACTCAATCAAACAGAAGAAAGAATGTGACAACTTGAAGAGAGATTTTTTGATATTATCCATTAAGAGGAGAAAAGAAATAAGAATGAAAAAAGTGTGATAAAAGCCTATGTAAATTAGGGGATATCATTTAAGTGAAACAATATAGTCAGCTCCCATATGTTAGTCACAGAGCAAGGTTTAACAAACTTAAGAACGCTGAAATCCTATCAAGCGTATTTCCCAAACACAATGAAACTAGAAATCAATGATAGGAGGAAAGCCAGAAAATTCACAAATATGTAGAAATTAAAAACACCCACCCACATGGACAATGGGTCAACAAAAAAGTCAAAGGGAAATATAAAAATTTCAAGACAAACAACAAAAAAAGCCCTACAATATATCAAAACTTATGGGATGCAGCAGCAGAAGTTCTAAGAGGCAAGTCTATAGTGATAAATGCCTACATTAAGACAAAAGGAAGATTTTAAATAAACCTAGCCTTATATGTTATATAACCTTATATGATTCAATTATCCCTCAATAAAGCTGGAAAAAAATGGGGAAAAAAATCTCATTATAGCAGGTCTCAAATTCACTTTTAAATACTTCATTTCTCAAAGGTCTACGACAGAAGATTTTTGTTCTATTATCTGAATTCTTATAAATTTGCAGAATTTGATTTTAACAACTCTTTACTGAGTTCCAACTCCGTGTAAGCCACTATGTGCTTGGTGGTACAAAGGACTAGAAGATGAGTGACACGGCCCCTGCAGCCACTAAAGCTTCCAACTGAATGTTAACAGTTTAACTACCACAATTAAAGTGCATTGCCAGGTCATTTTCAAGAGCAGGGAAAAAAAATAAGGCAGACTTTTTGTTTGCTCTTCTACTTTTAATCACAATATTTAATTTCAGATAAAAGGCATGAGATTTGTATGTTTCTTAAAGCAGGGGTTCAGTTCAGTTCAGTCACTCAGTCGTGTCCGACTCTTTGCGACCCCATGAATCACAGCACGCCAGGCCTCCCTGTCCATTACCAACTCCCGGAGTTCACTCACACTCACGTCCATCAAGTCAGTGATGCCATCCAGCCATCTCATCCTCCGTTGTCCCCTTCTCCTCCTGCCCCCAATCCCTCCCAGCATCAGAGTCTTTTCCAATGAGTCAACTCTTCACATGAGGTGCCCAAAGTACTGGAGTTTCAGCTTTAGCATCACTCCTTCCAAAGAAATCCCAGGGCTGATCTCCTTCAGAATGGACTGGTTGGATCTCCCTGCAGTCCAAGGCATTCTCAAGAGTCTTCTCCAACACCACAATTCAAAAGCATCAATTCTTCAGTGCTCAGCCTTCTTCACAGTCCAATTCTCACATCCATACATGACCACAGGAAAAACCATAGCCTTGACTAGCCGGACCTTTGTTGGCAATGTAATGTCTCTGCTTTTGAATATGCTATCTAGGTTGGTCATAACTTTCCTTCCAAGGAGTAAGCGTCTTTTAATTTCATGGCTGCAGTCACCATCTGCAGTGATTTTGGAGCTCCCCAAAATAAAGTCTGACACTGTTTCCACTGTTTCCCCATCTATTTCCCATGAAGTGGTGGGACTGGATGCCATGATCTTCGTTTTCTGAATGTTGAGCTTTAAACCAACTTTTTCACTCTCCACTGCAGGAGTGGCAAATATTAAAAAAAAAAATACTATACTTTTTAAAATTGGATTATGAAGTATTCAGTACTTTCACGTCCATATCTAATTTAGCATTACCACAACTATTAAAAAGAAAGGCCTTATTATTCTCCTTTTTAAAGTGATATGTTTAATGAGTGATTAGTAAATTTAGGATTCAAAATTCAAGACCTGTATTCTTTTCATTATACCACTGTCTTACACTAAACAAAAGAAAACAACTCCCCACCCCCAAAAATCTAGCTTAATTTATCCCATCTAGATTACTGTAGACATATCTATTCTCCTAGTCCTAACAAACTCAAGTCTTGCTAAAGGTCACTTAAATTAAAACTGTACTTCAAAGATTTAAACTAGATTAGCTTAGCACAATCCCTGGAGTGCAGAGATGGGACCTGAATCTAAATCATCTTCAGTTTGGAGGCACTCTCAACTAGTGCTTATTTTCCAGACTAATTTAAAGGTTAGTATATAATAATAATAATAATAAAACACTGTGCTTGGATCCAAATAACTTGGGGGAGCTTTACAAAAATAACAGATACTCTGGCTTCACTTCTTTCAAGTCTATTGGTCTGAGTGGAGTTTGGGTTTGGAATGTTTTAAAAGCAATCCAGGGACTTTCCTGGTGGTCCAGTGGTTAAGAATCTACCTTGCGATGCAGGGGAACGTGGGTTCAATCCCTGGTCGAGGAACAAAGATCCCACATGCCCTGGTGCAACTAAGGCCACAGGCCCCAACTATGGAGCCAGTACACCACCACAAAAGATCCACATGCCGCAACTAAGGCCTGAGGCAACCAAGTAAATAGATATGTTTTGAAAAAAAATTCTTCCCTATGAACTGGATGCACAACGAGGGCTGAGAACGATGGTGGAGTAGGTGAGTGCACCATGAAGAGGACTCCAAAATGGTTTTGTCAACAAATAGAGAATTCTTTCAGTCTGTCACGATTAGACAGTATTTCATAATGGGAATCCTAATCTTAGCATTTAATACAGAAGAAATAGAAACTAAGGTTTTCAACTGCTACATTTAAAATGGATAACCAACACGGACCTACTGCACAGCACAGGGAACTCTGCTCAGTGTAATGTGGCAGCCTGGATGGGAGGGGAGTTTGGACGAGAATGGATCAAGTATATGTGTGGCCGAGTCCCTTCACTGTTCACCTGAAACTATCACAACCTTGTTTGTTAATCAATTCTACCGCAATACAAAATACAGTTTTAAAAATTGAGGTTTGCAGACGTGCCTCTTATGAAGACAGCGGACGGGCTACCTGCGGCTCTCTCGCTTCTGACGGTGGGCCATGTGCAGACCAGTCATTGTTCTCCTTCCCAGGGGCTGGGATGCTGCTGTGACGGAGCGCAGCCCTGCAGCCCACCACACCACGTTTAATTCCATAACGGCAGAGGGATTTGGAAGCTAAGCCTACTAAACCACGTTGAACAAGTCTTTTGCTTACATCTAAAATCAAGGAACAATAAAACTTTGGAATTGGGAAGTGTCTTTGAGAACTCCTCTAGTCCAATTCCTAATCTAACAGATGAAAAAACTGCTGCCCAGAGAGAGACACACGGACCTGTGGGCACGCGGCGGACAACCTAGGACGGTTCTCATTCTGCCCAAAGCTGTATGTTCAGCTTCTCCAACCTTCATGGGGAAAACAGATGTCGGGGGAAAAACTGTTTTTCCAGATAAAGAATCCTTGGGAGCAGAACAAAAGTGAAGGGGCTGGAGGGAGGGAAGGACTTCATTGTCCAAAACAGGACAGCTGAGTAGTTAGAACAAGACATGCCATGATGAGCTTTTAGTTCTATGCCCGCCTCTTCAGCTATCTGATTAGCTCTCCCTTGGAAAATCACTTAATATCCCCGAGTGCCCCCAATAATAGTTTTGATAAATAGATGGACTCTGTAAATAATTAAGATCAACCTGGCTGAAAGGTTCTGTGGCAAAAGCACGCACCTTTAGAAGCTTCACGGGAATGACGCACCATTTATTTGCGCTCAAGTCTTTCTAATGAGTCTGTGCTCAGTGTCTGATTTAGGGTCAAGCATACAATGTGGCCCGCCTGGGTCGGCTTGGAGTTGGCCAATTTGGGCTAAATCCAGGAGAGAAAGGACAATAAAAAGATTTGGAGCCTACATTCACCCTTTCCCAAACTACTGTTAACTCCCAATTAACTAAATGTAGGGTAGACTCTGTGTTTTGGATGATTTGCGGGCCACAGGAGCCACCCTGGTTACCAAGGGCCTGGTGGTTTCTCAAGAGCTCTCTTCTGCTCCATGGGGATGCGAGGGTACCGAGGGCAGAGGTTCTATGACTACTGGCTTGGCTTTGCTGGAGGATGTGGTGGGGGAGGCAGTGGGGTGAACTGAAAGCAACAGGCTTTCCCTGCGTGCATGCTAAGTTGCTTCAGTCGTGTCCGACTCGCTGTGATTCTATGGACTGTAGCCCACCAGGCTCCTCTGTCCATGGGATTCTCCAGGCAAGGATACTGGAGTGGGTTGCCATTTCCTCCTCCAGGGGATCTTCCCCACCCAGGGATCGAACCTGTGTCTCCTGAGGCTCCTGTATTACAGGTGGATTCTTTATCACTCAGCCACCGGGGAAGCCCACAGGCTTTCCCTAGTCTTTACTAATGAAGTTAACCTAAGTGTTCCATTTATTGGACTATTCAGTTGAGTGGGGGCTGAGGGTATGTACGTCTCTGAATTTCATGTATAAAAATGTTAATTTCATGTATAAAAATGCTGTTTCACAAGACAGCTACATTAGCCCACCTCACTCCCAAGTTACTGTCAAGACCAACTGTGCTTTTATCTCCCTTTTTCTATCTCTCTTCTGGCAGCAACACTGGAGACTACACCAGTTTGTTTCAAATTCCACAGCCCCCATCAGCCCCAATTCAGCCCTGCCCTCTGTGGGGTCACTAGATTCATAGTCCAAGCCCCCTCCCAGCTCCTTCACTTGCTGAAGGAGGTGACTGTGCCCTGAGAGGCATCTTGTTTTGCTTTAATACTATAAATCTTTGAACCCCTGGAGCTTCATATCAAAGCTATGTAATAGCTCTTTAAAAGATAAAATATGCCCCCTTTTCTTGCTGCCCTTGTGTCTGCGTGTGGGCAAGAGATTTAATTACAATGAATAAAACTGAATGGTGGTCTGAGACTCTGAGAATCAAAGTGGGGATCATGGCTGAATTTCATTAGCAAACATAAATACAAATAGGCACATCTTGTTTGTACCAATGCCATGTGACTTTCCCTCTTTTGATAATTTCAATCTAACTCTGATAAATTTCAGAGAATCTAAATTGAACCATATGATGTATAGCACTGTAATATGCAAAGCTCTTCATTAAACATTTTCCTTTTTTGGGTACTTCCCCATGTTATAAATATCCTGTGAAAATCATGGAGGGCAGTTTGTCAGACAGCAGAGCCTTGATTTAAGACAGTGGAGGGAGCCCTGCCCTCTAAATAAGAGGTCTTCTCTGGCTGGCAGAATGGGAAAAAGACATAGCATTAACTTCCATTCTATTCCAAGTAACTGTGAGCCTATAAATCTTACGGAATGTGTCATTTTATGCATGTTTTTGTCTAAGTCTGTATCATATTCTTCTTAAAAGTTATTTCAGCATTCTGGATATAAACATCTCTCAATTAAAATTAATTATTAAAAATTACCATTTCTAATTGCCCAAGTCATCTCAATCAAATTATATGAGAGATGTGTTAATTTCTTTGCTGTCATTGAGCAAAGTAATTACATGGTTGATGCAAACAGCACAGTATTTTAGAGAAAAGTTTTTTGTGAATGTTATTTTTAGCAATTTTATATGAATCTAAATAGAAGTGTACCATTTCTATGCTTAAACTATTCTTTCCATGATACTGTATGCACTTAAATACATTTATGGTAGTAATAATTTAATGGCAATAATATTAAGCTTTTTTTCCCTTACACCTAAATTATAAACAATTAAAATACAAATTTCCAAACTATTTCAAGCTGCAGACACATGTTATGTATCAGATCAGATCAGTCGCTCAGTCGTGTCCGACTCTTTGCGACCCCATGAATCGCAGCACGCCAGGCCTCCCTGTCCATCACCAACTCCCGGAGTTCACTCAGACTCACGTCCATCGAGTCGGTGATGCCATCCAGCCATCTCATCCTCTGTTGTCCCCTTCTCCTCCTGACCCCAATCCCTCCCAGCATCAGAGTCTTTTCCAAAGAGTCAACTCTTCGCATGAGGTGGCCAAAGTACTGGAGTTTCAGCTTTAGCATCAGTCCTTCCAAAGAAATCCCAGGGCTGATCTCCTTCAGAATGGACTGGTTGGATCTCCTTGCAGTCCAAGGGACTCTCAAGAGTCTTCTCCAACACCACAGTTCAAAAGCATCAATTCTTCGGCGCTCAGCCTTCTTCACAGTCCAACTCTCACATCCATACATGACCACAGGAAAAACCATAGCCTTGACTAGACGAACCTTTGTTGGCAAAGTAATGTCTCTGCTTTTGAATATGCTCTCTAGGTTGGTCATAACTTTCCTTCCAAGGAGTAAGCGTCTTTTAATTTCATGGCTGCAGTTATCATCTGTAGTGATTTTGGAGCCCAGAAAAATAAAGTCTGACACTGTTTCCCCATCTATTTCCCATGAAGTGGTGGGACCGGATGCCATGATCTTCGTTTTCTCAATGTTGAGCTTTAAGCCAACTTTTTCACTCTCCACTTTCACTTTCATCAAGAGGCTTTTGAGTTCCTCTTCACTTTCTGCCATAAGGGTGGTGTCATCTGCATATCTGAGGTTACTGATATTTCTCCTGGCAATCTTGATTCCAGCTTCTGTTTCTTCCAGTCCAGCGTTTCTCATGATGTATTCTGCATAAAAGTTAAATAAACAGGGTGACAATATACAGCCTTGATGAACTCCTTTTCCTATTTGGAACCAGTCTGTTGTTCCATGTCCAGTTCTAACTGTTGCTTCTTGACCTGCATACAAATTTCTCAAGAGGCAGATCAGGTGGCCTGGTATTCCCATCTCTTTCAGAATTTTCCACAGTTTATTGTGATCCACACAGTCAAAGGCTTTGGCATAGTCAATAAAGCAGAAATAGATGTTATGTATAAACAGTACCAAATTGGCAGAAGTTAGTCATCAAAATCCCCATGGCAGGCAGGGTTGGGGAGAGAGGTGCTCAGTATAACAACAGTTAATTCTTGTTTTTCTTGTTTGATTCAAAGCTCTCCAGGAGGCAGGAAGTTGCTATTTTATTTGTCTATGTATGTCCAGGGTACAATCCAATGCATAACATATAAGTAGGTGCTCAATAGACAATCATCTAATGAATGAATGCATTTGATTTGCAAATAGCTTAGTTTCCTCTGGACAATGAGAAATGCTAACATGTATTCACCATTACAGCAGGGGCTGAGATATTGTCAGCTCCAAAAAAATCAGGTTTAGACAAATGCTTATCATTTCACCAGATAATTGTCAGCAGCAATTAGTAGGAAAAATAAATTAGTGACCTTGATAATTCAGTCATAAACAATGCTGCAAAGAGTTACTCTGATGTTAGTTCTCAGTTCCCACTGGGAGCATTTCTGGGCTTCTCATTACTGTTATCTGCCAGGAGTAAACACTTTTGCATCAATGGAGCCAACTGCCTTGTGTGCCAGAAAGAAAGAATCCAAGTCATCTAAAACAACACTATTGAATTGTTTTGTTGCATCTAAACATTTTAAGTTCCAACATTCTGTTACAGAAGAGCTTACAGTAGTATAAAATAATGTTTTAACAGTCTTGGTAGGGTGGCAATATTAATTGTATTTTCCATTTTCAAAGTTGTCAACAATGATATAATAAAAATTAAAAGAAAACACTGCCGCAGTGGCCTTTGCCATGTCCAAAAATACAACATGAGGGATAAGTACATGAATAGCAACAGCTGTTTACCAATGGTCAAGGCAGCAATTTAGAACAGTAAACAAATTATAATTAAAACTCTCAAGAATTTTTAGAAGAAAATGAATAATAAAATTACAATACAGAACTATCAGGACACAGTCACTAATAATGAAAATCACTGTGGTAGCCACCTGAGAAGGTATACTTTTGTATGAACCTATTGTCATTCATTCATTTAATAACATAGGTTGCGAGATGCAGTGGATACAGCAGCGATCATAGAAGTGGTTCCTGCCCTTCACGTTGAACAGTCTAATGGAGGAGACATATTGAATGAAAAATGACAAAGGTAACGGGAATTACAAAATGAGAGTAGAGTATAATAGGACCATATAAGAGCACAGTAGAGGTGGGTGGTGGTCAACAATGTTTCTTGAAGGAAAAGACACTCAGCTGAGGCCAAGCTGGGGATGGGGATGAGTGGTGAAAGGGCAGGACAGAAAAATGTTCTAGGTTAAGACCCAGAGGACAGAGAGCCTGACTCATTCCAAATGCCAGTCTATAGGCTATGCTTGTCACAATAAATAGTAAGTCTAAGACACTAACCCACACCACCTACCACTGAAGGGTTTATCAAAATTCAGGTAAAAAACGATCATGTTATATTAATGTTCAACTAATTCTTTTGAATCACTGCTTTAGAGCCTGATATAAACTCTTTACATCAAACTGGAAGAATTGGAGGACTCTGGTTTCTGATCCAGCATGGAAGGAGTCTGGAAGTTGCCACTCTGTCCTTGTTTACTCAAGTGAAAGTTGAACAAAGTGAAAAATCAAGAACTCTTAGATCCAAGGGAGAAGTGAAGTCACAGGGCAAACCACTGTCCTTAAAACAGAGGGATAGACAAAGAGTAACGACTTAATGGAACAGAGATCTATAAGCAAAAACCGCTGTGGGAACCAGTGCTGGGATGGGGGAGACTGAACTGTAACTGACAGACTGCTAAAGCTCAGCGTGGACAAACCTGGGAGCTAAAACCCAGGGGGACTCAGACACGGGGGTGGGGTGGGGTGGGGGATGGGGAGCCACGCTTTTGTGAGTTTTAGCTCCTGGAGGTCAACTAGGTTCTCACAGTGACTATCACAGAAAAACCTCTTCATACTTCCAGCAGGGGGAGGGGTAAAAACATTTTGAAATACACCAAAGCATTATGTTCTTCTTAATAAGGTCTAAGCACAAGAGAAATAATTTAATCAGCGCTTAACCTGCGTAAGTTTTATGAGTGCGTAACTGACCTGGGCAAAGGGAAACACCCAACCGTCAGTCCACCGCAGTCATTCTGTCTAATAGTTGGGTGGGTGGGTGGGACACTAAAAAGCACTCGTGCGGTTCACAGTTCAGAGGCACAGGCTCACTGTAAGACTGAGACCTACTCACGGTTGCATAGAATGTCTCCCCTCCGCCCACATTTTGCCATCACAATAATGAAGGCCTATTTTTACAGCAGTTCCTTTAACCCAGTACATCATGTCTGGCTACTAAGACAAAATTACAAGGTATAATAAAAGGCAGAAAAAAAAAAGTTTGAAGAACACAGCAAGCATCAGAACCAGACCCATTTATGACTGGCATGTTGGAATTAACAGACTGGGAACTTTTAACAACTATGACTGAGACGGTTGGATGGCACCACTGACTCAGTGGGCATAAATCTGAGCAAACTTCAGGAGACAGCGAAGGACAGGGAAGCCTAGCGTGCTGCAGTCCATGGGGTTGCAAAGAGCTGGACATGACTCTTAGCAACTGAACAACAGCAGCAACAACGATTAGGATGCTAAAGGTGCTAACGGATAAGGTAGACACCAGGTAAGAACAGAAGAGCAATGCAAGCAAAGTGATGGAAATTTTAAGAAAAAGTAAAAAAGAAATGCTAGATATAAAAACTCCATTGTAACAGAAATGATGAATGCCTCTGATGGGTTTATTAGTAGACTGAATAAGACTGAGGAAATAAGCTCCGAATTTCAGGATACTGTATAATAAACCTCCAAAACTGAAAAAGCAGAGTGAAAAAAACCCAGAAAACACAGAAAAAAATATCCAAAAACTATAAGACAGCTACAAATGGCATAACATATGCATAGCAGGAATATTAGAAGAAGAAGAAAAAAAGAAAAGAACAGAAGAAATATTTTTAAAAATGATGACTTAGAATTTTCCCAAATTAATGTTAGACATCAGACCATAGACCCAGGGAGCTTAGGGAACACCAAGAAGGATAAATAAAGATAAATAAAGGAAAAATAAAGATCTTCCCACACAAAGAAAAATCGAGGGCATTATTTTCTAGTAGTTCCTTGCTTATAGGAAAATGTTAAGAGGAAGTTTCCAGATACAGTTCAGAAACTTGGGTATAAAGAAAGAAAGAACAGTGGAGAAGGAGTAAGTAAATCGGTGCAGTCACTATGGAGAACAGCATGGAGGTTCCTTAAAAACTAAAAACAGAGTTACCATGTCATCTAGCAATCCTACTCCAGGGCATACATCCACAAAAGATAAAAACTCTATGGAAAAGATCCATGCACCCCAGTGTTCACAGAAGCACTGTTCACAGCAAACAAGACAGGGAAGCAACCTAAACGTCCAGCAACAGATGAACAGATAAAAAAGACGTGTGTGTGTGTGTGTGTGTATCAGTTCAGTTCAGTTCAGTTGCTCAGTCGTGTCTGACTCTTTGCGACCCCATGAATTGCAGCACACCAGGCCTCCCTGTCCATCACCAACTTCCAGAGTTCACTCACACTCATGTCCATCGAGTCAGTAATGCCATCCAGCCATCTCATCCTCTGTCGTCCCCTTCTCCTCCTGCCCCCAATCCCTCCCAGCATCAGAGTCTTTTCCAATGAAACAACTTTTTGCATGAGGTGGCCAAAGTACTGGAGTTTCAGCTTTAGCATCATTCCTTCCAAAGAAATCCCAGGGCTGATCTCCTTCAGAATGGACTGGTTGGATCTCCCTGCAGTCCAAGGCACTCTCAAGAGTCTTCTCCAACACCACAGTTCAAAAGCATCAATTCTTCAGTGCTCAGCTTTCTTCACAGTCCAATTCTCACATCCACGCATGACCACAGGAAAAACCATAGCCTTGACTAGACGGACCTTTGTTGGCAAAGTAATGTCTCTGCTTTTGAATATGCTATCTAGGTTGGTCATAACTTTCCTTCCAAGGAGTAAGCGTCTTTTAATTTCATGGCTGCAGTCACCATCTGCAGTGATTTTGGAGCCCCAAAAAATAAAGTCTGACACTGTTTCCCCATCTATTTGCCATGAAGTGATGGGACCGGATGCCATGATCTTCGTTTTCTGAATGTTGAGCTCACACAAAGGAATACTACTCAGTCATAAAAAGAATGGAATAATGCCATTTGTAGCAATATGGATGAACCTAGAGATTATCAGACTATGTGAAACAAGCCAGACAAAGACAAGTATCATGTATCACTTATATGTAGAATCTAAAGAAATGATACAAATGAACTTACTTACAAAGCAGAAATGGACTCACAGGCATAGGCATAACTTATGGTTTCCAAAGGAGAAAGTGGGGAGGGTTCAACTAGGAATTTGAGAGTAATGGATATAGCACTATATATAAGATAAACAATAAGGATACACTGAATAGCACAAGGAAATATATTCAAATATCTTAACCTATAGTGGAAAAGAATCTGAAAAAGAATACAACTGAGTCACTTTGTTGTACACTTGAAAGCACTGTAAATCAACTATACATCAAAAAATATAAAAAAAAACTTGGACTGCTGTGTACTGACTGGACAGTGACAGGCATGCCTTCTCCGTGCCTTTGTGTCTCCTTCCCTAATTAAGTGTGTAAGGCACTACGAACATACTTTTGTACATATTAATTGCCGTATTTCTGTAATGGAGTTGTGTTAATGGAATTTCCCACAGACATTTACAATCTACCTCAGCCATTAAAAAAAAATCACCTTTAAGTATCATAAATAACCAAAGTGTGTTCTCTAGTGAGAAAGATTAATTTGAAGAGAGCTAGCATATTAAATGATTAAATCCCTGAGGTATGGAATCATTCCAAGTCAGATACATAATCTCTATAGCAGCGACAGTACTCATATTATTAGGCATTATTCTAATCAACCCTAAAAGGTAAGCTATTTGGGGATTCCCAGGGGGCACTAGTGGTAAAGAACCTGCCTGCCAATGCAGGAGACATAAGAGATGCAGGTTCGATTCCTGGCTCAGAAAGATCCCCTGGAGGAGGAAATGGCAACCCACCCCAGTGTTCTGGCCTGGAAAATTCCAAGAACAGAGTAGCCTGGCAGGCTGCAATCCATAGAGCCACAGAGTCAGACATAACTGAGTGCCATAAAGGGCAGGCTATCTGGTTCACAGCAACTAGAATACTGCGCTGGCCCAGACTGGCCTTATTCCACCGTTGTTCGACTCTGCTGTTTACTGGTCATATTGTTACAAATGCTGAGAAGGTGCAGGTTTAGCACATTAAAAAAATGTTCTTAATTTCACTTTAAACAGTTATTACCATAAAAAAATACTTTATCATAGAATATTTTGTTTTATTAGTCACCAGATAAATTAAAAAACAGGCCTTCAGAAGGCCTAGGAAAAATTTAGCACCAATCCTGGACCAGGGAATGAAGACATTAGTTGACACTCTTGTTGGCGAAAGTTGAGATCAGAGACATCCTTCCAAAAGACTGTGGCTGTCATTATTTTAAGAACTCTTAACCGTGATTTCTTTAGGAAAGGCTGAATGAATTCTACCTTTATGTATTCTATTCATCGAGCACTCCAATGTAAGCAGGCATTCTATAAAGTAAAGCCTTGGGATATATAATCTTTACATTGAAATTAATTCAATGAATCATTTCAACCAGGATTTAGGAGAAGGAAGGGAAAGTTCTTTTGCACATGAGTTTTTGTCTGTCCGTCTAGCGCATGTGGTGGTATCAGGGACCGAATGGGCAGGTCCCACCACTCCCAGGGTCCACTGGCCTCCAGTGCGTGCGGCTGGCCTCTTCTTGTTCCCCATAGCCGTGGGAGGTGAGGGGAGGTAAGCTAATGCATGAATAGCTGCCAGGAGAAAAGATGGGAGGGAAAAAAAGCTAAAGAAATATAGTATTTCAATCAAAGTCTGAAATTTGTAGAAGTGGTTTTGGTCTCCATATAGTAAAAATATTTATCCAAGAAACTCCTACTCGGGTGTGAACATCCTACTTCTAGTGGGATTTTGCTTGGCAAAGGGCTGTGAAAGAGTGGAAGCTAATACAGAACATGTCTATAAACAAATTTATTTAGTTAGTACAGACTGACACATTCGCTAGAGGATTTCAGCAATTACATGTGTAAAACTATTTCCTACAGTGGTTTCCTTTTGTGATTTTGCTAATTTATTCAATCTAGGCCATTTTCATGCACTGACTGTTATAAGCCATTTAGCCACACAGGCCGAAATGAACATATGGAGACTATGCCTCCTTTCCAATTCTTCATGTAAACATAATTACATGGTGATATTAAAGAGTCAAACTTATAATGAAAAAAAAATCAAGCAAGGTTGTAATACCTTAAAACATAATGTTGTAATCTACCTTTGGAGAAGAGAGTCTTGGAAATTTTGGCTATGGTAATATATATCAAAGTGTTTGGTAAAATGTGAAGCCTTATGTAAGGGTAAGGGTGTTTACATTTATATTCAACATGTATTATTATTCCGATTATAGCTATCAGTTCAGTTCAGTCGCTCAGTCGTGTCCGACTCTTTGCGACCCCATGAACCACAGCTCACCAGGCCTCCCTGTCCATCACCAACTCCTGGAGTTTACTCAAACTCAATAGCAACCCACTCCAGTATTCTTGCCTAGAGAATCCTGTGGACAGTGGAGCCTGGTGGGCTGCTGTCCATAGGGTCGCACAGAGTCAGACACAACTGAAATGACTTATTATGCATGCATGCATTGGAGAAGCAAATGGCAACTCACTCCAGTATTCTTGCCTGGAGAATCCCAGGGACAGAGGAGCCTGATGGGCTGCCCTCTATGGGGTTGCACAGAGTCGGACATGACTGAAGCGACTTAGCAGGGGCAGCAACAGCAGCATGTCCATTGAGTCAGTGAAGCCATCCAACCATCTCATGCTCTGCCATACTCTTCTCTTCCCACCTTCAATCTTTCCCAGCATTAGGGTCTTTTTAAACGATTCAGTTCTTTGCATCAGGTGGCCAAAGTACTGGAGTGTCAGCTTCAACATCAGTCCTTCCAATGAATATTCAGGACTGATTTTCTTTAGGATGGACTGGTTGGATCTCCTTGCAGTCCAAGGGACTCTCAAGAGTCTTCTCCAACACCACAGTTCAAAAGCATCAATTCTTTGGCACTCAGCTTTCTTTATAGTCCAACTCTCACATCCATACATGACTATTGGAAAAACCATAGCTTTGACTAGACGGACCTAACTGTTGGCAAAATAAAAAGGCAAAAAAATAGGACACTGAAAGATGAACTCTCCAGGTTGGTAGGTGCCCAACATGCTACTGGAGATCAGTGGAGAAATAACTCCAGAAAGAATGAAGAGACAGAGCCAAAGCAAAAACAACACCCAGTTGTGGATGTGACTGGTGATAAAAGCAAAGTCCAATGCTGTAAAGAGTGATAATGCATAGGATCCTGGAATGTTAGGTCCATGAATCAAGGCAAACTGGAAGTAGTCAAACCAGAGATGGCAAGAGTGAATGTCAACATTTTAGGAATCAGCAAACTAAAATGGACTGGAATGGGTGAATTTAACTCATATGACCATTATATCTACTACTGTGGACAAGTATCCCTTAGAAGATATGGGAGTAGCCATCAGAGTCAACAAAAGAGTCCAAAATGCAGTACTTGGATACAATCTCAAAAATGACAGAATGATCTCTGTTTGTTTCCAAGGCAAACCATTCAATATCACAGTAATCCAAGTCTATGCCCCGACCAGTAATGCTGAAGAAGCTGAAGTTGAATGGTTCTATGAAGACCTACAAGACCTTCTAGAACTAACACCCAAAAAAGATGTCTTTTTCAATATAGGGGACTGGAATGCAAAAGTAGAAAGTCAAGAAACACCCGGAGTAACAGGCAAATTTGGCCTTGGAGTACAGAATGAAGCAGGGCAAAGGCTAACAGAATTTTGCCAAGAGAATGCACTGGTCATAGTAAACACCCTCTTCCAACAACACAAGAGAAGACTCTACACATGCACATCACCAGATGGTCAACACTGAAATCAGACTGATTATATTCTTTGCAGCCAAAGATGGAGAAGCTCTATACAGTCAGCAAAACAAGGCCAGGAGCTGACTATGGCTCAGATCATGAACTCCTTATTGCCAAAGTCAGACTTAAATTGAACAAAATAGGGAAAACCAGTAGATCATTCAGGTATGACCTAAATCAAATCCCTTACGATTATATAGTGGAAGCGAGAGATCCAGATCTGATAGACAGAGTGCCTGAAGAACTATGGACGAAGGTTTGTGACACTGTACAGGAGACCATCCCCAAGAAAAAGTTATAGCTATAACAACATGAAATCATATGCTTGGAGAATTTTAACTTTAACAAATGTATGTTCATTGAAATGCATATTCTCAACTCTAGAAGCACTTGGATTATAATTCTCTAATTATACATATTTCTATTTGAGAATGTTAATTTAGTTCATTATATTAATTAATAACTCCTACCTTTCAAACTGTGTTTTGGTCATTATTATTGTAGATCCCACAATGTCTTACATTTAGAAGCTCAATAAATATTTGGTAAATAAGTAAACCCCATGTAAACTTGGGTTGTCCTCATGTAAAGAAACCAATACAGATGGACACTTAGGAATTATTTCACACTAATTATCTTACAGATTGAGAATTTTTATTTCTCATATATATATTATATTTGTGATTAATAAAAAAAAAGGGCAGAGTAAATTTTCTTAACTAAAGGAAGGATACCATGTGAAGGCAGACACGGAGACTGGAGACATCTACAAACCAAAGAGCACCAAGGATGACTGGTCATCACACAAAGCCAGGAGACACCGGGAACAGACACCCCTCTGAAGGAACTTGCCCTGCTGACTCCTTGATTCCAGACTTCTAGCCTGGAGAACTGGGAGATGACACACCTCTGTTGTTTCAAGCCGCCCCGTTTGTGGTACTTTGTTAACAGCAGTCTTAAAAAACTAAGACAACTCCCTTACATTAACTATTTACTTTTATCGATTTGTATGGTTTTAACCAAATGGCCTGGAAACTAAGGTCCTCGCTGAAATCTTTAAAAACCTGTCAGTCTAGTTAGTAGGAACAGCTGCTTTTGTGGGAAAAAAACCCACTACTTTTCTGGCCTGAGAGGGTCAAATGAGATGAGCTCTGCTTCTACTTGGACAGAACTTTTCCCTTCTGGTTTTCACAGCAGGTCTGGAGTGGGAGCGCTGTCGCCACTTGAAACAAAGTATATTCTTAAGCAAGGCTTTCCTAAAGGATAGATCTAGGGCAGAAAGAACTTAAAGAGATACTTTTCAAGACAGTGGCATTTTTACCTCAAACCCTGCATAAAAGTATAAGACGAGAGAATATTAAGGTACTGGCCCTCAAAGGAAAAAGTTGAGATATTTTAAAAGTGAAGTTCCTGATAATGGCCATCCATCACACCACAGTCCTTTGCTTCAAGGCTAACCTAATAACTGAGATCAAGTTACTTTATTTTTGGCCTACTGAAGCCTAGGATCAGTAATTCTCATCTTTATAATGTGTAAGGGAATACTAAAAACATATATTATGGTGAAAAAATTTGTGTATGGGGAGATATTTGAAAAAATTTAAAACACATATGGAAATTCTCCTTCTGGCAGCCACTGACTGAGAAAACAGGTACTGATCAAACTCCTGCAATGATGGGTTTAGATGAATGTTATTTACCAGAACAGTACCTACAACAGTTGAACACATTATGGCGTATCAGTTATCCTTTCTATAGACAGTGCTTATGTGTCTTGGGGTCTGCGGATGTGCCATTCTAACTGTAAGGCTCTTGGGGAATGCAGGTTCACAGGTTTGAAAATGCCTCCCCCACCCCCTCCCCCAAAGAGGGGAGGATGAGCTGAGAGAGTAGCGTTGACATATATGTACTACCACATGTAAAACAGATAGCTAGTGGGAAGCTGCTGTAGAGCAAGAGGGGCGGAAGGGAGACTCGAGAGGGAGGGGCTATATGTGTACTTATATACATACAGGGGATATATGTATACTTATGATAAACGTTGTTGTACAGCAGAAACCAATGCACACTTAAGGCAATATCCTCCAATTAAAAACAAATTAAAAAAAAAAAGAAAATGCCCCCCAGCTTACATCTGTTTATTCATTAGCTCACAAGAATTTACTGAGTGTCTATGATGGCTCAAGTAGTTAATGTTCTATGTGCTGGGGGCTCATCATGAAGATAGTAAATCTGACTTTCTTGTGAGTAAGACAGTCCATAAGTAAATAAATACATAAACATAATGCCAGTCGTGTTGAGTACTATGAGAACAAACAAGGCGGGGTGGGGGGACCGACAGCAATGGGGTGGGAGCAATGTCCCCCTATCTGGTGACATTCAGAGGCCGGAGTGAAGCAGAGGAGGGAAGCCATGCAGACACCGAAGTTGGACAGCTTATAGCAGCAGTGAGGGGTCGGGCAGAACTGAAATCATATTTGGAAGGGAAACCCCTGTAAGACAGTGGCAACACTGAGAATATCTTATCTTCTTTCCAGCATTTTCTGTGCATGTCCTGAGTGAAAGGTACCCAGTAGGCTCTGAGGACCTGAAGCAGTGATCCAGTCACAGTTCTAGTCACCAGGATCTTGCTTTGGGTCAGGGGGAGGGAGTGGGGAAAAGTCACTTACGACGTATACATGTATGCCTATGTGTATACGCATGCGCATGCACACACATGCACACATAAACTATCAAACGTGACCTTTTCTAGAAGGATGGTCACAGCCCAGCTTAGTCCCAGGTGAGAGATAGATCCATAGTTTACAAAAAAAAATAAAAGCTGTTTTCTGGAGTCTGTTCTAATGCTGATGCAAGGGCTGACTGTGAGCTCTCTAATAACACATTTGCAAATAAAAAAGACACCATCTCCCAACGAATTTCCAATTAAAAAAAAAGTCCCTCAATACAAATCAATCCATTAACATATCTTTCTTCAGAGAAGTTCAGATTTTGGTGATGCATTTTCCTCACAAAGTCCCTTAAACCAACCAGTGCCACGTGGCATGGGAACATCTACACACCAAGAGGGAAAACGTGCGCTGATCTCATCTCCATGGTGAAGTCATCCGGGAGGAAGAGATGGTGTATACCTGGGGCACTTATTTGAAACTCTGACTTAGACAGAGCAGCATACAAAACTCACTTTTATGAGGAACTCAAAGTACATCACACATTATGCAGGACCTGCCACTTTAACTGAGGTCTCAGAGCACTCACTGATCCATAGCAACTGAGACAAACTCAACAAGAGGCACTGCGGGCTTCAGCAACTGTTGAGCATGCCAAAGCATCTAAGTTAGAAAGTCCTATCTAAAGTAGCTTTGGTTAAGTAATAAACGTGAAAGTTCTGCTTCTAGGAAAATGGGTAACTGGTATCAGTTTAATAAGAGACCTGTGAGGACATGAGATCACGAGGCTGCTCAATGCTCTCCAACAGGAACTATTTCAATATAAGGAAACGACTGGACAGAGAGTGAGAGAGAGATCACCAGCCATAAATCAACCAAAGGCTTCTCATGCTTTCATATACCTATTTAAAAATTATATATGTGCGTACGTAGATTAGAAAAAATTTTAAATGTTAAAAATGCTAGCCATATAAGAGCAGTCTGATGGTCAAGGAGATTTGATTACTGTGTGGTGAGACGGGCCTGCTTATCCAGTTTCCTCTAAGATACGAGGGGCCCATGTATCACATTCCCACACAGCAACAAGAAAGGTTATTATGGCAGTGACTATGAATAAATGCTCACAGCAGAATGAATCATATTAAATGCACAATGGTGTCACTTGCTTTCAGCGTGATCAGAGAGACAAAGCTCAATGAAAAAGACCCAAGTTCACTGACTTTTGAAAAGAAACACGCTTGTTGTGGAAGAATATTGTTACCTGGGCACGTTGTGGCCACTGAGATGACAAGATGAGATGACAAGATCAATTAGATAAGAAAGTACCCAATATTGCTAGAAACTTTAGAAATATTAACAAATAAAAGTCTGGTTTCAGGACCGTTATACTTTGGCATGGTAACAAAATACTTCTTGGTGGCAGAAATTATTCTAAGTTAGCATCCTAATGATACACACAGAAAGCCTTAGAAATTCCAAGAAGGCATATACACATAAACAGAAATAGAATAAAAACAACAGTGTTTCTTAATCTGATAAAGAACATCTTACAGCTAACATCAAAGAAAAATCCACAGCTAACATCAATTTTAATTGTGTAAATTTGAACACATTTCTTGTAAGACCAGAAACAAAGCATGATATCTACATTCCTATTCACAATCAATACCAGTGAAATAAAAGACATACAAACTGGAAATGCTTCAATAAAGCTGCCTCTATTTACAGATAGCACGATTGTCTACGCAGAGAACAGCAAAGAACCTAAAAAAAAAACATAGATACTAGAACTACTGATTTTAGCAGGATTTCAGAATATAAGGTCAATATAAAAATGAATTTTATTTATGTATGTTAGCTATGAACAAGTAGAAACTGAAATCAAAAACAAGTGAAAAAACATGAAATACACAGGAAAAATTTTAATAAAATACATGCAAGACCTGTACAATGAAAATTACCAAATACTGGTAAGAAAAATTAAAAAAAACACTAAATAAATGAAGAGCTATGCCATGTTCATGGATCACAAGGCAAGGCAATATTGTTAAGATACTCTCCACAAAGGTATCTACAGATTCAGTATAATTTGCTTCTGAACTCCACCAGGCTTTTCTGTAGAAAGTGATAAGCTGATTCTAAATGAAAAAGCAAGGGACTTTAAACAGCCAAAAAATCTTGAAAAAGAATGAAATTGGAAGACATATACCACCTGATCTCAAAACAAGTAGAAAGCTAAATTAGTTAAGTCAGTGTGGTAACAGCACATATACAAAGATGCAGGTAGAACAGATACAAGCGTGTCAGATAGAGTCAGATGTATGTGGTGCATTTATTTTCATCAAAGATAACTCAGTGAAGGAAAGGATAATCTTTTCAAAGCTCAAACAACTGAACATTCATATGCAACACCCCCCACCCCAAACCCTTGATCCTTACATTATACCAAATACAAATAGTCATCCCTTGATATAAGTGGGAGATTTACCAGGAACCCTGCTGCTGCTGCTGCTGCTAAGTCGCTTCAGTCGTGTCTGACTCTGTGCGACCCCATAGAGGGCAGCCCACCAGGCCCCCCCCGACCCTGGGATCCTCCAGGCAAGAACACTGGAGTGGGTTGCCATTTCCTTCTCCAATGCATGAAAGTGAAAAGTGAAAGTGAAGTTGCTCAGTCATGTCTGACTCTTAGCGACCCCATGGACTGCAGCCTACCAGGCTCCTGTGTCCATGGGATTTTCCAGGCAAGAGTTCTGGAGTGGGGTGCCATTGCCTTCTCCAGGAACCCCTAAGTATGCCCAAATTCGAAAATGCTGAAGTCCTGTAGCTGAACCTCAGTGTCCATCAGCAGATTCAAGCAACCTCAGATGGAAATTTAGATCTTTGGTATGTTGACTCCTCAGATATGAAAAATACACAAGGACCAACTGTATACTATTGAAAAAAACTGCATATAAATGGACCCACACAGTTCAAAATCCTATTGTCCAAAGGTCAAATGTATTAACCAGGAATGAATCACAGACCTAAGCATTAGAAACTATAAAACTTCCAGAAGAACAAAGGGAAAAATCTCTATGACCTTATGATAAGCCAAGATTTTTCAGCTAACACACACACAAAGACAAAAACTGACAACCTGAACTTATAACAAGTTTTGAACTTCAAAACTTATAGACACAAGAGAAATGAGAACATGCCCACATAAAGACTTATAGTGTATGCTTATATATTTTAATGTAAACTTTATTTATAATTGCCCCAAATTGGAATTATCCAAAATATCTATTAACATAGATAAATAATGATTATGGATTCACAAACAACACGGATGGGTTTTAAATGCATTGTGATAAATGAAATGTCAGACTCAAACTGGTACAAATGTAGGATTCCATATTTATATGACATTCTAAAGGCAAAACTATAGGGTCAGAAAACACACCAGTAGTTGACAGGGCTGGGGATGGGAGGGGAAAAGGTTAAGACTTTTTTTTTCTGCAGCAGTGGAAATTCTCTATATCTTAATTGTGATGGTTATATGAATATATATATAGTTGTCAAAACACATCAAACTATATACTTTTAAACAATGAATTTTATTGTATGTAAATTATACATCAGTAAAATAAACAAACAAAAAACCCCAAATAAATATGGCTTTTCTGGGGATGGTCAGGATTTCTACATCACAGGCAGGAGGAATATTTGAACTTGAACAGTGTCAGGAAATGAAAGATGACACTTAGTAAGTTTCCAAGTTTTTGACATGGCAGCATTCTATGTTTTCATTAGAAGGGTGTAGTTGAACAGAAAAAAAATATGTGGCTACAATTATTAAAACCAAAGTTAAATGTGTACATATTTATAAAGTCAATTCAATTTGGCAAAAATGAATTGAATGCCTACTATGTATCAGGTACTGGCTGAGGTACCACATGGGAGGAAAACAGATGTGGCATAAAACAGCGTGTCCAGGACACAAATGTAGGAGATCGAAGCCATCCATTCACATTCTATCACTGGAAATTATTAACATCCAGTAAAAAGCCCTGAAACTGTATCACTTGGTGGAATGCCTGAAATCTAATTCTGGATAACTGTCCTTTGATACAAAGTGCATGAAACACCAGGTTTTGAAAAATTGTTCTGGACCATCTCTGACTCTTGCTGCTTTTCACCAATCTGCTCTCCAACTTTGCTCCTTTCTGCACGATAATTTTTGACATGACAATCATGAACTTTTCCTCAACTTAATGCTAAAGGCTAGTTATTAATAAAAATATAGCAGCTGGGTTCACTGATCTCTTCAAGAGGCAGACTTAAATATTCCAACAAGTGAACCACAGATGACAGTGACAAGATGCTCAATAGTATAGACACTGGTGAGGAGCTTTAGAGCCCAACAATAAACCATGTGGAGCAGACAGCAAAAGAAACAAAGAGAGCTTTCAGAATCCAAGAAACTGGGGAAAGGAGGTAGGAAGACGGAGAGAAGCATATATATATTGCTGGGAAACGAGAAAGGTCTTTGCAGAGAACATGGGAGGCGTGGCTTTTCTGAATATTTTGGTCTTTCCCCAGTAGAGAATATTTTTCAAAGAGTAAAGAAAGAATAACTTTACATACCAGGAATGGAGTTTTTAGCATTACAGTTTCTTTGACTTTCTTGGCTTTTTCTGTGTTGTTTAAAAACACATAAATGTGACTTTTTCCTGGTAACTGATGTTAAGGATCAGACTGAACCTCTGGGCATAAATCAGGACAATGCTCTGGGAACTGGACCCTGAGCACAATGAAAGGCAAATACTTTGTTTCTTGAATTTTATTTTGGGACTGTGCTAACTACTATATACTTTTCCAAATGCTGATACAGTTATTTTGCTAAGCATAAAATGCCACTGTCTTTCTTGCGGAAAGATTTTTTTTTTGGCATTTCCGTAAATGACCTGAGACTACAAGTCTGGTCACAATCATAGTGTCTGCACAATAAAGGGAAACCGGCCATGATTAGTTCTAACAACTCAGATTAGCCGTTAGATAAATATTTACTAGAGGGAACAGGAATTGTGAAAATAACACTTAATGCTCATGTTTATGTATACCTATTGCCACTTGACTCACTCGATAGCTATCATATTACTGGCTGAAAACTCACTTTTCAAGTGGAAACTGAATCTGAGAAGAGTTTTGTCACTCCCCTCTGCTTTTTCTTCTCCTGCTCTGATTCTCCACCTGATGAGCTGTCAGCTAAGCTCCTATAAGATGATGCTTGGAAGCCTGTCGGCCCCACCCATTTTCATTAGACACATAGACTCTTCTACTGTTGATAGTTATCTCTTTGGGTCCATAAATTCCACCTTTGTACCTAGACTTTTGGAGACCTTCTTTTTTAATCTCTCTAGCACAGTGATTTTTCTCACTAGCAGCTGATGGTGCCTTAGAACCACCCGGGAATGTTGTAAAATCCTACGGCCCAGATGGCACCCCTAGATAACAGATTTCTGGAAGTGAGGCTGGGGCATCAATTCCAACATTGAATCCGAATGGAGAACCACTGATACAGGAGGGGGAAACAAATCAAACCCTCTTATGTCTTTCAGGATCATTCTGAGTTTTAATTCCGGCTGCCTGCATCCCTTGTGATTCAACAAAAATATTAAAACATTACAGTTATATGCTGTGTACACGGGGGCTTCCCTAGTAGCTCAGTTGGTAAAGAATCTGCCTGCAATGCAGGAGACCTGGGTTTGATCCCTGGGTTGGGAAGATCCTCTGGAGAAGGGAATGGCAACCCACTCCACTACTCTTGCCTGGAGAATTCCAGGGACAGAGGACCTGATGGGCTACAGTCCATGGGATCGCAACGAGTTGGACATGACTGTGCGACTAACTTTCCTTTCCTTCTGTGTACACTGTTGTGTGAATATCTGCAACTGGCTTTTTCTCACCAGGGTTTTTCTGTCAGCTGGCTTATAAGAGAACCTTTTCCATTATATATTAAAGCAGTCCAAACTGCTTGCTCTATACACGTTTTCCTTGACCGACGCTCATCATTTAGTTTGAACTGGCACCAGTGTGTTTTATGTGCCTCTTTGCACAGTGGTTTATGACTGACAAGGTCTTCCTAGAAGCATTTGCTCATGTGCACCCCACCACAATTCTGGATAGCGGGTGGGACAAGTAAGCCCATTTTAGATGAGACAACTGGTGGAGGGAGGTTAAATGACTTGTCTGAGCCTCCGAGTTCAGGAAGGACTAGGACACAGACACTGGCAGGACTAGAAGCCAGCACATTTAACTCCCCGCCCGGTACAACTTCTGCTTTCACTCCTCTCAGCCTTCCTCTGAAGAAGAACAGAGGTGAGTCAGAGACAGCTTTCTTGTTATCCTCTGACTCATTTCAATTCAAATGTGACATCAGAAGCCAAGTTACAGCTGAAGCACTGGGTGCCATATATGGAATCAGTCTAACATAATTTAACGAGGTGCCCGGAATACAGTATGTGGTCAACAAATATCTGTTGAATGAATAAATACACAAAATCCTACTTACTTGTGGCAAGGTATATCACCTTTCTATAGAGAACAGCTCTGGAGATAAGCACTCCAAATGAATCCCAGTTTTCATCTTGGTTTGATCTGCCTATAACCCTAAAGATCTGGAGGCAGGGTTAGAAAGAGGAATTCAGCAGGCTGAATTAGTCTTGGAGGAAGACAGAGGCAGACTAATGGACAATAAGACACATAGACACGGTTCTCTATTCTTACTGTCTGGAAGAATAATCTCAGGAAGTAACTCAATGTATGCAGGAGAAAATATTAACTGACAACAGCTTATAAAAAGCTACATATTAAATGAAACTCACTGTGCAGGAAGAGTCAGGGAGAGCTATTATGGCAGGTCAACCAGATACACGATGTGAAGCACAGCTGCAGAGGCTGCATGCTCATATATTTATGAAAGGTATTTCACAGTGTTGGTGATGTATTTAACTGGGGAGAAGATAGTATGTATTCGTAATAATGCCCCCAACACACCTGGCCAGAGGACCACCACTGACTGACATCTAAGGCATGCCCAGATGCCACTTCCTCTTCAGACATTTCCACTGAGAAGTTGAAAAGTGGATATGAGGCTAAGAACTGGCCAGAGATGATGTGAGTATCAAAATGCTAGTAATGATGGGGCAACTTCTAAGAAACTCAGTCAACAATTTTGAAAAATTATTATAGTAAGATGTATGAGTTTCCCAGGCCAGGTGGCGCTAATGGTAAAGAACACGCCTGCCAATGCAGGAGTCTTAAGAGACTTGGGTTTGATCCCTGGGTCAGGAAGATCCCTTGGAGGTGGGCATGGAAACCCACTTCAGTATTCTTGCCTGGAGGCTCCCATAGACAGAGGAGCCTGACGGATTACAGTCCATGGGGTCGCAAAGCAACCATGGACACAACTAAAGTGACTTAGCATGCAAGATGTATGAATGTTCAGACTGGATAGTAACAAAGCAAAAAGTGACTTCAAGGGGCCTAAGGATTGATCTCATTACTGCAAAATAAAACAAACTAAACAGAAAATTGTTTGACTCATGTCTCCCCATGTCTCCTTGCTCATTTTTCTTGCTTCTTTTCAGTTTTTTTTTTTTTTTTTTTCGGTCTTTCAGAGTTTCTGGTGGGGCTTTGGAGAGACACACACTTCTTGACATATATTAGGCAGGTCCAATCCAGATGTATGTTTTTTGAATTAAGACGGCTTATTTAAAGCAATAAGAAGCTGCCACAGAGTAGCCAAAATTATAGATATTAGGGATGGAAAGGACCTATTAGATCATCACACCTGTCTCCAAGGGCCAGTGCCGGAGAAGCAATCGAAAGAAAATGACCCAGTTGCTCCAACTGCTCTCTGTGGTTAGCAAGACAAAAAAACATTTTCAAATAGAAATGAGTCTTGGAAATTTATGACTGAAATATAGAATGCTCTGTCTTTTTTTAAAAATTATCTTCTTTGTCAATCAAAGTCTGGGGAAGCTGGGCTTTTTTGTTACTGGTTTTATATACTATCCATCCATCTATCTAAATGCATCTGGATTTGTGTGTATACAGAACACATACAGGCACTGTGGGGTCACCACTTATGGCTTTCAGTCACCTCTTGCATAGTCACATATATATTCCTAATAAACTACTGACTCATCTAGAGGTACAGATTCAGATTATGTTCCAGATTTGCTAGTCCAGGAATCACTCCCGTAGACTAAGTCTTCTCTTTTCTGGGAACTCAAGATTTAAGGAGGGCTCTGACCACTGGCAGATGATGCACACAAACCCTGAACACAGATCCTGGGATAGAATTCTAATAGATACCAGCGTCAAGGTCATGAGGATTTCTCCATGGGCAGAGACCGGAGCAAGGAAGAGCTGTTAGCTTTCCTTGCTGGAACACTTCCAATCATTTTGAACGACACCTTTCCATGGGACTTTTTAGATATAATATTTTTGAAGAATTTGCATAAAAAATTTACGTAAATACAAGAGTAGGATAAAAAACATCAGTATATAAGGATTAAAGAGAGTCTCCCACACTGGCTGGGATGAGCAGAATGTGGGGACGCATGAGATTGTGTTTCACTGGGAAACAGGAAGTGTTGAAAGGACCCGGATGTGACTCAGGGCAGTGAGTAGGCCTGTGTTAGTATCTACCCCAGTTATGGCTGGCAGCACAGAAAGACATAAGGCAATTATGGGGAAATGAATCCAACCTCAAACTGTTCTACCAAAACACTCATTCTCTAAAACCTGTGCTGGCTATAATTGAATTATCAGTGAGAAAAGTGTGATTTCTTTATTAAGGAGCCATTGCTAAGTGGAAACGTGTCAAAATATTCTCTAAACAGTCTTTTAAATTTCCATCCTAAGGTAGACATATTGTCGCCTTCTAGGTCCTTAAAATAAAAATGTGATAGAAATAATTTTTTTAAAAGATTCCATATGGTTTACTATGCCCTTGTAGTAAAAATACATAAAAGTCTTAAGTTATGAAACACTACAGCCCCTTCTCTAATTGATTCAGTTGGTGAAATCTTGGTGTCTGGACTTATTTCTATAAAAAGCTGGGCATCAAGCCCTTGGTCAAGAATATAAACTCCTACTGAACACTTTCTATGGGAAAGTTTAATACTGACTCACACCATTTTGACTTGTCAAGTCTTTTCCAGGAACTTAACCTGCCAAAGGGATGCAGACTGACTCCTGTTTAAAGAAGAGGGGCGCACAGGTATTTCCTGTGAATCTGATGCCAAAGGAAATGGAAAATCCATCATCCTTGGACATCTGAAGACCAATCCATGGTAATGATACCATATCTTCTATTTTCTAGCCTTGGGAAACTCAATAGACCTTTGCTTCTAGTTCTTATTGTAGTCAAGTGAGTAAGGAAGAGGCTCAGAATCAACTATTTAGAAGCAGTTAAGCCAGAAGAGGAAAATGGGCACCTGAGGAAAAGTGGTTATTGGTGACACCAAACTCCCCACTACAGTCACTCTTTCCATTTTGATTTCTTTTACCTGTCGACTAGTTCCACTCTTCTATTTTTCCCCTAATTATGCACAACACATGGCTGTGACATGCTCAGACTCTGGTCAGCTTCATTAACCTTCCTGAAAGCTACACTGTGGAACTGAGAGTCTATAACATGGCAGCCATCTTAAAATGGCTTTAGAGGTCGAGTTTTAGCAAGGCTTCAATTTTGCATTTTTAACTTAACTTTTGATTGTAAGGTTATTGAAGGACTGAATCCTTTGAAAAAAATTGAATGGAGAAGGAACCCTCTCGTCTCCCATGCCTCGGCTTCCTCTCTCTACACTCCCCTTCTACAAGAAATAGTATTTATGAACATCAGAAGAGAATAAAGATATTTTAAAAGTGATGTTATGTTTACCCATTTTTCTGGTTTGGAGAACAGATTATTTTCACAGAAGAACAGCTATGATAAATTCTCTATTTTTTTTTTTTACCTTTTAGTGTTTTATTAAACAAAAGGACGATTAGCACACAAATAGTCTTGTTCACCCACAAAACCCACAATTAATTTGCATAAAGTAAATGCTGCCTCCTAGAATTTTCCTTCGTGAGCTGACCTTCAAGGAGCTAGAGGGAACGGATGCTGGCGCACTACTGCTCTGCCCAACAATGGGATTTCCCCCCTTATCTTTGGGAGGTTCCCTTCCACTACCTGGTTCAAAATTATCCTGAACAGAAAGCTTTAAGTTGATATCCTAAACATTTCTAAATAATGTCCCAGTGGCTGTAGAAAGTATTTTACCCAGTGGTTGCCTTGCTCTTCTGGAGACAAGAGAAATATGCTTTGTTTCTTTATGATAATTATAAAGGCTAGCATACTGCGTTTCCTCTGTGCCAGGCACTGCTCTGAGCACCTTACTCATATGAACACACCTGATTCTGACAATAATCCTACGCGGTGGGTGCTACCAGGAAGGCTATATAATGTGCCCAAGGTCACTTATCCACTGATCAGGGGAGCCATGATGTGAACCCAGGCAGCCGCTCCAAAGTCCATATTCTCAAACTGGATGTCATCCTGGCCTTGAATCACTGACACCTCGGGAAGCTCTAAAATCATCACAGAAACACATACTCACTGAATGCACGCATGTAACGAACACATGCTGAGTGCTGACTCCATCTCTAACCTTGGGCTGCGCTCTAGAGACAGAAGCGTGAACACGACTCAGACACCACTGGCATGGTGTCGGTCATTTCAACCAGTGAACAGGTACACCATGCTTGGGGCTGGGATCTGCATGTAGGGTTGGCCAAAAGGCTCACGTGGTTTTTCTGTAAGATGTTATGGAAAAACACGAATGAACTTTTTGGTCAACTCAAAAGTCAAAACACAGGCGGCCCCAAGTAGGGGAATAAAAATGAACGCAGAGATGGCAATAACAGGCCAAAAAAGAACTGGCTGCAGCCAACTTTCCCAAAGCAAAATGCACTGTACCAACAACTCTCTGCAGGCTCTTAGAGTAACCCCTGAACTTGTCTCCCTTGTTTGCTTGTTTCTGGCCCAGGGGACATTCTCTTCACAGCACTCATCAATCCTTTATCATCTACTTGGAGTAGGTGAGAGTCAGGGAGTGACTGTCACTCACTGACTTGACTGATTGCAGTCGTGAGTCAGGAAAAGCTCACACCAAACAGTAGATACCATGAGTCATTCGGTTTCTCGGCTGAACCTGGTTACTACCTGGTGGGACTGTGCAGGGGGTTTGACATCATCGAACAGCTTCCCCGGCAGAGGGTCTTCCCCCTCCCCATCTGCTGCCTCCCCTGGCCAGGGTCCGCCTTTCTTCTCTTTCTACCTCTGTAGATCCTGCTCCAACTGCCAGTCTCTCTCTGCACCCTGTCCCTACCCCTGTGCAGGCCCCAAAACTGCAAGTGTAGGCATTTAAAATACACCTAAAGAGTGATTTAGAAATATATTATTTATAGAAAAGATAAAAAGAAACATTTACCATTTAGATAATTCTTTTGTCTCTTAGAGATTTTTCTAACAGAATCTGGGAACAGGATCAGTTCAGTTCAGTTCAGTTGCTCAGGATAGCTCTCTTTAAATACCTGAAGGTCTAGCTTAGGAAACAGGATTAGCTATCTCCCTGAAGTTCCAAGAACCACCTCCCTGCCCCAACGCCCTGCCCTGAGATAAAAACAGTATTTCCTTATCTGAAAGATAAAAAATGAACACAAGGAAGCACAAAATGTGTTCTTGATGAGGAACGTGTTAGAATGAAAACCACCACAGTGTGCATTCTCTTCCATTCAGCTCCACAACCTGCAGTTCTTGGGCCATCAAAGCACACTCAGGCCTGACGGAGAAACTCAGGCTTTGTGATTTCAGCACTGAAGCTCCTCCCATCGCGTGGAGTTGCGCATAAACATGCTGCATTTTCTTGAGAGGTCAGAGGACACTGCATGCTGAACCCTGCCCGCTTTGGCCTGGATCGCTCTACCGTGGAGGAGGGAGCTGGGTGGGCTGGAGCCCCATCTCTCGGGCTGGCCAGTTCTGATTGGCAGATGCTTCTTTCTATCGAGATGGTAGTTTTTCACCTCCTGGGCTTGATGGCCCACACTGTAACAGATAAGGGGCAGCAGGCATCCTGTCTCTGGTGCACTCAGAAATGAATGCAAACTAATGCAAAACAGAATCAGAAGGCTCTTCCCCCCCGCCCCCCTTATTTTGCTCTCCTAATGAAACTGTCACTTTTAGTCATAGAATGGTTTCTTCATATCTTTCCGCTACTCCTACTGTGCAGCCATAGGTACTGATTTGAAATGTGTTGTATTTGACTCTTTGTCAGTTCCAGTTTCTCAACTATTGCAGGGAATCAAAAATTAATGTACAGCAAAGGCCACTATGACAGAGATGGTGTGTGTATGATTTTGTGAGCATATGTACATAAGGCAGATAGATGTCAAATATTTTCATACATCATACACACCCCTTATATAAGTGTTCACATCCCCCCATCCCCCATTTTGGTTTAAGGATCGCCTTTAGGTCCCTACCCACTGCGCTTCCTCTGATCAGGGACATTTCTGATTGTCTAAAAGGCAGCCATTTACATGACCATTATACTTAATAAAGACTGAAGAGCGTCCTACTGTCTGTCACTTGGCCTACTCAAGCTGACTGTCTTTAATAGTTTCAGTGAAAGTTGTGTGAGGAAATAATATTCTATGGTTCGTGGGTCCCTGGGGAGGAATATGGTCATTCCCAGAAGAGTTTCAGACTTTGCTGAATCTGCTACTTTAAGAGTAAAACAGGAAGTTCAGTCCTCTTTTATTGTACCTTTTTCGTTTTTGAAAAGCTGCCCAAATAGTTCCAAGTCGACTTGAAGCAAAGTTATTCATGTCAAGAAGCCAAGATCTTTCTCCATGGTTTGCTGAATGAGGAAGGAAGAAAATGGTTTGCACTCAGCTGTCCTTGGCTTCTTCGGCTTGGGCCAAAGCGCCAGGAAGGAGAAGGAATGAATAAGTGAAAGAGCTGGTGTTTATCTTTTAACGAAATCATGATGTTCTGCGCTCAGCTCCGGCAGTCAGATGTGGCCGTTGCATCTTTAAGACAGGGAGTCTCTCCTCAGAGAGACGACACCCTAATTATAGTGCTGCTGCCGGAGGGAGCTCACACATGCAAACCATTATGTAAAATATAATTTCTTTTTCTTTAGGAACACTCAAGATCATTAGACATGGTTTCTTCAATGCTAGAAAATCAGGCCAAAAATGAAAACAAACAGTTTCAAGTATTTGCAACATAATTCTCGCATGTATTTATGGAAATAGAGTAAAAGTGCCCTAAAATGTGGTTTGACATTTCATGCTGCCCTGTTATTTCTATTTTTCCAATTCCTTAACATGTGTCCTCTTATCCTATATCACTTTAGTTTCACTGTATTTCAAATATTCACTGAGCAATAGCCACAGTTATTACCAAATAGCTGTGCTTCGAGGGAGCTAGTGAACAACAGGAAGCAGCCCAGAAGCTTGTTGTAAATTAAGCAAACTCCTTGTAAATTAAACACAGTAACATATGAACACAAATGCAGGGCATGACAACATGACATAACTTTTAAAAACAGCAATTAAATGCATAGCACTGCTTTCCCTAATGATGTGCTATGCTAATTCAAGGCTAAGGTGATGATTCTGTTGATTTAACAGTTTAACATGGAACTCATAAATGAGAATAAAATCTGTAATAAAGAAATCTTGGAGACTATAGCATTTATGAGGATAGAATTAGGTATGTTATTATATAGGAGAAAGATATACATTTCAATTCAATCCATTTTCTATATCATAAACTAACCCGAAACATTTCAATTTTCTGTATCATAAAGTATCCCCAAACATTTAGGCTGAACAGTAAGCAGTCTTTTCAGACTGAAACTAATATATCCCTTTCTTAAATATTCAGGTTCTCAATGGGATATTGATTGGCAAATGATCTTTTTCATTTTTCTTGTCTGTTTTGCTTCTTTCACACTATTTACCTTTTTAATCTTTTAAAAATAGATATTCTGAAAATACAATGGAAAAGACATCATTTATAATATCAGTATCAAACATAGAGTACCTAAGGCACATGCAAGTTTGAGCTCAGTAAGAGGACACAAACGGAAAGAAAAACATATTCTCTGAACATAGATGGGTTTGCTGAAAGAAAAGAAGGTTCGGTTTGGGGGAACAGCCTTGCTGGAAGGGACCTGCCTACAGTAATCTTTTGCATTCAGTGGTTTACTCTGCCCTAGAGGAAAAAAATATCCAGATCAGTCGGGTTGATGTCTATGTTTTTAAAGTCCATGTTCAGCTCAATGTTAACTGCCTTTGTTTTTGTTTTTAACGTGCCTGTTGATTTATTCAGATAAACAGGTCATCCAGCTTCTACCATCACAATGCTATAGCTATTATGATGTGGCATTCTAAACAGATTTTCTTTCCAAGTCCTTTTCTTTATTCCACAGGTCAGTTTTCTTTAGTTCATTTTTCCTACCTGGACCTTTGATGTATAAAAACACCTTTACACATGCAGCCACTTCTGTACAGGACAAAAGCATTATAGTTAGAATTCCTTGATAAGAACTCTCAAACTAGCTGAATTGGCAACTGGCAATAAGCTCCTATAAGATGCGTAGAAATGAAATGAGTTTCTGCTGTGGTGGCAACAGATGAAACGTGCTATGGATGGGGTAATGGGTAAAGCAAGGGAGGGAATCAGTGACTTTGCTTTCTGTTCCCTGCTTGGGCTACATTTAACTACTGGCAGGTCTCAGAACACAGGCCACTCTCTCTTCCTCAGGCCTCGATGCTTGATAATCATGCTGATGAGGATGATCCTTCTGCTTTCCCTTGACTAACTTCCACTAGTCCTTTGGGTTTCAGCTTGGATGGTTACTTCCTCCAAGAAGCTTCTCTGACCATTAAGACAGAGATCGGCTTCACCTATGTGGGTCTCCAGTCCCTGATGACCCTACAGTACCATTAACCACACTCCATAAGAACAGCCACAGACATTCCTGTAAGCTCCTTAAGGGAGGGAATACGGATGGCCTTTTCAGAAATTTGGTTCCAGCAACAGACACTTAGCCGCCCATGTAGTCAGATACCAATAAATACTTGTTGAACAAATGAGTAAGATGCTGATACAGATGACAATGCTTTATAATATCTTCATTTACCGAGTACTTACCATATGCCAGGCAATATTCTACCTTTACATTTAATGCTCACAGTGATCCTAAAAGGCAGGCACCATGACCACCCCCAATTTATGGATGAAGAAACAGAGAACCCTCTGCATCTTTTTGAGCTGCTTTGTTTGGAAATGCCTTGTCAATTTAGGTGTATTTAGCTAACATGCCAGGGAAAAAAGCTGAACTGAAAGGTAATGGCTGATAACAGATCAAAATAATTATTAGATTGAACCATATGAAACGGCTGACATTCAATTGGTTTTGACTTACAAATACGGCAGTATCATATGGTTCAACCTCATATATGGAGTTCAGCTACAGCTCAGTCTTCATCCACATGCCCCATCCCATTTACCCACAGCTGGGAAAAACACCACACCCCTCCGTACTGTCATGCTCAAGAGTGACAGGTATATGGACAGGGACTACAGAAAGCATTTACGCATAGGATTCTTTTTAACTGTGCCAATGAAGCCTTGTATCTATGGTTGTCTGAGACGTGATGATCTCTTTGCCGTAGATAACCCTCGGTGAACGGTGACATTGGTCATAACACATTCTGCTTATGTAGACCAAAGTAAGGGCCCCAAAAGAGGTAAACTCAGTAGCATGTTTTCCCCTAGTTTTAGGTCATATATGATGACATAAAGCCAAAGGTAAAAGAAGAAAAAATAGAATCTGCAGTTGAAAATGATTTAAATTTGCTAGTTTCCAGCACTTTTGGAATATAGCCGGGGTTAATTTGGATTAGGCCTGCATTGCTCTAACCTGAAGTGGCCTAAAAAAATAGACTTGATAGAAAGAGGTTAAAAAAAAGGAGAAAGTGCACCTTTTTTTGAGTTGTATGTAACTCAACACAACTGACAGTCTGTTCTCCAGTGGCCCAGCCCTGGATCCGAATGTCTTATTTGTGTCACTCTAGAAAAGCGTGATACTGTGTCTCAGTGAAAGGTATTTGTGATGAAAATAACTTATAGGCTAATCCCAGACTCCATAAGGCAAATGCTCACAGGAGGGAATAGACCTGTTTTCAGGGGAGAAACATTTTTAGAGTTTGCTGGAGATTTTTATTTCAAAATCTCCAAATTCAACAATTCTTCAGCCTCTGTAAACTTTCAGATGGAAAGCTCCAATATTTAGAGTAAATAATGTCTAAGCTTCCCCTTCACAGCAAGTTTTCTTTTTCTCCCCTGTCATAAGAGTGTTATATCCTGGCAACTGAAATACAGAACCCCTTTGTAGTAAAGCTATCACACTATACCACTCAGAATGTGTTGCTAATGAGGTTATTGCTTAATAGAACCATAGAAGGACATTGAAAAAAAATACCCTGACAAATGTGTTGACCAAAGGATGCCAACAACTCTCCCAGGGTTCTGTCCGAAATTCAGGGATTTTTTTTTTTTTTAAGTAAAAATGAACTTTAGTGTATGTGAAAAATCA